>NC_065535.1:12424531-12773281 GCF_932294415.1 Quercus robur | reverse complement strand
AATTTGTAGTAACAGATAAAAAAATTTGGAAACAATTTTTGCGAGTTTTATATTGTTGTTTGGTGGGGTTGTGGGCTCGCTCATCTTCCCCCTCTAAGCTCAACCAAAGTTTTGCCACTTGTTCTATGCAGTGGTAGCTCTTCATGTTGATTAGTTTCTAGGTCTTTTATTAAAAGAACCTCAATTTAATTATTAAATGACTTGTTCTAGTATTTGTGAATTGGTTCACTTTTCCAGAAATTGTGTTTAAGGTATTTTAGGAAAGGAAAATGATTTTTAATTCTGTATAGAAAATTGGTTCACTGTTTCTGGAAGCTTGTTGAATGTATCTTGGGGAAGAAACTAGCTTGTCACTGTGTCTTTGATACTTGAAAACCAAGTCATGGCAACTGATTTTCTATTTAAAAGGAAGATTTCAGATATCCTAGCTGATAATCATCTTATCTTCAAATTTTGGATTTTTAAGGAATGTAAACAATTGCATAAATGAGAAAGTGATGCAGTGTGTTCTTTTTTAAGGAAAGTGACCTTTGATGTATGTTCATTTAGGTGGTTGTGTTGGTTGGTCTGATTTTATTATGCTTCATCTTTAGAGTCTGGATGTGTAACTTTTAAAGCTTGAACATCATATTCATCCAAAAGGTTTACCAGCTGAAGCCTAGAGTGGTTTCACAAAGTGATTTCCTTATAACTCATTGAATTTGATAAGAAGCTTCAAATAGGAATTTATTCTTCATGAATTATCATTTTATGACTTACATACAATAAGTTGAGCAATAATCATCATCTTGTCAACAGCTATGTGATTGGTAGGTCAACTTGACCATAAATATTGGATCATGGTTAAAACCAAGTAATTGAAGAATTAATTGATTTTCTCTTTTTGTTGTTTCCTTTTCTCCTTTTGGACTTGTTTTTTGAGGAGTGGATTTGTAACTTACGTGAATGCCCATTTGGAATTTGCTTTTGGATTGCTGTAGGAAGTAAAGCTTAAATTGAAAATATCTTTAGTATTTAGAGTGTTTGACAAATTACAGTGAATAGGGCTTTAAATTTCAGGATTTATAAAGCATGAACAGTGAATTGTAGAGCTTTCTTAAATGCTCCAAATTTCAGCGTTAGCCTTAAGGTTGTTTTTAACTTCTTAAAGTTCTAGTGGGTTGCCCACCCCCCTCCTCTCCTCTTTCCCCAAAAAGAACTTTAGAGCTCTTAAAGCAGGTTTTATGGTTGGTGATTATATTACTAATTTAATTTAATTTAATTTTGTTTACTTGATTATGGTGACTATATTACTAATTTAATTTATGGAATATGGATATGTGAACTTGATAGATATGATTTTTTCTGACTATTATGTTTATTTATTTTTCTTTTACATGCTTGTAGCCGGTCGCAGTGCATCATTAATATTAGCAGTGTTGTTAACAAGGCTGATGAAGTTGATAACAATGCTGTCCTAACTATTGTTGACCTTGCTGGAGCTGAAAGAGAAAAAAGGACTGGGAATCAGGTTCTTTGCCTTTGAAATAAGCTGCACTGTCCTTATAAAACTGGTATTATCAGGTTTTATGCACCCTAGGGGATGGTGATACTTGCATATATGATTATCTAGATGACTGCTCTCCTAGAACTTTGATAATTTGTGCATTTTCAAAATAATATGGGATAATATCTAGAGCAATGCTAGTGACAAAATTTTTCAAAACTTTCTAAGGTTGCAAGTTGTAATTGGAGCAATAGTACTTTCACATGGGTCAACTACTGACACCACTTTTATCATGCACCAACCACATTAGACCACATTAGCAATTATGAAAAATTTTGTATCACTAGATTTATTGTTAATATTTATGACTTGAAGCTCAGAACGTGCTCTATACTTTTTAAGATATTAAGGTGTTGTTTGGATGAGTGAGTTTTGAGTGATATGATTTTGTTTTCATCACTCATCATCCAAAATTTGTGGGACCCACAGAAAATTTTTTGTTTGGATACCATCACTCATATTTGGTCACCCGGTTTTGGTCATCCAATCACTCAAAAAACTGAGTGATGAAGAGCAAAAATGAAAACACAATTTCCTTGTTTTCAAGACTCATCACCCATGACTCAGTGGCAGTTTTGTAATAAGCTGTCTCGGTGGGGCCCATTCAACCAGTGACTTGTCCCATCTATCCGACTGTTGGAGCTTCTTCCCTGTTACTCTCCCTTTCCCAGGTGCGATATTATCTCCCAGGTGCAGTAAATCTCTCTCCCTCTCCATTTATCATATCGGAAGAACCAAACCGATAGCAGCGAAGATGAAGACGACACCTTCTATTATCGCTACCCTTCTTCCTCTTCTTCAAACCCAGCATCTACCACAACCTCAAAACCCCAACAAAACCCCAACGCCAACGATAACAGAGCCGCCAAAACCAAAGGTGGGTCTAAAGGGCTAGCCCCATCAAAATCAACGCTCTACCAATCAAACCTAGACTACACCCTCACCAACTCCGACCTCCACACTCTCTTCTCCACCTTCGGCAAAATCGCCCGCGTCACCGTCCTCAAAGACTGCGTCACCCGCCAAAGCCGCGGAGTCGCTTTCGTCCAGTTCGTCTCCCAGGACCACGCTCTCTCCGCGGCGCGTCAAATGCCGTGTCTTCGAGCTCAGGCAAAGTTTGCTGCTCTCTCAGCAGCGCCGGTGACGGAGTCGAATAAAATGACGCCGAAGCGGAGATCGGTCTGGAGGAGAGTGTGCATCATGATGCGGTAGCGGAACTCGAAGATCTGTAGAGGGAGGATGGCGTCGAGGAAGAGGAAATATAATAAAAATATTTGGGGAGGGCGACGGCTCTGGAGGAAGAGAAAAGAATTTGGGAAGGGGGCGGCTGGGAGAAAAAAACTATTTGTGGGTAAGAGTTATGACCGTTCTGTAGAGAGATTTTTAATTGATATTTGTGGGACCCAGTGAGTTGACATAAAGATGAGTAATGGAGTTTCAAAACTTACTCAGATATTTCACCCAAACAAGCCACAAATAGAGTCATCAGAAATTGGGGTATTTTTGAGTGATAGTGATGAGTGAGGAGTGATGAGTGATAAGTGATGAAAACTGAGTGATGAGTGATGAGTGACCATTTTTTTTAAACCAAACAAGGCCTAAAAATTATAGTTTTTTGGAGCTAGACTGAAGTTTTAATTTGGCATTTAGGTCTACATTTCAATCACGTTGGATGCAGAAAGTCTTAGGGATGTTCTCAACATAACAAATATTGAAGCATTGGAACTCTAGGGAATTATTGGAATCGCATTCTCCCCCTCTTTTCTCAATTCTTGTACATTCATGAGTTTAACAGTATGCAAACTTAAACTTTAATATAATTTGGAAATAACTCACTTAGGGTATGATTTTTAGGTCGGGTCATATCACTTTATCTTAAGCGGTGAAGGAAAATGTCACGTGCTTGATGTTGTAACCTTGGCCATGATTTTTTTTTTTTTATATAATTTTTTTATTGATAAGTTACACATATACCAAAGTCTTGAATCCACAACCTCACCCTTCACCTCGGTCATGCATATGCGGATCTTAACTTTAGTCTATCAATTTGCAGGGAGCAAGATTGCTTGAAAGCAATTTCATTAACAACACATCAATGGTCTTTGGCCTGTGCTTAAGAGTATGTATCCTCAATTTGGTTTCATGGATATCTCCTAAACATCCATGCTATGGTGTTGATAATTATCTTTTGTTACTGTTTGTATATTTGCTTAACATCTACTTGTTAGTTGTTTTGCTTTATTATTTAGGACTTTTTAGTGCTCCTATGCTCTACCACTCTCTCCCTCCCTCCCTGTGCATGTAATATATTTCTTTTCTTTGTTTTTAGTCATTGCTGGAGCATCAAAAGAACCCGAAGAAGCCCCTGCAGAAGCACTTCCAAAACTCCTTGGTAATGTTTCTTTGAATGATTTCATATGTTAATATCATTGATGGATATTAGTTTACAACCGCCCAAAACCTCTCCTCAAGGGATGGCTCACTTTTTTATTCTTTTTTGGCAAGGAATTAATGCTACACATTGTTTTTTAGTCGCCTTTGTTGCTTGACATCTTTAACACAGTTACTCTGTATCAAACAGTTGACCAAATACCTGAGAGATTATTTGGAAGGCAAGAAGCGGATGACATTGGTATGGAGATTTTGATTTCCAAAATTTTAATTTAATAATGCTGCAAATGCAATTTAAAACTATGGACAGTGATGCTCTCTGTTTGATCAGATCTTCTGTGGCTAATTAGTAATCTTAAATAAGCTCTCCCTTCCTTTTCTTTTATCAACTTCTAAAAAATCTAATGCATTTTTTATTTTTTTATTGTGTTTACAGATTTTAACTGTTAAAGAAGGAGCAGAAGACTATCTTGATACATCCTACCTTTTAAAACAAGCTTCACCTTATATGAAAATCAAGTAAAATAAATATATGAATACATGTATATATATTTTCCAACAATATATATTTCTAGTTTCTTATTTTAATGACTTGTTTTTCGTGTTTACACTTTTAGGTTCAATAATGTTGAGGAGTCTTCCATGATGAATGGTAACAAGAGGCATTTCCAAGCATTTTCTAGACTTGGGCAGCCCAAAAGAATGAAACTTAGTGGCCTTGATGCTCATGTGGTATTTTTTTCTTTCCTTTTAGAGTGCTAAATATTTCCGTTTAAGAGGTTTTTTTTTTTTTTTTTTTTTTTTTTTTTTTTTTTAACAATTCTTTGTGTACTACTTTTATCAATTACTATTTTTCCCCACCCCTATATTTGGTAGCCTTAGATGAAATTTCTTAAGTCTGTTTCTTTTTGTGGTGTTTGTAAGATGAAAATTAGGTATGGGGCTTGGATGGCTTCCAAGTGTGATGAGTATGGTTTTAAAGTTCAAGCTTCTCTTTTGATTACATTTATGTTGCCATTACCTAGAATATCATGGAATACTTTGATCCTTGGATGTTGTAAAATAGCCATATTTTATATGATTTGAGTAGGTAATCCTGGTTAGTTGTTGACATTTAATGCTATTACATTGTAAAACATAAGGTTAAGTAGTGTTTATCTTATTGTTATTTGTGTACATTTCAAAGATTTCATTTTTTACTGTTATAATGCTGAGCTGTGACCATTCCTGCCAAGCTGAATTTCTCTCTGACCATGTATTCTTACAATTTGGTAGCAGTTTCTCTCTTGAATTTACAATGGATTTCATTGTCATTTAAATATGTTGGACTATGATACAAAGGCACATACAGCAAGTTGCGCAATATTGGTACTACTAAAGTATGATATGTAGTATCTATAAAATAAAAAAAAGGAATGATATGTAGTACTCTTCCCCAAGTGAAAATTGGCGCTGACACTTGACACAACACAGTCAGGACTTGTTGTCTACTGATGTTTGATACTTGTTTAAACACTAATGAAATAAATCATCTACATTACCCTAAAAATGAATCTATGGATGTTATGTTTTTCATGTTCTCCTTAAAATATTCATTATTTTTATGAATTTTCAATTATCTATGGTTTCACATGCATATAAACGTTCAAATATGCTTAAACATGGATATTTAACATTACAAGAAATATATATTTCCATGCACAATGTAACTTGTTAGTTTATAGAAATTGGCAAATTCCATGTAACAAACATAGCATCAAAGAGGTTTGGAATCTAATGTAATTAAGCTTGGTTGGGTGTTAAAAAGCCTGTGAGGAGTTAATCTGAAGAAAAGGAAATTCGTTCAAATGAAACTCAGACTCAGTCAAGCCTCAAGCGGAACAATTAGAAGTCAGATTTTGCAAGACACTTGCTGGACTCTCACTCGAGCAAGATTCTTCTGGAAGTTTGATTTCTCCAATCCTAAATGCACCAATATAAGATGCTCTTAACTCTTAAGCACAATTTTCTTGAGAGAAAGTTTTCGTTCTTGGAGATATACTAAGCCAATCTAGAAAGCCTTCCCCTTGAGCCTAAATAGAAAAATTCATCGTTGTGCTTTGACCCTTTACAGTGAACAATTGAGTGATTATTTCACCTTGAGCCCTAAGCTGTTCTCGAAACCACTGAGGTTGTTTCTTCAACAGTGGGTCGTTATTGCTGAGTTCTGGGTTGCGGATGAGGTTTGTTTGTGGAGAAGATTCACTTAGGGAGATTCCAGAGGTTTTGGAGCCACACGGAAGGCAAATGGGGTGTTTGTAGAGGTTACAATAGAGTGTTTAGCTGTGCAAAGGTTTTGTAAGTCGACCATTTGTAACTGATTTACTTATAGTAAATTTCTACATGATTGGATCCCCAGAATGGTTTTTTCATAGAAGAGGTTCTTCGTTGGTTTTCTAGTTCACCACCATAATATCTGTGCCTTTTACTGCTTTAATTATTATTACTTTGATTTGGTGATTGATTGATGGGGTTGTATTATTATTTTGGAATATATGTGTGAAATAACTTGTTGAAGTGATCCAATAAATCTGCTGCCTAAATATTTTGAGGTGTAAATAAGATTTTTCATAACCCTTAGGAGTTTCTGAGCAGCACCCCGTATCTTTTTTGAAACTTAAAACTTGTGTCTTGGTCCACTGCATGGCTGAAAATTGATTGCCTGTTCATCGTATGTGCTATTGGATTTGGTTCCTGAGAATTTTAATTTGATCAAGCTATTTATCATATGTTGCAGGTTTTTGTTTTCAATATTCCTTGGATTTTAGGTTTAATTTTATCGTCTGTTGTATGTTGGTTTGATTTCAGTTTGAAGAAGGACAGAGCATAGTAGATGAGCAGAGACTTTCGGAGGAAGGTTGTTTAAAATGCATTTCTTTTATGGTTCTATATTTTTCTGTTAGTCATTCACAATTGTTGAGCCTTGTCCTGCTTAGTCAGGTTTATCTCTAAAGCATCTGACATATATGCTTACAGGGGGCTCAACAATCAACAGATTGGATGTTAGTGAAAATGCAAGCATAAAATCGGACTCTGCGGATTTGGCAGAGAGAGAGAGAAACCATCAGATTATGGAAAATATTGCCAAAACTATGTGGAATTTCTTGAAGGATTATAAACAAAAACTCAAGGTATTAATTTATGGATAGTAAGTTATGCTTAAACTTTGCAATTCACCCCTGCATTTCAAGTTTTTGTTTTTGGTTTGTTTGTTTGTTTTTTAAATAGAGCTTTGATATCTCTATCAATGCAATTTCAGTAGTTAACTAACTAGCGCCATCTATTCAACAACTCTGGTTCTAATCAGGTGGCCGAGAGTGAAATCAATAGTCTTAGAGAAAAACTTAGGACTGAAGAGACTCAAAACCTTGGCCTGAGGAAGGAGCTGGAGGATTTGAAGTCTTGCTGTACTTGTTCTAAGGGAAATCATGGGGAAACCTCCATAGTTGAAGTATGTACTAGTTCTGAGCCCAAAATAGGATTACAGGGATATGGATCTAGTAAAACTGATGAGGTTTGCATATAGCTTCTATCTCTGTCTCTCTCTCTCTGTTCTTGTTATTGGTGTTATTTAATTTTCTTTAGTATTTTTTCCTGGAGTTAGTACACTCTTGTTCTAGTTCACTTTCTCATTTTATTTAAGATATCCATGCACTTATGCTCTAAGAAAGTAATCACTATTCAAAGATTTTGGTAAATGTTCAGAAAGATGAGGACCTTCATTCTTCCAGCCTGAAGACGTCTTACTGCAACACCTTGGAAAAGTGGGACTCTTATCCAAGACAGGAAAGAGATGCGTTCTCTCAGGTAAAAACAGCTTTGGTGTTGGTGCTATTGTCCCAGCCCTGATCTTTTGTGATGCCCAACTATATCATGGGGATCAGGGTGTTAATTATAGCTACCTTTTTGTTTTCTTTTAGTTTTTTGGGTGCTTTGGTCAATATAACGTATTTGAATTGTATTTCAAGGAAAATGGTGAATCTTTTTCTCTAAACATGAGTGGATTTGAACGTGTTGAAAAGGAGCAAGAATCTAATTCCACTGTAAGGAAGCGTCACCTTATTTTTCAGTAGTGTATTCATATAAGGAAGTTTCTCCACAGAGTGAAAAGTTTCTTTCAAATTGTTAGGTGAGTAATACTGAGGTCGAATTCGTAAATGCCTCATGTCTTCATGTTGAAAACTCCAACCAGCAGAATTGTCAGGTATGAGTGTTGGACATATCTTATATCAGGATAGGAAGATTATGATATTTATTCTTATCCATGTTGAGAATAGCTGGGGATATAATGTAGTTTTGATAATGTGTAATCAGATAGGTGATATCTTTTCTGGGAATGGGCACAACACACAGGATTTAAATGATTCTAAATATTTGGCAATCAAGGATAATTTTTCAGATGCTGATATACCAGGTTTGATTCAAAAAGTTTTTTCTAGTTTGCGTATTATGCATTTATGCAATTTTGACAGCTTATTATATGATATGGGAACATTTAGAATCTGGGTTATTGGATGCCCAGCTTCTTTTGAAATGTGGCTAATTTATAGAATCTGGATACCCAACTTGTCCTGCCAAGAATTTGTATTTTCTTGAAACGATGTGATTGGTTGAAAACATGTTCTCATGGCATATCAAATCTCTTAAAGTGATTTATTATTTAAAATTACTTAGTAATCTGCATATTGATCACCTATCTTATTTTTATTAGCTCCAAAATTGGTAGACACAGATCTTATGATCAGTAGTTATCTGATTTTTGCATGTGAAATAGTTAATGTGCTTGTTTACTGGGTAGCTCAGTCGTGTTGAAAGGGACCTGGATCTCAATATCATGATCTGGGATCAATGTCCTGTAAGGAACTAGAATCCCATTTCTTGGTGAGGCATTGATGTCATGCTTCCTTACCTACTAGTGTACTTTTTGTCTTGGTTTTTTTTCTGTAAGTAACAAGTTCAAGGATTTCAGAGTTTGGTATCAGCTATTCACAGTCACATGCCATGGTTAGAAGTGACAGCTGTTCATCAGTAGAGCTGGACCAATATCTCACCGAGGATGAGGTAAACTCTCTTTTATGTCCCTTTGAATTATAATGTGCCTTTTGCCTCGGTAATATTTTTAAATGTCTTTTTTTTTCTTTTTTTCTTTTTTTTTTTGGTTCTGTATTGACACTTAGGTTTGTCACATTTCTTCTAGTGGGTTATCCAGCAAAACACATGAACAACTACTAATTTAGAGAAAATAACAGTACTAATTCTCTGTGTGGCATATATTCAAATGTCGACTCTGCTCTTCCCATCAGGCTTTTAATCCAAATAAAAGTATACATTGTGAGTTTGAGGGACCTAATGCATGCTGTAACAGCAAAGAACAATGATACCATGTTGGTTCTCTCATTTTCCTTGCCTTGTGCTCTTCCATAAAATGGAGAGCTTTGAGCTTGTAGAAACTTGCATACCCCTGGGTCATTCAACTGGTAGTACTTGTATTGATAGAGAGAGAGAGAGAGAGAGAAATCCAAATATGAACCAGTGTCTGTCCTCCATCTAATTAAATCGTTAATGGACTTCTGCCCATAGAACTAATGTAGAATTGTTATTAATGGACCATAGGTGAGCATTGTTTTTGTGCTAGTTTTTATTAATTCTTATGACTTATGAGAGAGCATTGTTTTTGTGCTAAACTGGGCTAATGTGGAGAGCGGTCCCGTTCATGATAAGGGGAACTCACGGTGGCTTTCCAAGCAAAATTGTTAGTCTAGAGTCTAGACAACTCTTTTTCTTTATAAAACAGATCAGCTATTTTGTTCTGGTTCATAATTTTGAGAAAGTCACCACCTGTAATATGTAATTATGTACATTTTAGTTGCTATTCAAAAAAAAAAATGAAATTTGAAAGCAGTTTGTTCAGGTTAACATATATGTGACAATTATTAATACAGTGGATTAGATATTATGTAAAATTCAGCCTTTTCAGCCATGCAACCGTTGCCACATGATACTCAAATCGTTCCATCCACTTCTTTAAAATATATCCCTTTGTTTTCATCTCCCACCCTATCACCAGGCCTCTTTGTTGGTGTCAATTTTCTTGCACTTATATGCTTCTACCACTTTGTCTTAGGACAAGTTAATTAATCTAATTTTTATTTGTTCTCAAATTCTGAAAATATTTATTGTCCTCATCTCAATGTCTTTATTAGTGTGATTAGAATGCAATTGTATAATATCACATTGCAATTTACATGGTGGTTGATGTGGGTATTTTGCAGCCTTGGTTATGCTCTAACCATTAACAGCAGTGTTACAAGCTGGATGTTCAATCCTTTTTTAAGGCTATTTATATTTGGGATTCAGTTCATAAATCAATTCATATATCCGTCATGGATGTCAGCTTTCTGACATGGCTATCTCCTAAGGATTGAAATGCTATATGACCTAGTGTTTACAGTTTCCCTTTCCATAGTTGTGAATTAAATCTCATTCCTGTTAACTATAGATGCATATAGCCTATAATGTAAATGCTGGTTTCATGGTTCTTTCGTCTTTCCTTTTGGTCCTTTTTTAGGAATCTTCAGTTCTGCCAGCATCAACCAAGGAAGATGTTGCATTTACCCAAGGATGCAGCACCCCTGATGTGCCAGAGAGTGAATTAGTGCTTGATACTTCCTGTAGAGAGTTGAATTTTGAGAAGTTGAATAGGTCAGTGGGAGTGTTGTTTCATTTTCACAGCGTTTAGCTGCACACTTAAAGGTCTTGTTTGGATGAGCCTATTTTAATTGGCTTTAAAATAAAGTTCTGTAAAATTACATCTTTAAAAAAATACACATGAGCTAATGGTGAAAATAATCAGAGTTGAATCTCAATTTCATGACAGAATTTCTCTGGATGCTTTTTTTTTTTTTTTTTTGGGGGGGGGGGGGGGGTGGTTGAGTTCATATCTAATATGTTATAATAATCAGGAAACCTTTGCTCGCCTCATCAATATCAACAAGGGATTGCAGTGCATTGGATGTTGAGGATCAGATTAATAAGCCATCGGTAAGTTGTTTGTGTTTCCTCTATTCTTTGCATATACATTACTTCAGATTTTCTGTAGTCTTTTGAACTTTGAAAATTATGTGCTTCTCTTTGGAGTCTGGATTGATCATCTATGTTAGTGCTGAATTCATTTTTCCCCCTTTTATTGGGAATTTGGATTGAATGACATGTTAATTATGTAGGGTAATAGAGAGTGTGATTTTGTATAGGATATGATGGTGAAGAAGAACACATGTTGTTGACCCTGATTAGGCAGGCTATTGATAATCCATAGCCAATCCCAAAAGTTATGATACTACGACTTTGTTTTTGTTGTTGGGTATTTGGAACTTGTCAAGTTATCAACCACGCTCAATTTTTTTGCCAATTCAGTGGTAACCCAGCCACCAACAATGAGCACAAAAGTTTATTTATCTAGAGTTTATTTAGGGGTTTAAAGTGATGAAAGCTAACTTTTGAAGAATTGAAGGAGATCATGATCTGTCAAAGAATAATTGAGTTCTAACTTCCTTCTCATTTCTTTTTAATGAAACTTTTTTTTTTTTGGAAATATTTAATGTACAAATTGCTTCTGTTTTCTTTTCTTTTTTCTTGTTCTGTGTCCATTGTAGGAATTTTTGGATTTACCTCAATCAAAAAAGAAGGATGTTACATCTACGAAAGAAAGCGACGTTGATGTGTCCATTACAAAAGAAAGTGACGTTGATGTGCCAGAAATTAAACCAAGAATTGATACTTCCTGTAAACCAGAGAAACCAAAAAGGTCAGTGGGTTGCATTCATCATTAAACATGTGGTACTAACAAAAAATAGTTGACTGCCATGAATTGCTTATTATTGTCAGTCTTGCTTTGGATCTGACAAATCATTAATTTTTTTCCCCCAAGATCGATCTGTATTTTAGCTTTTGTTCCTAATTCTTTTTATCTTTTTATTTTTTTGGTCCAAATTAGGAGACTTTTGCCTGCTTCATCCATTTTGCTGAGGGATTTCAGTACTTTGGATGTTGAGGACGATGTTGAGAAACCTAAGGTAAGTTTGATATTGTCCCTTATTGTTTGTTTGCTACTCCGATGTGACCAGAAAGTGTAGAGAGTCACAGTGACAAGTCATGTTTGCTCCGCAATTTAATGAGTTGGAATTAGACCCAATGTAGTAGGGGAACTCTTCATAAGGTGGAAATCGCATTCCTTCTAAAAATAAGTCAGTTTGGTCATTCCTTTTAAAACTGTTCTAATAGTATTCTTTGATGAGTATTATTATTTTTTTAAATAAAAATGTTTCAATATTATGATTTTTTCTGACTATTATGTTTATTTATTTGGACAGAATGACACCCCCCAACACACACACATATTATCATTAGATGGACTGAAGGATCATATTGACTCATACCTAAATTGACAAAAAAAATTAAATCTTAAAGATTAATTTGACAATTTAGTTAAGGGATTATGTTAGCGAGTGCCTTTAGGACAATTGTTAATAAATCATTTTAAGAAAGTTTTGATCACTTTTATAAGAAATATTAAAAACCGTCAAAAAAATATTAATCACTTTTTTCTTTCCTTATTAAAAGTTTATAAAAATATTTCTTAAACCAATATTCTTAGGGCATATGTTAATTTGCTCTTAGTGTTTCTGAAAACGTTCTTAGATTTATAAGAATTAATTTGCAGGGAAACAGAACTGGAGGTAAATTGGCTGCGGATGAAAGAAAAAGAACTCAAGAGAGCTCTCTCCTGCGCTTACTTAAGAGCAACCTTCGCCTCTAACATGGCAACCCTTTAATCCTAGAGGGAGAAATAAAAAAAGGCCTTCTTTTTGGGCTGGAAAAAGCGGCCCTTTTCTTTCTGCTGGGATTGTACATAGGTGGGGCATTTTTTGTGTTCTATTCTCTTTGTGCTTTAAGCTGATCGTAGAAAATTGGGCCTTGTTGTTGTAGTTTAGGTTATAAATTATTTGTGCTTGCATCCACCTTCTCTTTTTTCAGGCGCAACAAAAAAAGCAGCAGAAGTTAAGAAATCATTTCAAGGCAAATGATTCATATATGTGATTTCCATTAAATAAAGAAAAATTCATATGTGGAAATTATGCCACGTGTGCTGGTCCTATAATGCCTGTGTGGTCCGTGGGCCACTTGAATATTTAGCGAGGTCACCATCCTAATGCTTTCTATAAGACTTTATCATTCAAAATTAGCCATAATGGTTAGGACTTTGAACTAATGAAAGAAATTAAGACTGCTTTCAAGGTCTTAATCCCCACTGACTGGCTCAAACTTTTTGTTCTTATCCTTTTTTTTCCCTCTTAATGATTAACTTTAGGAGGTCTTGTCACAACTCACAATACTGTGAGATCCATTGATACCCTTTCCTATCCGAATAAAATTTCCCATGGAATTATTCATGGTATTACTGTATGCTATTTTTTTAAAATATTTTTTTTTATATAGAATGATTTCCATATTTTATTAAATTCAGGGATTAAAAAAAAGGTTTAATAAATAATCAATTATATAAGCTTAGAACAGAATTATTGTTAGCTACCTGAAATGATTAAAAAATAATATTAAAAAAGATGTTCTAGCTCAGCATGTTTTCTTCGATATGGGTAAGAGGAAAAGTCAATCTCGGTTTTTATTTTTTTACTTAAAATATGTATAATAGAATATGATTTATTTATGTTGTCAAAGAGTTTGACAATAGAATTTCGTATTGCCAAAGAGTTTGACTATGCAAAGATGCAGTTACTGCCTGATTAAAATAGAATGCGATTTGTTTATGTTGTCAAAGAGATTGACGATAGAATTTCGTATTGCCGAAGAGTTGAACTATGCAGAAAATGCGGTTACTACCCGATTGAATTGATTGGGTCACCTAGGAACGTTGTTTATATCTTTTAAAATTTACTAAGGTTCTTTATAAACGTATGTGCCAAAAATACATATTTCTTCTGCAATAATTTGTTGATAGCACTAAAAATACATATTTCTTCTGCAATAATGCTGACTTTATTAGGAGTTTTTTTTTTTTTTTTTTTTTGTGTGGACATTAGTTATATATATTACATAATTAAATAAACCTACCCCTTCCCCATATTGGGGCTACTCAAACTTGGGTCCTCAAAGAAGTCACAACTCTTTTAAAATCTATTGAGGTGATATGTTGTAAATCATAATTAGTATACAACACAAATAGTGTTAGTGTGCGTTTGGATACGGTTTATCTTGCTGAAAACTGACAACAATAACACGTTGTGACTTCTAAAATTATGTAAAAGAGTTGGCCTAAATATAAAAAAATAAAAAATAAAAAAGTTGTTTTTAAAAGAGTTGGCCTAAACAGTAAATTTTATTTTTGGTCAATAGATTTTAAAAGAGTTGTGACTTCTTTGAGGACCCAAGTTTGAGTAGCCCCAATATGGGGAAGGGGTAGGTTTATTTAATTATGTAATATAAAATTTACTGTTTAGCACTGTTCGTTGGCCTAAATACATTGTTTATGGCCAATGACCAAAAAAAAAAAAACAGTACATAACACGTTGGTTTAAAATAATAATTAAAAAAAAGCCAAAAACGTGACTTTACTCCAAACGCAAACGCAAACATCCCTATCCAAACGGAGCTTTAATAGCAAAACTATGTAAAAATGATTTTATACTAGTCATAATTTAATACCTTAATAAATAAATAAAAGTATAATTTTAATAATTTCGTGTCACTGCCCATTAATAATCGAGATCATTCTTGATTTTCATATTTGTCCAACGTAGTACCATATCAAAACAAATCCTCCACATTTTCTTAAACCCTCTATAAATATTTCACGTTCAGGTCTATTAAGCATGTAACTCTGGTTTCTAGGAGCGGTTCTATTATTATTGGAGTTGGAGTGAATTGTCATAGTGCCAATTTGGACCTGCAATGTAACGAGATTTCATGTCATTGTTGGATTAGGAATATGGGATATGAATCTATGGTTTATTTGGTTTGTGGTATTTGTGTATTTGCTAGTGAGAATGCAACCCATTCACCCATTTGACATCTGCCATCTATTCGAAAATAGGGTTTAAACGAAACTATCCTATGATCCTATTTGTCAAACGCAATGGGTAGGAAAGTTCCCCACTCGAAGGGTTTGGGTTGAATGGTAGACCGACATCAAACTCAATCCAACTCAAATTATAAGCATCCATATGCAAGAACTACCTAAAAATGGAAATGTAATTGTTAGTTTACGCATGTTCTTACACACAGGATACTTTTTTTTTTCTTTTCTTTTCTTTTTTTCTAATTGAAATTTGTGTACGTTGTTACACAGGCAATTCTGTCCAAGATAAAATTATAAGACTTGAGGTATAATCTAATTAGCCAATAGTAAGTATACATGTGTAAAAGCAAGATGTAACATATATAAATATATATACTTTTTTTTTTTTGGGTTGAGTTGGGTCACCTGCCTGCAAATCCCCCCACCCAACCCATTTTTTATCCATTTTGATCGACCCATTTGACTAGACCCGTCCGCAACCCTTTTGGCTGAACCAGGTTGATCGGGTTTACGAGTATATGACCAATCCTACAAGGAAATTCTTCTTGTGTTGGTCGCCTTTGTAGAGTCATTGTACGGTACAATTTGTACCATATGGCATATATCATAGATTCTAGTATATTTCTTCTTCCTCTGGCAGGTCATTGATCTCAGTTTTAAGCATATCTAAAATACATTTATCTTGTGCAATTTGCAATTACTATATTATTATTTCTCATACCTTACGCATGTGTTATTATAAAATATTATTTCCCAATATTGTTTTTAACTTTATTCTACGTTAAACATCTTACGTTTTGCATATTATTGGTTATTATTTTTAGACGTGTTGCTTTGGTTATTAATGTTAGATTAGATGGGCTGCTTAAGATGTTAAAATAATTATTTAATTTTTTAAGATATTTTTGGGCATGCCAGAAAATGCATATATGGGGTCACTAGTAATAATTTGTGCTTACAAATATCACAGTTTTTTTTTTTTTGAGATAATTATAATATGCTGCAAACTCCACACCTCAAATCCTTTCCCCCCCTAGACCCCCAAGCACTTTGTGCATGAGGAGATGCCAATTCAGTTACAAGGCCTTTGGCTACAGATATCATTGTAATTGCATGATTTGGGTCATCAATGTAAAAATGTTCTCTAGCCAATAATCACACAAATGTAATCCTCATGGTCATGGGTATTTGCACAGGACAAAATTTGGCTCCAACTACCAATAGAAAAATAACGTTAACCTTCGTTATTTACAATGCATATGACTCACTTAATCCAACCAACTAAATGAGTCATGTGCATTGCATATCATGGGATGCATGTTCTCTTCATATAGTTGGAGCACAAAGTTCCAAACATGTTCAAAGCTAAACTTATCATTCATAGCGTGTATAAGTATAAACTCAAATATAACATGAATATGGTACATTTTCAAGTGGAAAGAGCTAAATAGCTAATCATCAATGATGATACAAAGAGGGGCAGCTCTTCTGTCATATCACTTA
Organism: Quercus robur; assembly: GCF_932294415.1. NCBI lineage: Eukaryota > Viridiplantae > Streptophyta > Magnoliopsida > Fagales > Fagaceae > Quercus > Quercus robur. The sequence goes on along the minus strand of NC_065535.1, from coordinate 12,756,710 downwards.
GCCAATAACTCAAAGCTCATGTAAATTTAACTCTTTAGGCTTTGACTAAATGATGATAGTTTGCAAAAAAAATTGTCATTTATCTCGATTTGTTTTCTACAAACATGAAATCTATATATATAATAATAGGTGAAGCTGAGAGAAAGTCAAATTAAAATTTCAAATTAGAATTTAAATTTTGTGCCATGTGTCCTAAATTATTTATTCTTAAATAGTTTTATTTTTTAATTTTAGAATCAAATGTGGGACCACATCATAAATATTCATCCAAGTGAGTTATTAAGTACAAAAACCAAAGAGTCTAGAATAAATGAATCGTTAAAAAAAAGTGTTTTACAATAATTAAAAAAATATATATCCTTACAAATTTTTTTAAAAAGTTAGCAAAATATAAAAATGACTATCAATAGTATTTAAATTATATATATAGGAATTATATTATATATCTTATTGTTTTTAAGTGTATTCATGCATATGCATAGGGTTACAAGTTAGTTTATTATAATATTAATAGTTCAAATTTACTTTTAGGACTAAAAATTTGAAAAGAAATTTTACAAGAAGAAATGGTACAGATTGATGTACTAAAATTGTATTATAAAAAAACGGAATTTATTTTTTCTTAGTTGCTTCTAGAATTTTATTGAGAATATATGTTACAATTATTTCTATAGAGTATAGAAAACTGTTTTTTTTTTAATTAAAATTGATAAAATCTTATTTAAAATTATTTATGTCACAAGAAAGATGAAATAGATTAGCTATATTTTTCAATTGAATATGAGATGTTAGCAAAATTTGAATATAAAAATTCATTAGTGATTTTGCATCTCAATGAGAATAATGGATTTTAAATAATTATTTTATATAATAAATAAATAAATATTATTTAATTGATATTTAAATATTAAAATACCTAACTTAAAGCTGTTATCTTAGACCTCAAATTATATAAAACCAATACCTTATTATTTTAAACACATCTACCCCAATTAGAATTCCACTAACCTTAAGACAAAATAGAGGTAAGAGGGAGAAATATATAATAAAAACAAAATAAAGTCAATAATTATTCTCAAAGCACGAGTATACACAGTCTATTTGATTCATTTTTGCTCTAACATTAGAAGAAACAAAGTCTATGTGAGGTCCATTTGTTAGTTCATATTCGTGTTGGGATTTGGGAACTAAACTTTTTGCAATTTTTGAATGTGACTATGTATCTCATGCACCCCCTAGACCCTAACAGGCTAACACACACACACCGCTCTTATCATTCCATTCGAGTCTGTAAAAAGACTTAAAAGGAACATCAACCCCAAGAAAATGATTAAGATAAAAAGATATGGTAATAGTTTCGTGCTGCAAATGTTAATTATCTATTGAGCATTAAAAGATCACAATCACTGTCTTTTCAAAAAAAAAAAAAAAAGGAAAAGAAAAGAAAAAATATCACAATCACTGATAAAAAATATTAGCTACTAATAAGTAATAACATGTGTGATGCAATTATATAGTATTCAAGTAGACCATTATCATGTACGAACACCCCTTGTTCACATGAAAAATATACTTTTTTTTAGGAATATTTGACAAACCATAAAGCCAATTCAATTATAATACAATGTTGAATCCAACAAAAAAAACCAAATTAATTTGGAATAGGTTTTATTTTATATCAAGTTTGTCTAAAATAGGATATGAACCATTTTTAGTTAACATATGCGTGAAAATTTCAAATTTAAAACTAGATTATGGTGGGAATATACATGTGAGAACATTAAAAGAAAATTATTTCAAATTTAAGAGGGATGGTAAATTTGAATTTTAAAGAAGTTAAAACTCAATTTTGAAAGGAACGTTTTTTTTTTTTTTTTTTTTTTATTATAAAGAATCTAAGGGAACATATTTAGTTTCAAAATTTTTTTAATGAAATTTTTAATTTTTTTATAAGAATATCATAACTTTATTAAGAAGAAAATAAAAATATTACATATTGAGACAAAGCTAACTCAATGTTAGTAAACTAAATATAATTAAAACTGGAAAAATGCTAGGACCATCAACTATTTTACAATTCATTTGCCACAATTGTGATGTCATGGAGTATGACTAATGGAGAAGAAAGATAGATCCATGTATAAGTGAAAAACAACCACTTACAATCTGTTACGTCAGAATTGTGACAAAAAAATTGTGAAATAATTTGTGGTATAGAACTCTCTTAAAACGATTATGATGTTCTTTGTTGGTTTGATTTAAGACTGGCCAGACACCCTCTTAAATACATCTTATAGTGTGCTTGAAATTTGTGACGATTATTTAAGTATAATGTTTATTAAAATGACAAGGATTTCACAATCCATAATATTATCTCTTCATGCTGCTAGTATATTTAGAGCATCCACAACAGTGGAGCTAAAAATTTAGCTATTTGGCACCACAAAAAGTTACTTTATCTATTTTACCTACACACATGCTACAGTAGTAGATCTATTTTAGCTTTCAATACAATAAAATAATATAAATATTACAATAAAATAAGATATCTACTACAATAAAATGATATATCCACTATAATAAAATAATATATCCACTGCACACAACCACACACACAACCACAACCACCACCACCACCACCACCACCACCACCACCACCACAACCCACAACAAAGAAAAAAAAAATCAACCAAGTCTACACTCACCTGACCCACCAGGCAACACCCACACCCACCACCATGAAACCCACCCGAGCCACCACAACGAACACACCGATCTACACACAAACCCACCCACACAAACACCGTATTGAACCCAGCGACCCACTCACGAACCACACTAACCCACCATAGTGCACCAAACCACACCATAACCCACCGACGCCAATGAACCCAACCAACGCTGACTATTCAACCACACCACAACCCACTGATGCCGATCTACCCACACAACCACAACCACCACCACACCACAACCCGTAGCAAAAAAAAAAAAAAAAAAAAAAAAAACCAAGTAAGGGCAAGATGGGTTGGTGGCATGGATCGATGGTGTGGGTCTACGATGTGAGCCGATGGCGTGAGGGTGGGCTAGCAGCGGTGAGAGGAAGTTGAGAGAGAGCTAAGAGAGTTGAGAGAGAGAGGTGAGAGTTGAGAGTTGAGAGTTCTGAACAATAAAGAAAAGGAAAAAAAGAAGAAAAAAAATATTTTAATAAGAAGTGAGAATATATATATATATATATATTTTTTTTTAGCTCTCAGTTACAGTGCATATCCATAGATAGATGTACACTATAGCAATGAAACTAAAAAAAATAGTTTTAGCTCCACTACTGTATGGTTATTTTTGTATTTTGGTGGAGCTAAAATAGCTATATAGCTTTTTAGCTCCCCTGCTACAAATGCTCTTATGTATATGGATTCTATTATTTATTTTTTTCCTCTCCCCCCTTTGTGGATTTTTCAGTTTTTCTGCGACCTTATGCACCTGTGTTTAATATTTTTAAAAGACAGTATCTCTCAATGTTTTTTTCACCCCTAATTCCATATTTAAGGCACTATTTTTATTTATTTATTAATATTGGTTGTTAGCATGTTGTTGTTATTAGGATGTGCTGCTCTTGAGGTGTTCAAATAATTTTTTTTTTTTTTTTTTTAATGTTAAGGGTTTTTTGGGCATTCGAAAATGCATTAATTACGTTCACAATTAATAATGTGTGCTATCAATAATTATAACAATGGCATGTTTGGGTTCATCTATATAAAAACATTTTCCAGCAAATAATCACAACTTAATCTAATCCCATGTATATATTACGATTGTAAATTGACATACAGGAAGTTGATTAATTTATCAATAATAAATTCTTATTAGAATTTTTTTTCTTTTTACAAATGAAAAAAATGGGTAGGTAGGGCGACTTGAATTGGCTAGTGAATTTTATATTAATAACATTTTCTTTTAATTACAATCTACCAACCCCTATGCAAAATACAGGTTAGAGTGAACCCAAAAAAAAAAAAAAAAAAAAGAGTCAATAATTTCTCTCTAAACAAGTACTCCATTTTGATTGAAGAAGAAACAAAGTCAAGTGTGGTCCATTTTGTTAGTTCAAAATTCAAGTGCCAACCAAACTTTTTATTGTTTTAGCATATGACTGTAGTGTATATCTCATGTACCCCTGACACACACCCACACACAAAAAACACTCATTTGATTGATATACATCAAAGATAAAGTTGAGATATATCTATCATATATGCTATGTTTTCCTTTCTTTGGTGATAGAATATATGCTATGGTGTCCTAAAGCAGATAAATTTCATTCAAACTATGACCCCCGAAAGAGAAAGAAAAAAAGAAAAAATAATAATAAAAATCATGCTGCACAAATATTAATGTCATAGCACAATTCTCTCTCACGTGTGTGGCACGTGATTGAGAAAGGGGACCAAAATACAAAATTAGACAGCGACAAGAAGAAACCTCTTCCCTTTTCAGCTTATGTTTGTAAGACCATGTCCACCCCTCGCTTCTTTACTCTGAAAACTCGTTATATAAAAAAGCCCCACAACTGATCAAAAAAACAAAAGCCCCACAAAAAAGGCATACCGGAATTGACAGTTTTTTTTGTTACCTGTTTTTAAAGTCCAACTCAAAAAAAAAAAAAAAAAAAAACTCATATATAGTCTCTTTTATGAAATAAAATTAATTTTTTAAAAATAAATTAAATTAAAGTACTAATCCATATTTTTTAATTTATTTGTTTACATTCCCTAGAAACTAACAATATTGACCGGTTCACCGGTCACGCCGGTCCACACCGAGTCGACTCGCTCGAGTCTGCGTATTCTTGTTGTCACGTGTATTTAACCAATAGCGAACTATAACCGATCAGAAAATTGAAACATAAAATAAATAAATATAAATACAAAATAATACGAGTAAACCTTAAAATAAAAAATAAAATAAAATAAAAAATCGAAATTTTGTCGAAGAAGAAAGTTAGAAACGTTGCTCTTTTCTCGCTTGTTCGAAAAAACAGCTTAACAGAGAGAGAGAGAGAGAGAGGACAAAAGCGAGGGTTTTATGAAGAGAGAGAAACTGAGAGGGAATTAGAAATCGAAGTTCTAGAGAGAGAAACCACAAATCACCGATTGAAGAGAGAGAGAGAGAAAGTCTTTTTAGTCTTAGAGAGAGAAAGAGAGAGAGAGAGAGAGAGTTGAGCTTGGTTTCGCAGGCTGAGTCAGAGCTAGGGTTTCGAATTCAATTGACGAAAAGGTAAAGAATTTTTCATACCACGCTTGTAATTATTGCGTTTTAAAAAAAAAAAATATTTTTTGGTTTTTGAATTTGTTGTGATTAATTTGTTACCAATTTTAGGATTAGCGTTATTAATCACCAATCTCAAAGAGCATTAATTAATTGATTTTTTTTTTACATAATAAATTTTTTTAATTATCTAATTTACTTTACATTCGAGCAAAGCTATGAAGCCAGGGTTTTCTTCGAGCTCTCGTTTCTGCTATTTTTGAATTCTAGGGTTTGGTACTTTCTGCTTATGGTAATTGTTGCTTTAATTTCTTGGTTTTGTATTATCTAGTACTGTATATAAAATGAAATTCCTTTTGGTTTAGATTTAGTGAGTCTAAGTTTTATTAATCTTGCTATTTGAGTATAGGTTTTTTTGGGGGTTTTGATTTGGCCTCTTTGGCCTTTTCAGGATTGAATTACTGTTTATTTGGCGCTTGAGTTTCGATTTTTTATTTATTTTTTGACATTGTCAACTGGTAGTTAGAGTTCTGTTGATGGATTTAGCTTTTGGTATTTTATCACTTCATTGATTGTTTTCCATAATCATCAATGTTATATACATGGGGGCATTTCCTATCTTTTTAGTTTTTGGGGTTGGATGGGCGGGCACTTCGCAATTTTATTTACATGAGCCTTGATTTACACTCATAGTTTTTGTCTTCTATTATTGTTTTAGGAGTTTTGTTAGATTAGGAAGTTGAATGTAATACTCAAAATCCAAATTGCTCAAACTTATTGAACTTGTTTGCTATAAGAAAAGAAAAAACTGACTGCCCTTAGTTTTAGCTGAATTGATTCATTTTATGACACTGGATATTTGGTCTATCTTTCTAGTAAGGAAACTTCTACTATATACTTGTGCCTGCCATGTTCACAACTCTATACTTGTTGACACACAACAGAAATTTTTTGTCTTCGCCAATAATTGACAGATGAAAGTGAGAAAGTAATTTTCATGTTATGTTCTTCACATGGTTGTTTTTGTTACTTATAGAGTGACACAGGACAGCTTTAAGGAATCTGTCTATTTTTGCTTTTTTAGACTTGGGATTTGAAAGATTAGTGGGTCAAGGGCTTAGGATTATGTGAGGTTGTGATTGGAGTTTATGGTTTGGATATGGCTTGAAAATTGGATTTGAAGGGCTGAAACAAGGAAATGGACTGCAGGAATTCTGGGTAGGGTAAAATTTGGTATTTTAGGAAAGGTCTTGATTTGGGCCTGCAAAATAGGTGAGAAGAAGCTGACGTTGAATCTGACCTTAGGCTGTGAACAGTAACAAGAACAGCACCCTAGGAAGAAAAAGGAGAATGGGAAACACTCCAGGAATACAAGCCTTCCATAAAACAAAACACTCACATTTTCAATTGATCAACTTTGAATTACTTAAGTATAAAGGCACACATGTATAGACCTTTAGTTCTGCCAAGGCCCTTGTTGCTCAGTGGCATTGCCCAGTTCTCCCATTAAAGAGAACTTGGGGTTGAATCCCCTCTCCCTCACTTGTAAGGAGGGGGGAAGACCTCTAGTTCTTAAGCTCAACTAGTGGGACTATATCTCCTACTTTATTTGGTAAATATACTTCTAATTGAATTGGAACTGAAGTCCACACATAAAAGCTCATAAACTCTGTAAGACTCCAAATGGTAGTTCTCTTTCGAAATCTCGTTGAAGCCGCATTCCCTCATGCTCAGCGCCAATGAGTTTTGTATTTGAGAGAAAAAAGAAGACTATGCACCTAATAAACCCAAGGTCTAAACATGCACGTCATAAGCTCATATTTCTTGGTTTAGCCTTAGTCTTAGGCTTCTGACGACATGCAGGTCTAAACATGCTATAGACAAAGCATCATAGAATGTTAAGCTTCCACACTAAAAGATTATCTGTTTTTCACATATATTCTCTGCTACTTTCTATTGCCAATTTGTCAATGTAATTCTCCTGGTTTTGGCCTTTTTGACAGAAATATTTAGTTGGAAAAAGTTGCAGAACACTTGTTTTATTCATTTGTTCCTATCATTGATTCATGGCCCAGTAAATCATTGTCCTTTGAAATTCCTTTTTTTTTTTTTTTTTTTTTTTCCTTGGGTCATATTTTTTTTTTGTATAAGTATTGAACAAAGAGAAGGTGGAAGCTAAGTACTGGGGAAGACACAGTTAGCTGAGCTAAACAACCACCACCCCCCCCCCCCCCCCCCCCCCAAAAAAAAAAGAAAAAAAGAAGAAGATAAAAAGCAAAGAATAAATATAAATAGTATCAACAATCATCTTCCCCACATTGTTAAAAAAAAAAAAAAAAACAAACATAGAGCCCAAAGAAGTCTATAGACATACATGGCCATTATGCTCGTTAAGATCTAAAGAGCTCCATATTCTTCAATTCCCCTGTATTTAGTTCTTGCAATACTTCCACGAAGACAGTGGATAACTGATCTTTACATTGACATCTCTTAGTTATAACGCACTAAGCAAGCCCAATTCTTGCTCAGACAACTTAGAGAAGATTTTAAATCTGGGATTTGTAATATTGCCTTGTCCAAAGCGGCAATGCATTAAGTGAGAACAGTTTTGTGATGTTTGGGGGGAAGAAGGGTATTATGGAGATGAGAAACCTTTCATTAGTTAAATTTAACTAGTGTCGACTACCACAAGTTCTTTTATAAGCTATGACTGCTTTAAGGAGGTTAGTTAATAATAATATTCACTCTACAGGTCATGTTCTTGGTATAAAAAAATAAACAAGTTTACTTTTTTGCCGTTATTTTCAAACCCTTTTGTGGGTCTGATGGTAGAATGTTTCGCAATTCGTGGCTTTTTTTTGGTCTCCTCGAGTTTTTGTGTTGTATTCACAGTACCTCAGGGACTTGGGGAGATTTTTCTTTTAATAAATTTTATTTACTTCTAAGAAAAGGTTCTGGATTGCCTATTCAAGGTTTTTTTTTTTTTGGTGGGTTTAATTTTCTCCCATATATAGTGTATAGTCTCTCTCTTTTTTTCTTTTTTTTCTTTTTTTTTAAGTAATAAAAATTTTATTGAAAAAAAAACTACTTCATGCAGAAAGAGCAAAAGTAGCCAAAAGAATTACAAAGAATACAAAGATTATTTACAAAAAGTTAGAGATTCAATAAACATAGGAATGAAATCTCTATTCGTGAAACCCCAAGCATAGAACCGGTCAAACAATGTGCCAACAAAGAGGCTAGGAGCTGGTCCCCCGTACTCACCATATCCTCAAATGTACGGCTATTTCGCTTCCACCAATTAATCCATATTAAACATAACGGAACCAAATTCCAAACATCCAACAAATTTTTTTTTTCATCTAGTTCCTCCAACCAAACAAAAGATCCTTCACACTCTCTGGTAAAACCGAGGAGATTCCAAAAGATCTAAATACGAAACTCCACAACTGATGAGCCCTCCTACAATGAAGCAAAAGGGTGATCCACTGCCTCCCCACTACACCGGCACATGCAACACCAATCCACTATAGTATAGCCTCTCCTCCTAAAATTCTCTCATATATAGTGTAGTCTTGTAATGTATTCTTTACTAATTAGGTTCTGGCGGCTATTGTGTTCAATGTGCTACTTGCTGGTTCAGCAGATTTATTGTGCCACTATTGGTAGTTTTTGTCCTGTACAAGTTTTGCTCAGATTAGATGGAGAAAATAATCTAGTTTGTAGTTTATCTGAAAGGCAATATAGTGAATTTTTTTGGCTTAATTGAGAAATCATACATGCTTATTTTTATTGTACTTTTCACTTGTCATTGAATCTTCCCTCTTTGCCCCCCCCCCCCCCCCCCCCTTTTTTCCCAAAAATTGACTCCGTATTTTCAATTCGCGTTCAAAAAGGCTTTCGTTCCAGTCCTAAACTATGTTACCTTAGTGCCTTAACAGCTTTTTGGATATTTTTGTTCATAAGTTACAATTGTAACTGGGCTTACAAATTTAGGTTGTTGAACTCTCTTGGTTTGATATTTTCAAACCTCATTTGTAGTTTTGTGAACAAATATTACCCAGCTCTTCTCATCAACTATGTTTTTTCTTTACATATTTAGTGTTTCCTTTTTGAATTTAAATGTTGCTCTGTATGGCTTGTAGTTGCCAAAGTAATTTGATCATTGATTGTTGGACCATAGATACCTCTTCTCTTTGAATTTGTTGAAAGCTTTTAGTTTAGTTAATTAGCAAGTTTTCTGATTATTAAGCATGAGACAGGAAACTTTCTTGGATTTCCAAATTTGTCAGATGGGGATGAATAAATAGGAAAGCCACAACTGTATCTGATATATGGATATGGGTCGACAAATAAGTGTGCTTCTTTCACGTGGTCACATGACCTTTTGAACCTTCTAATTTAGTTTGGTGGCTGAGAACCTTCCCTTCGAATTCTAAACCCTCCCCAGAATATTTGTTTTGTGATGTATTCCATTCTGATGCTTCCAGTTAATGCCAGTTATGCACATCAATGGACTTGCAAACACACATGTTCCTAGTTGTGCATAGTTATTTTCTTGTGCATGTTTCATCCTCTCATGATATGTACAATTGTTATTTCTTTATATTCTGTGTCTGGTTTATTGCTACAATACTTCATCTTGATTTATGGTCTTTATTGCTTTTGGCCTTTTGCCAGTCCAATTATGTTTTGGTTTTGACATTAGTAAAAATGTACATTATTCTGTGGAGAATGAGACTTTATTTGAACTTACAGTACTAGTTCTTCGCTTATGTTCTTGCAAATTCTCTTGCTCTCTCCATCTGGAGGACAAAAGAATTAAGGAATTAGAGTTGAATTCTCTTCTTGTCAACATATGAAATGATTCTATTTTTCAAAATCTGCAAATCATTTTGGGTGAGTCGATTTTTCATTGAGGATAACAATGTACTGAGAAATCAATATTGTCTGATATGGTTAGTTCTGGTTGGTTGGTCCTCGCTTTTGGGCTAGATTGACTCGGTACTTGTAATTTAGTGCATTCTATTCTTGGTTTCCAATTAATGTACACATGGTGGTCATGCAGTTAAGTCAAAATTGAACAAAATTGAAATCTTTGCGGGCTTTTTTGTTGTTGTTGTTGTTGTTGACGACATGAAATTGGAAACATAATTGTGTACTAACAAAACTTGCTTGGCCCAACTTCGTACAAATTCCACTTTAAATTTCTCATCCTCCATCAACCCCCTGGTAGCCAATGATCCCTAAATACTCATTTTTTGATGTCATGTTCTGCAGGTTTTTGTAAACATTATCCTGAAATTCTGTAGCATTTTCCAATGGGAGGAAAAGTACCAGCATGTCACATGAACTTCTTTGATGCCTGGAAACTTTGTATTTGAAGCAGTATGACGCTTGAGGATTTTTTTACCTTGACTGAGATGAAAGATGGGCTCACAGCCCCATCTCGAGTTGAGGAGCTGCTCAATGTAATGCAGAAGGACAAAGATTTTGTTTTGAAAAATGTTGGTGATGCAACCAGGCAGTGGGCTGCAGTTGCAAGCACTATTGCTGCCACAGAGAATAAAGATTGTCTTGATCTTTTTATACAATTAGATGGACTTTGGTTTATTGATAGATGGTTGAAGGATGCTGAAAATTTTGGTAATGAAACAAGTGAGAGTTTTGCAGAAGAGTCAATCACTGCTCTGCTACGAGCACTTGAAAAGTTGCAAATAGACAATGAGAGATCAATATCTTCAGGGATTTGGATTACTGTCAAGAATCTTCTTGGCCACAATAGCTCTAAGGTTCAGGAAGGGGCAAGAATGTTGTTTGATAGGTGGAAGCAGGGTAAGGATTGTGATGCAATTCACCAGGATGTTCAGGATGGGAATAGAAGGCTTGCTGGAGAGGAAGGTGGGCAATCTGCTTCTGAAAATCCTAATTCAGAAAGTGCTAAGGAAGAAAATGATGTGTTAGAACCTGCCAGAGATGAAATCTTGCCCTTGAGAAGATCAGATGATCTTCAGCCAGAAAGGACTGAAGATGTACAGATTCCAAATCATAATGATCAGCCTGGCTCCCACATAACAGCTGACCATGAGGACACCAAAGATGGACCTTCAAACCCTTTGGCCTCTACTTTTTCAAACTCTTTGCGAGATAACCCTTCTATCAAAGAAGAATCCCCCGTATGTGCTGCAGATGGAGCAACTTCTACTGAGACTGGTAGTGTTGCAGTTACAAAGCAAGGCAGTGATGAGATAATTTCCGATGTTCTCAAGTTGAATGAATCAATTAAAATTGAGAAGCAAGTGCATGAAGCTGACAATTCTTCGGGCAAGTTGGATATGGCCGAGATTTCTTCTGCATCTGATGCATTGGAATCTGGAGCTGCTTGTACTGGTGATGATGCTGTAAATGCGCAGAAGATTGTGAGGGAGCCTGCTTTACAGAATAGTGTCGATGCTAATGAGAGGGATGTCTGCGGGAAAACCACCACTCTTGATGATGTGAGGGTACCTGCATCTGATTTTAAGACCAGGTTAGATGATATGAGAACTCTAAATCGTTGCAGTGGAAATGAGTTCAAGACTACTGGTCAAGATGGTGATTGTTGTACTAATGCTTTGCTAGACTTGTCCACCAATGGGAGTATATTGGGAAAGCCTGAGAAATTAGACTCTACTTTGTCCAGGATGGAAGACATTGGAGAAGCTAATGAAGATAAGGGGCATAGCAGTGATGAGGGTGATGATTTGACAAACGCTTCTGATTTTTCTAAGCCAGCAAGGGATACTAAAACCCCTGTTGTGATTGACAAGAGAAGGTCTGATAGTGAACTTGAGTATGGCATAGTTGATGCAATAGAAGTCGCTCGGCAAGTTGCTCAAGAAGTAGAAAGAGAAGTGGTGGATTATAGGGAACCATTCTGCAGCTCCTCTTCTGAGAAAATCTTTAAAGGTGGAATCAGGCAGCCAGGTAGCCCAGATTCTATAAATGGAAAGCAGGACCTACCTGCCAAGGTGCCACAAGAGGAGGCAACTGGAAAAAGTCACTCTACTGAGACAAATCCTGATGGGGAGGGAGGCTCAATTAATTCAGATAATCTGGACAATGAACCAGAAAATTCCGCACATGATATGGAGTCATCTCTGGTGACTGAGGCAGCTCAAGAACTAGAGGTTAACACAGAGAAAGGCCCTTGTGATTTTGATCTGAATCAAGAAGTCTGCTCTGATGAAATGGATTCTCCAATGAACCCCTCTGCACCCTCTGCTTCAAGGCCATCAGCAGCTCAAGAATTGCCTATGGTGCCTTTGCAGTTTGGAGGGACTCTTGGATGGAAAGGATGTGCTGCTACTAGTGCTTTCCGCCCAGCATCTCCTCGTAGAATTCCTGATGGTGATAAGACTCCTGTTACAGGAACCCGTGATAGTTCAAAGCAGAGGCTGGATTTCCTTGACTTTGATTTGAATGTAGCCGAGGGTGGAGATGAGTTGGGAAAACAAATTCCCCCATCATCTGGCCTTCCTTCTGGGGAATCTTCTGTTGAAGTCAGCCCAATGAGATCTGGGAGGCTGAAGTTGGATTTGAACTGTCTTGGTGATGATGGTGATGCTCCAACACTGGATTCAAAGATGGGAGAACAGCTCTTTAACAGCCGGAATAGCCATCGTAGCCCATCTCCTGCCTCCTCCTCGTCATCAATGCAGCCTTCTTTGAGGAACATTGATTTGAATGACAGACCTTATATCCAAAATGATGCTTCAGATCACGGGAATATTAAGTCTTCCCAATTTGTAAATGCATATGGAGGACCTAAACCAGATGCTCCTGTTATTTCTATCATGGGCACCAGAGTGGAAGTCAATAGAAAAGATTTTCTTTCTCAATCATTGTCCTTGCCAAATGGCAAGAATATGGAGCCTACAGTGGATGCTAGCATGACAAGAGCAGGGGGTGGTTTAGGGCTGGCTCCCACAATGTCCTATACTCATTCTTCTGTTTTTGGTTACAATGGGCTGACAACAGGGACTGCCATGTCTTTCTCTTCAGCCATGTATCCTTCTGGCTCAATGCAATATATGGTGGATTCTAGAGGGAGCCCTGTTGTCTTGGGGTCTGCACCAGCTGTTCCACCTTCCTACTCTCAGCCACCGTTCATGGTGAGCATTGGTGGTGTACAATCAGGTCTAAATAATCCCGGTCCATCCCGTCCAAATTTTGATCTAAATTCAGGATTCATGATGGAGGGAGGGCATAGAGACTCAGGGAATTTGAGGCAGCTTTTCCTTCCTGGTCAAGGCAGGTCTGTGGAGGAGCATACGAGGACGAACTTACAACCCTCTTCAAGCTCTGGGGTTGGAGGGAAAAGGAAGGAACCTGATAGTGGATGGGAATCCTATCCGTTTAACTACAAACATCAGCAACCTCCATGGAAATAGTCAATGTTTTATTTATCTACGGTTCCTCCTCTCTTTGGATCAGTTCATAAATCCAACCAAGTGAATTGATGCTTACGTTACCTAAAATTATCCAGAATGGTAGGTCAGCCCATTGGCTTTAGTGGGAGGGGAATTATTAACTGAATAAAGCTGAGGGCATTGTGGATGTAATGTGATTCTTGTGATTAATTGCTGAAGGGAAAAAAAATTAGGTTTATTGTTTTAATTTTGATTTACTTTGAATCTCCTTTTCTGGGTTTCAATGGCCATTGCAATCATAGAAAGCTTGGTACATGTAGCTGTAATTTCTCTTCCTTATATATCACAGAAATTTATAGGAACTGGTCTCGTCTTTGTTTTATGGTGCTTATATTAAAGGTCACAGTGAGTTCGTGTGACATTTCATGATAAACACACAGAGAAAGTAGTTGCTCAAACTTAGCCTCATTTTATTTTATATGTATGATATATATCATTTTAGGCCCTGTCATGAACTCTGACCTTGATGAGCTCGAGGCTCAGTTTGGTAAGTCTGAACTGTGGGCGAGAACTGGTTTAGTGGTCTTTAATCTCTTGATGGAGCTTTAAGAAGCGAAAAGAATCAAACTATTTTGTGGGTACCTTTGTGGTCTTGAATCACTTAAGAGAGTGCTCGTGTGTAATATAACTTGTCAGTTGTCATTCTCTCTCTTAAAAGTTACCTTGTATGCCAACCTCTTTATTGGTGGCACTTGTCATTCTCTCTCTTAAAAGTTATCTTGTATGCTAACCTTTTTTATTGGTGACACTAATTCCATCCTGCATGTGTATAGCATTGTAACCAAAGAAGCATTGATCAAGGATTAAAAATTTAGTATTGTTCATTAAATTTTATTTTTATTTTTATTTTTTTGAATGAACCAACTTTGAGCTCATTGCCAAATTATATTACATGTTTAATTTTTTTTTTTTTTTGGTTGAAATAACTTGAGCTTATTCACAAGTTACTTGATTAACTCTTTTTTTTTTCTCATATATGGTAAACACAACGATAAAATTTTTTTTTACCCCTTCATAAATCTATTAACTTATATTAGAATTGAAATTATATTACTAAAGTTAATTAGATGGAATGATTTTTGTCCATTAGCTTACAAAAATTAGATTCACCACTCTTGTATTGTTAAAAACTATCTGTAATCTTACTATAAAATAGACTATTTATGATATCAATAAATTACAATCAATTTATAATTTGATATCTTAATAACTTACATTTTAAACTTATATAATTCAATTTCAAATCTATAAACATATTTTTACCATTTATACATATAAATATATAATATTATAAATTAATTAATTGGGTCTCATACTCATGGATTATAAGCTTCTCATAAATACATTATCATGTTTGAACTTAATTGACTTTTTAATAGTCATCCTAAACTTAACATTGAGCCTTTTTTTTTTTTTTTTTTTTTTTGTGGATATATCAATAGTTAGGATTGTGGGGATTAGAACCCTAGATTGTCTCGGTTGGAAACCAATTTGTTATACGCTGGCAAATGAAAAGCATCACATGAATATAAACAACTAAATAATCCATGATTGATGATTAATACAGAGATGGATCAGATATTTAGCTTGGATTCTCGGTTGGAAACCAATTTGAGTAGTTGGGATTGGATTAGAACCCTAGCTTGTCTCGATTGGAAACCAGTTTGAGTAATAAGGCTCTTGGGAACTTTAGTTCAACTTATTTGTTAAATAGACCAGATACAAACCAAACTCAGGCTGCTGTGAACAACTCAATTCATTTAAAACCCAACATGTGGACCATTGGATTAGGACAAAGCCCTTTTTTTCCATTTTAGCATGAACAGAGATGCCCAACCAGATCTCTAACTGGACAAGTATAAACAGAGCCCCCTTTTTGTACATTTCAGCATGAGCAGAGATGCCCAATTAGTTCTCTAACTGGACAAGTACAAACAGTAATTAACGCTTGTGCAGATCAAAACTCGAAGTTCGAAAATAAAACACGAGTTTCTGATATGGATGAAATTAATAAACTCTTGGAAGTTTGGAACGCAACCTTCTTTCTTTAATGCTTAACTAATGGAACAACAACACCACATCGAAATAATTTATCACAAAAATGAAGGGGAGCCAACTGGATCAGCTAGTTGCTATAGTAACAATGTCTTCCTAAAGCAGCAGGACCCCTTTCCTATCCTCAACCCCAAAAATGCAATGATATTTGACACAAACTACTTTTTGAATCTGCTAACTCTTCCATAAAATGGGTTACAAAGACAAATATATCACTGTCCACCAAATGCACAATTCCCGTTGACAGCTTGTTCTCTCACATAAAGTTAGATGTCGAAGGAAAACTTAGACGCCAGCTTCACTTCATAGTTCTACTTGCGCTTATACCTGGAAAAAAATAGTTGGAATAAAAGTAAGTATTTTCTTCCAAGAATGATCTCACATCGAGTATTTGCGCAAAGACAAAATGAGAGAGAAAACCTGCAACCCTTTATCATGCTTTGATACCAAATTTGATACAGGACAAACTAGAACAATACAACAGGAAAATAGAAGACTGAGAATCTAGATGTCAACACCTAGGCCTGCTTGGGGTTAGCATCAAGCATGATAAAATCACTAGGAAACCTAGGGTTGACTAGAGCCGGCACCAGACCACGGAGATAATTTCAATAGAAAATTTATTCATCAAAATAATCCCCCTTTGATAGGAGCACAATACTTTCCTTATATAAGAGTACTAAACCATAATTCTAACTAGTGTAGAAAACCCTAATTACCTTATAAAAAAATAGCCTTGCTTCTAGAAATTAAAAGCCTAATAAGTAATAACCTAATAAACTACTGGACCTAAAATAAAAATATAATTGACCAATAGAAGTACAAATTGACTTGCAAAATAAAATAAAACTAAATTAAAATAATTTTCTCTTTGAGCCTCCCATATCATTGTTCTTAGCATAAAATATTTGCAAATCATACATACATACATGAAATACATAGGCCACAAACACACACACATATACATACATACATAAGATCAAAATCAACCGTGGAAATACCGTGCAATGGGATTGTAAGCTAATTCATACCTTGACTTGCTCTTAAATGAATGTTTGGACTTTTTCTTGCCTGGAGCAGAATTTCTTTTCTGCTTTTTCTCACTCATGTCACTTTGAAATAGCTCCTGCATCTCTCTTGTCCTTGATTGTTGTCTTTGGTTAGGATGTTCAGATTTCTTGTTGTTCTTCTTCACAATCTTGCCAGTATCTAGTGCCTTCTTCACAGCCTTCACCGCTTTTGCCCGTCGGTAACCCAGTTCAACAAGTGACAATCCAGTCTTTTCATTCTTGTTTTTATCATTACCCTGCAGTGCTTACTTATTAAACAGTGTGTGCCACCTTATAACAAACTTGACAAGAAATACCTCAACTTAACAAGCTAAAAATATATAAAAAAAGAGAGAGAGAGAGAGAGAAAGAAAAGGAAAAAGTTGCGGGGTACAAATCCATCAATTGAACGAGCAATGAAGGCAATAGTGTGCACACAGAGATGGGAATTCCCTTAGACCATCATAAGCTCAGATGTTGACTTCATAAAGATCAACAAGCAGAAGATATGTAGAAGAAAAAAGACAATAAAGTCTGCCAAAGTAGCATATAGATGATGTTCACATATAACATTTAAGAATAATACAATCATATCTTAAATTTAATGTCATGCCTAATAAACTCTGCAGGTAGCAAGGATGAAACCAAAATTTGAACTATAATAGCAATCAAAATCAATCTAGCATAATCCTCTTTGTTGTTCAGGTACTATAACCAATTGCCTCGACAAAACATTCTTAGATTATTAAGATTACAAATAGATTGAGCCATCCAAATGTCCCAGAAAGCTTCAGATTCTTATTAGTTAATACAGATACTCCATGTCACTAAACGCTGCTATAAGCTAAGGTTATGAGAATAATTCAATATAGATGGAAAAAAAAAATTTACACAAAGAGTAAAGGAGAACATACTTCTAATTTTTTCATTTGATTTTCATCCTCCAACATTTCTCTAGCTGCTTCCAATTTTCGACGCTTCTTCCGTGGCAAATTTTTCTACTCAACATATACCAGTTAAGAACGTTAGTCATGTTGTGCATCAACTAAAAGTTTTCATCTAAATTTTTTTTTTTTTTTTTGATAGGTAAAAGAGAGAGGTAAAAGGATAAATTAATTTTAGATGAAAAGTTTTCATCTAAAATTATTAAATTAACAAATAATCTCAAATTCAAGATAATAAGCACCTCATGCTCTCGCTTCCTTTTTTCTTTCATTTTGAGGTCTTCAGCTTCTTGTGCACTGATTACCGCTTTTCCAGAATTCGTTTCTTTTTCCACAGATGCCTGCCAATAAGATTACAGAGTCAGGTTTTAATCAGTTAAAACTCCAATCCAAGATAAAGTGTTCAGATTAAGAAAAGAACAAAGTCATTTAGAAGAGAGGATTCCACTTGGAGATAAGATGGTACATTGGTAAAGGAAAAGATAAATAGAGAGGGAAGGAGGGGGGCAAGTGACTAGAAAAATTGGATACTTAAGAGATAAAGAAACTAGCTCAGCTTCTGCCTACTCCTTGACATGGAAAGAAGGAAAAGTCCTCTCACATTGGAGGTCCTTTAAAATAAAGGATTATCTAAATTCATTAAAGAAAAGAGGTAATACTCTGTCTAACAAGCAAAGACTGAATGGCACTATGAATATTAAGTGGGTAAAACAACAAAAAGCTCTTTGTATATGTGGGTGGGAAAAATAACTTCATCATATGTATTTGCGAGAAGCTTTTCTGGGGTCCCAAAATTTTTTTTAATCATATAGCAATAATCAAGTTTTTTTATAAGAACAATTTTATTTAAAAAAAAAAAAAAAAAAGAGACTACATCATGACAACAGACACAAAGAAGCCTAAAGAATTACAACAAAAAGGAAGAGACAATGAATGAAACAATGGAATTAATATGCGTAAAATCCCATGCACGAGATATCAGATGAAATTGAGAATGACCTAGATGGTTCCAAATTGGCAATGTGAAAGCCATTGTCAATAATCTAAAAAGATGTCCCACCCATTTATGCACCAACTTATGTATAAGTACAGATAAACAATTTCCTTTTGGGGAAAATTGAGAAGCTAAGAATAATAGAATATATATGTATGTATGCAAATTTGAAATAACCTTTGATGCCTTCGCAACAAGCCTTTTCTCCTTTTCAGTAACAAACCAGGTTTTCTTGGGCCGTGAATATATTTCCTCCCTATGTGCAATCAAATTTTCTGCCTGCATGCACCATAGAAGTGCACCAATTAATGTTAAGCTTGAACAGAAATCATCTTAAGAATAATTAATGATTAGTCAAGCATGTAAAATATATATATGATCGCTGCTTTGGAAATGACAATACAGACTTTCCAAACGACTTCGTCAAAATAATAGAAAATGTCATTAAAAGTAGTACAACTGAGCTGCATACTCATGACATCAAACAAAAGCATCACATATGCAAAATCACATACCCTTGATACTTCCATTTCAGCTTTTCTTAGGGTTCTCTCTTCCCTGTGTGTAATTGAAGTCGATTATTGCAATGCAATGAACAATAAGATGAAAATTTTTATAATGAAAATACTAAGACCTCTCTTCTTCAAGAATCTCAGCCACTTGATCTTCCATCTGCTCAATTATCTCAGACCACTTGGTTATTGATTGCTCTGCAACAGTTCGACTTCTCAGCTTGGAACCAGCTTTCTTAGCCTACCAAATTGAAATCATCACTAAGGTAAATCTTATTGAGGATTTGTCAGAAGCATCAAGTTCTTATTGCCTTCTTTTTTCCTCAATTGTTGTTGTATGGGAGAAGCATCAATGTAATTCTCAAAAAGGGACATCTGTTTTAGAATAATTATGTAATTGATATAAAAGAAACTATAAAGCGCAAAACTTCTAATGTGGATTTTCAGATTGGAGTTTTATATACAAAGTTTGTAGATTATCAAATAGTTGAGCCAAAATAAGATTAAAAGCAAGGTCAATTTAAAAATTAAGAAATTTGAAGCTGGAGTATTAACAAGGAGCAAGATTTATAATAAAGAAAATTATTTATAAAATTAAAAACAAAACAAGACAGTTTGTGGTAAGATTTCGTATGAAGTAAAAATAGAGATTAATATGAATTGAAGATAGTATCAAAAGAATGATGAAGAGAAAAAGAACAATAAAAAATGAAAGAGAATTTTCTAATAAATTTACTGGAAATAACAAGTCCACCTCATGGTTAGCATTGTAAATACTAAAGTATTGTCCTACTTAAATCTAAAGAACGAATGAAACAAATTTCAAAAGATTATAAGAACCCCAATATGATATGAGGAAGAAAATGATGCTCACAATGTCTTTCAAAAGGGATCGGTCATTATCTGTAACAAATGTAACAGCATATCCTTCCCTACCAGCTCTTGCTGTACGACCGACACGATGAATATAGCTGCACAAAGGACCCCAAAAAAAAAAAAAAAAGATTTCATCAGGATGCAGAAAGTGAGCCTCATGCCATCATGTGCATATCACCATCTGGCAACATTGAGAAAGTTTAATCTACCTTTTATATTCCCGAGGACATTCATAATTTATAACTGTTTGAACACCTATGATATCAAGTCCCTACAAAAGACGATCAGAATATATATAGTCAAATAACAAAACAGTTTAATAATATCCAGCTTTTTTGTACCAATGGAATCTTCTATTTATGCCTAAAAAACGCATGAGCAAAGAAAAAGAAAAGAAGAAATGCAAAGGACTTAGAAATTCATCCATTAACTTAAGAACAAAGTTTAGCGACAACCCAGTTTGGAGTAAAGGTGGCAACGTTATAAAGTGGCACCAGTTTAACAGTCAAATTGACAAACACACGGTTAATGCTAAAGGTCCCCATCTGTTAACTCAAATTTCTCTCTATGTCAGTTCCTCCCCCAAAACTGTCATCATCACATCAACCCAATCAGTTTTTACCTTAGTCACCAGGTAGTTTATACCTGGTGAGAGCCAATTTAGGCTGGCAAGGCATGCTGAAGAGATCAATTGCATTCTTTACAAGCTTAAATTATTTGAGAGCTAGTGCACGTATCCAAGTAAGTAGCCCCAAAAGCACTCAGTTGTTACCATATGATCTCAGAGTGTAAGGCATTAGAAACTCAATGAAAGCTTTCAATGGCATTGAGATTATTGCTTTCATACTGGAATTTTAATGGGATGCAAGAGTGGAGAGATTGAGATGGGCTTGTCAAAGCACCTGCTGAGGTAAAAAACCCCATTATTATCACATTTTCCACAACGTTCTTTTCTTGAATTAAAGGGGCACTTCTTTTCTTCACATAAGTTTATCATATTTTGTAGATTAATATCAAATAGGAACTGAGAAGCTGATTTCCTGAAGATTTCTCTAGACAATTATCCCCACTTAGGCTACCAGATCAAAACCCAGCTTCATCATCTTCATCACTATCCATGGATAGCCCCAAGTACTCATCCCTTTTATTCAACATTCCAAGCAGGGGTGACCGGCAAAGAGAGCATAGGTGGAGGTTATGGAGGAGAGAGAGAACGGTCATGGGTACTGGAGTTTGGAGAGAGAGAGAGAGAGAGATTTGAGTTAATGGGTGGGAACTTTTAATGTTAAACTTAACTATTAAACTGGTCATGCGCATCTCACATGACCAGGAAATGTTTCACTTAATAATGCTGCCACTTAGCAGTTGGAGGAATCTCCTCCAAACCGAGTTGTAGCTCAACTTTTTCCTTAACTCAACACACTCACCACCCCCACCCCCCCCACCAAAAACCCCAAAAAAAGGCTGAGCAGATGAGGGAGGGGAGATAGGTTACGACAGTTGAATATAGAGGCATGACTTAAGTAAAAAATCATGGAAGCATGAGAGCGCTTAGAGAGAAGAAGATAAAAAAGTTTGAGAATTTGTTCTCACACGAGCAGCTACATCAGTTGCAATCAAAAAGTCGACTTGCTGCTTTCTGAAAAGTTCCAAAGCCTACATAAACAACAATAAGTAAAATTCAAAAAACCAAAAAGATCAAAAGCTCATAAAAGCAAGCAAGGAAAAGCATTCTCCAACAGACTTCAAAATTTTAGTACCAAAAGAAAATAGGATGGTTATCTTCACTAAAGAGTAATGTAATTAATTTAGATAAAAACAAAATGGCAATTTATAGAAGCTACCCACATCAAGGCGCTGGATTTGGGTAAGATTTCCATGAAGCTCAGTAGCTTTAAGGCCAGCTAATCCAAATAGAATCTTCAACCTATGTGCAGCCTGTTTTGTTCCGCTGCAAATACCAATAGAAAATCATTAACAACTCAAGAAAAATCCATTGATCCAAAACACTTAACATTTCACGTTGACGTAATTGATAAGCCTCTGGTACTTTCTTTTTTCTTTTTTGAAGCTTAGGAGCACTGGTATGATAGATTGTATGTACTCAAGACAAGACTTTTAATTGACTGTAATTAGGAAACAGGATTCATGACAGCCCACCCTCCAGACTGTCACATGGAAAAAGGTTTTACTAGAAATGTGAAATCCCTAGAAAATCCAAATGATGTTAAGTTTTGGTAGACCACAAATTTAGAACAGGATCCTTCTTTTTCTTTTTCTATTTTTCACCCTCCCATATTTTAAAATAGGGTCACATTTCTGCATAATATCAACATCTCCCCCACAATAAAAATATTTTCATTTTCAAAACAATATTTTAGTAAATATCAGGATGCTGCTTTATATGCATTTATGCCAACATCAAGATTGCCGACTAAGATATATTATAAACAACCACCAAAGTCACCATTCATACAAGACAATGAATGTTACATAGCAGTAGTAAGAACCTGAAGATGATAACTTTGGAAGTAAAAGTCTTTGAGCACAATGCAAGAAGAACTGCTTCCTGATTTACTTCACGCATCCGGCGTATCCTAACCACCCTACATGACAAAGTCATAGTCCTTTATGAATTAGAAGGAAATGTAGGATAAGGCTGCCATAAAAACAATAGATGATGATTAATACAACATCTTCTATTCAACATAGGCCTCTGCTTGAGATTCATCTTAACTAAAAAAGTATAACATATAATTAGATTCATCTTAAGTGGAGCAAGAATTTATTAAAGAATTACTCCTGAGTCAAAGTTTGTGGCAGTGTTTTGGATGGGTCCGCTGAGAGGCGTGAGGGTTTGGTCAGAGAAAGCTTGATAAGCTCGTCAACTTCCTCGGTCATTGTAGCTGAAAAAAGCATGGTCTGCCTTCTTTTTGGACATAGACGGACCTGTTAATGAATTATAAATGAGAACTTATGTTAAACAAATCAGAACGTACAAAAAAATAAAACAGTTTATTCTATATTTGAACCTTTTGAGTTAAAAAGGATAAAAAGATACCAGCTCACGAATTTCAGCACTAAATCCAAGCTCCAGAAGGCGATCAGCCTCATCAAGGATTAGTACCGCAAGATCTTCCAAATCCACAGACATAGAATTGCGTAAATGATCTATCATGCGTCCTGGAGTGGCCACAACAACATCAGGCATTGATCTCAAGGCTGCCTCTTGCACCTAAATAGAAGGACATTACTTCAATATTCCTGGTGGAAACAGATAAGCTATCAAGTACAATACATCCCCCCCTTTTTATTATCAGTTAATAAAGTGTTCTAAATGGTGACATACATTGGGATTTTAACCACATCCTTGTATTTATGTTTAAGATTGAGATTTGCCTTTTAGATAAAGATGCAAACTAGCTAAGTTGACTAATTTTAAGTATAACTGGAACAGTAAACAGAGATAGTCTTTTTAGCCCTGGAAGTTATTTGTAGCATACCACTATTTCATGAAGTTCAAAAACAAAACAATAATCTTAAAACCCATATTCTTCTTTATTAATTTCAAAAAGGCCTGAATTTCAATTTATTGAAATCTACATATAAATATCCTTAGACTAATTTTTCATTTGTTGAATAGATTTAATTTCAAATGAGTTGAACAAAATAACAAAAGACAAAAAGAAAAAAGGGATTTACTGAAAGCACTGTGGGTGCAGAGACACCTCATACCAGGTGTTCATAAATCAAACCATTAATGAGATTCATGATCAAACCTTTGTCGAAAGCCCACCAACAACAAGGCAACATCTGATGTCAGTAAATTGAGCAAGTTTCTCTATCATACTGTGAACCCTGCACGATGACATCAAAATTTGATTGATTATAAATTAAAGATCAGAATCAAACCACGTAAGCAAAAAGGTCAATTTTCTTCTCTTTTTTTCACTCTCTTTGACAAACCAGATAAGATCATATTTTCCAGAGAAAATTTTCCCTCAGGCTTGTATGAGACTGACCCATGGGCCTTGTAATGGAAAATGTTATCTAACGTGGACTTGAGATGTAAAGTGGTGTCTCAGAATTCATAATTCAAACTTTGTTTCATAATCATAACTTCAAAGGTAAACAACACAACATGAAAATGCATACAAAAACATAGAAAAATGCTACCATTGGGCATCTCTAAACGTCCATTTCTGTTACTCCTCATGCCTACTGTTACAATTTTTTTTTTTTTTTTTAACTTGCACAAACATTAGCTAGGTCTTGAACTCGGAACCTCATCATCCACCTTACTCTTACAAGCAAAGAAAGGGCCATTTGAACTAGAGCTCTCTGGCATCTACTATTACAATTATTAAAATTAAACTTGACATGACCCAATTCTAAACCCATTAACCCTTTAGCTTCCAAATCACAAGTTCACAGTCTAATGTAAACCACTGTTTCAGGTTTATTAATTAAAATTACATCATTAGCGCGTACAAGAATTTAAGATTAAAATTTGCCTCTCATTTTTAGAAAAAGAAAAAAAAAACTTGGTCCCAATAGTAACCAAATGGATGATTTGGAGACACAATCTGAAGCTGCCACAGCCAAACCGAACTTCATACACCATTTTTGCACATAACTACAAGAAACAAGTCACCAAGAACGAGCAAAAAAAAAAAAAAAAATTTATACCAAGATTTCCTAGCATGACAACCAAGTACACAAAACACCATACTCAGCAAACTTCACTTTCAAAACCTTATGCTATTATGCATACTTAAAAAGCAAAGCATAAAATTGGAACATCTATATAATAGATTATTCATACTTAAAAGCATGACCAAAATGGAAGCAACAAGACTACAATTTCTCTTATAAAATAGCTTGCTATATGAAAAATGAATAACAAGTAGGACAAAATAACACTTACTGAACTGCCAACTCTCTGGTTGGGGTAAGAATAAGAACCCTTATCGCTGGCACACGTTTTGGACGGAACAGTAATCTCTCCAAAGTAGGCAGCGCAAAGGCAGCTGTCTGCATAATGGAACAATTGCAAAACCATAACTTCAATTGAGCTATATACTAACATCAAATTTCACTCGAAGAGTTTGTATTTGTATTGAAATTCCATCCTATGCAAATCATGGCATTGAAAGAACAATTTACCTTCCCGGAACCAGTAACGGCACTCCCACATATATCACTCCCATTCATTGCTAGCGGTATAACCGCAGACTACAATCATCAAAACCCTAAAATTCAGCAAAACTAAATGGCATATATACAAGCGCATATGAATAAATAAGAAATGGAATAGCTGATTAAAGAGAAACCTGAATTGGTGTGGGCTTACTGTACCCCAAGGCCTCGCAAGCACGAAGCAAAGGCCGCGATAAATTGAGCTCAATGAATGAATTGGCACTGAACGAAGCTCCGTCAGAAGGCACATAGAACGATTTAACGTCGACGGCATCACCGGTTTCTTCATCTTCATCTTCAATCCTATCCTCTTCCTAAATGCACAAACACAGAGAAAGAGAGTCAAGTTTATATAACATATTTATCGAATTTAGGGATTATAAGAGAGAGAAGATTGGTACTAACTTCTTGTTTGTCGGAGTCAGATTCAGAGTTATCGTCGTTGGGGACGATAGGAACGGTGCGATTTTGGAGTGCTTTGGTGATTTTGAAATCGATGGAGGTTGTGCTTTTACGGGCGTGTTCTTCAGCTACTGATTCGTAGTAGGGAGCAAAGTCCCATGGAGATTCTGTTTTTTTATTCAAGGGCTGTTCTTCTTCGTCTTCATCTTCGTCTTCGTCTTCTGCTTCTGCTTCTGCTTCTGCTTCTTCGTCTTGTTCTTCTTCGTGTTCGGGTTGAAAATCATCGTGCTCTTCGTCGCTAGAGGTTTCGAAAACGAAAGCTGGAGCCATGGGAGATGGCTGGAGAGTGCAGAAACGAGGCAACGACTGAGGGTTTAGAGTTTGGGGTTAAAGGCCGATAGGGTTTATAGTTAGGATAAATTGCACAAATCTACCCTGAGGTTTGGCCTATTACCAATCAAGTCCAGAACATTTAAAAACTGATCATCTTAATCCCTAACCCCATATGCCTGTAACGCCGTTACATATTTCACTCACTCTCATCCCTCACCCCGAGTCTCTCTCCTTCCCTTTCTTTGAAATTCAGAACCAGATTAGAAGGAAAAAAAATTGAACACAACCTACAACCTTTCATATTTCATATTTCATACCTAGATCTAAGAAAGAAAGGGGAAAAAAAATTACCGGTGGTAGTTCTCTCTATCTCCGCATCTCAATTCCTGCATGCACCTTTAGGTTACCGGTGCCGGTTCCGGTGGTCTAAGTCTGGCAAGGGATGGTGATGGCCGGCCGCACGAACTCTGTCTCTCCCCTGTATCGCTAGCTTTTTTTTTCTCTCCTTCCCTTTCTCTGTATCGCAAGTGTTTTTTTAGTTGCAAGCCTTTTTTTTTTTTAAATTTTATTTTAACCGTTTTTTTTTATATACTCATAGAACATCAAACGGTGTCAAGTTGTCAAGCAATATAATTTTTCGCTTCTTAATTGTAAACGTGGCAGCATTTTAAGTGACCTTTTTTCCTAAAGTAGCAACATCTCCTTAAAAGCTTTTGCTATTATATATAGTACTAGTCGGAAACTCATGCAACTATACGGTCAAACAAGAATTCAAATATACGTTGACTGTAAAATAACCCCCTAAAGCTGTAAAATTGTTTACGCTCTTATTTTATCTTCAACGAATTTCCAGACTACACACCCAAAGAGAGAGAGTGAGAGAGAGCTCAAGCACACTCCACCTGAAGTGATTCCCAAGCATATCCTCGCCGGTTAGATCGTCGTCATCGTCCCTTCCACGCGACAGTGAGTGCTCTGTTCCTCTTCCTTCCTTTCTTTTCGTGCTCAAACCCATCTCATTCAAACCCATCCTCGTCGGAAGTTGCCTCCATCTTTGTCGAGCAATGCCAAAACCGGTTTTAGCATCCCACCACACCCATTGTTCAAACTCAACCCGATTTGAGCATCCCACCACACCCATCCTTGAAATTTCCGAAAACCCATTCCTTATGCCCATCACACCCCATCTGTCCCACTCTGATTAACCGACCACTCCAACGAACCCATTCCTCAAACCCACCATTCCCCATCCCACCACACCCATCCCTTGTCATCTTATTCTCGTCGCTGCTGAAACTCGTCATCAATGCCAAACACAGATCAGAGTCTTGACCCGATTTCAACCTCTCTCGATCTACCTCTCTCTTTCCCTCAATCTCTCACTCTTTCTTCCTCCCCCTCTTTGTTTGACCGAGTTTGAAAGTTTAATGGTTTTATTTTGATTTTTGTTTCTTTAAAAAGTTTATATCTTGCAATTTTCTATTATAAAATTTGTTTGGAAGCTAAGAAAATGGCTGAGAAAATATGAGAAACTAGTAGAAAATTTGTATTTTTCAGAATGTTACCAAACACTTAAAAATATTTTCTAATACAATTTTCAAAATGCAACCAAACACTAGAAAATATTTTCTAATACAATTTTCAAAATGCAACCAAACACTAGAAAATATTTTCCTTTCCCAAAAATATTTTCACCTGCAATTATTTTACACTCGGAAATTCATTTACATGGAGCCAAATGCAGCCTTAGTTTATAAAATTTCAACTATGAAATCTACTCATGGTTGCTCCTTATATTAGGCCAAGATACTATAATTAATTTTGAACAAAACTTAAGTATAGTACTTGTAAGGACCGAAATTTGAACCACAACCCACCAAGAACAATGGATGATGGCCCAACAAGCCCAAAACAATATATTTGTAAGAGAATGGGTTAATTCAAGGAACAATCTTACAAAAAGAGTAGATCACAATTGAATGGATTCAAGACAGTAAGACAAATTAATGGAAATAGAGCTCCTCGGTCAAGTCCGAGGATAAGGTGTTTGATGGGAATGATGATGCTACATCTCAGAGACGAAGATAACACTAATGACGAAGGAAGCATCCCTGACGAAGTCCTCTGGAACAACGAAGAAAGCTATTATCACTGACGAAGGCAGGGAGCCATTCAATGCAGT
This sequence comes from Quercus robur, assembly GCF_932294415.1. Lineage (NCBI taxonomy): Eukaryota > Viridiplantae > Streptophyta > Magnoliopsida > Fagales > Fagaceae > Quercus > Quercus robur. The sequence goes on along the minus strand of NC_065535.1, from coordinate 12,728,425 downwards.
CAATCAATGACCTGAGCGGTTATGAAATCAATCCAGCAGACCGTTGGGAACCTCTTAAAAGTCTCATTACTAGACCAGGGGCGTTACTTGAGAAAGCATTAACCACCCCAACGGCTAGCCCCCAACGCCGCAGGTATAAAACTCTCACAGAGTCAACAAAAGGTACGATCTACACATACTGACATCTTGAGAGCATATTCTGATTCTTAATTTCTATTTATCTTTCTAACTTTGGCTTCGGAGACGTTGTGGCAGGCACCACACCGGTGACCATCATTAAGCATACTCTCTTGCACTACAAAGGTTTCCATCTGCTCACTCTTGCTGACGATCCTGTGCATCATCAGTTTGGCGCCGTCTGTGGGGAACGCTATTTCTAGATTCATATCTGAAAACGTAGTTCCCATCAACCCTCTGCATTCAGATGGAATCCAACCCAGACTCAACAGCCTTAGCCCAGCAAGTCCAGGCCCTTGCAGCCACCATTGAAGAACTCACCAAACAGAACCAGGAAATGAAGCTACGGCTCCAGCAGGTTCAACAAGCTCAACAAGAAGAGAACAGGTCCAAGGGTAACATGAAGGAAGAAGGGGATAGTCAACGGAGGGAAACCCCCCGAAGACCAGCAACTCCGAACGAACAGAACTCAGATCTTCTTCGAGAAATGAGGAAAGAGATGGATGAATTAAGGAGCGCTATCAAAGAGAAGACGGACCGAACCGTAGACAAAATGATAAGAGCTACGGATTCGCCATTCACTGCTGCGGTACTTGAATGCCCCGTGCCGTCGAAGTTTCGCCTGCCTCAGTTAGAGCCATTCGACGGACTCAAGGACCCCCAGGATCATCTTAATACCTTTAAGACGACTCTGGGTCTTCAGCAACCACCTGACGAGATATTGTGTCGCTCCTTCCCGACAACTCTCAAAGGAGCTGCAAGAGAATGATTTACTAAGTTGCCAAATTCGTCCATAGACAATTTCGATCAGTTGAGCAGTGCCTTCCTGTGCCACTTCATAGGGGGACAGCGCCCAAGGAGGCCAGTAGATTACTTACTCACCATAAGACAGGGAGAGAAGGAGACTCTGAGGTCATATGTCAAGCGATTCACCCGGGAAACTCTGGAAGTAGACGAAGCTGATGACAAGGTACAGCTGACGACCTTCAAAGCAGGGTTGAGATCCAGAGACCTCGTGGCCTCTCTTGCAAAGAACCCTCCGAAAACAATGGTGGAGATGCTCCTGAAGGCACAAAAGTACATGAACGTGGAAAATGCCCTGGCTGCCATAAAAGATACCGAGAGGCCAGGAGACAAGGTCAAGAGGGAAGATGACCGTAGGGGGCAAAAGCGAGACAGACCAGAACGTCGGAACAATGACGGGAATAGGAGGAAGGACGATAAAAATCCTCGGACGGTAAAATTTACTCCCTTGGTTATGCCTGTTGACAAGATTTTCATGCAGATCAAGGACGAGCACTACCTCAAATGGCCCAGGCCATTACACTCATCCCCCAACTTACGTGACAAGAGCAAGTACTGCTGATTCCATAGAGACCACGGCCACAACACAGAAAATTGCAGAGACCTGAAGGAGCAAATAGAGGAATTAATACGGAAAGGGAAGTTGCAGAAGTATGTAAAGAAAGGAAAATATAGCAAGTTCAGAGACGACAGCAGGACCCAGCGTGAATCCTTCACTCGGGATGACGACCATCCGTCACAGCCTCCACGTAAGGTGATCGGGGAGATAAACATGATCACAGGAGGACCATTCTCAGGGGGTTCATTCAAATCACTCAAAAAGGCATACCATAGACAGGTGAACAGCGTCCACACCATGCCTCCATCCAAGCACCGACGAACATACCAAGACATGTCCTTCACTGAAGGAGACGCCAGGGGAGTAAAGCAGCCCCACAACGATCCCCTGGTCATAGTGCTGAATATAAAAGGGTTCAATACCAAAAGGATCCTTGTTGATAACGGGAGCTCAGCGGATATCATCTACTTCCCGGCCTTCCAACAGCTGAGATTAGATCTAAAAAGGCTTCACCCTTTTGACTCTCCACTCGTTAGTTTCAGTGGAGACAGGGTATACCCTAGGGGTATAGTGACACTGACAGTGACGGCAGGGACCTACTCATTACAGTTAACCAAACAAGTAGACTTGCTGGTGGTAGATTGTCCCTCATCCTACAATGTCATCATTGGGAGACCCATCCTCAACAAGTGGAAGGCGGCAACGTCAACCTACTGTTTGAAGGTAAAGTTCCCAACGGACAACGGCGTGGGTGAAGTTAAAGGTGATCAAGTTCTGGCAAAGGAATGCTATCAGGCCGTACTGGCAGGAAAGGAAAACCACACGTGGACGATTGAAGAAAAAGAGGAAGACGGGATGGAGACCTTGGAAACAGTGGAATTGGTAGAAGGAAATACGGGCAAAACGACCAAGATAGGGACGACGCTAAGCCCCGAGATGAGAACAAGACTCATAAAGTTCTTTAAAGAGAATCTAGATGTCTTTGCATGGAGTCACGAGGACATGCCATACATATCTCCAGAAGTTATCCAGCATAGGCTGAATGTGGATCCCAGCAAGAAGCCCGTTCAACAACGACGAAGAACCTTCGCCCCAGAGCGAGATCAGGCAGTTGCGGAGGAAGTAACCAAACTCTTGACGGCTGGATTCATCCGGGAAGTATATTATCCTGAGTGGCTCGCCAACGTCGTCCTGGTAAAGAAAGCAAACGGAAAGTGGAGAATGTGTGTAGACTTCACCGATCTGAACAAAGCATGCCCAAAGGACAGCTTCCCTCTACCAAGGATAGACCAGCTCGTGGACTCCACCGCCGGACACAAGTTGCTGACGTTCATGGACGCCTTCTCAGGGTACAACCAGATAAAGATGGCTGAAGAAGACCAGGAGAGGACAGCCTTCATCACAAGTCAAGGACTCTACTGTTACAAGGTGATGCCTTTTGGGCTAAAAAATGCTGGAGCTACGTATCAGAGAATGGTAAACAAAATGTTCAGCCAACAGATTGGCAGGAACATGGAGGTGTATGTGGACGATATGCTCGTTAAGAGCAAGGAAGAGCTCACACATCTGGACGACTTAGAGGAAACTTTTGCAACCTTAAAAAAACACCAGATGAAGTTGAATCCAAGCAAGTGTGCCTTTGGGGTAGTTTCGGGGAAGTTCTTGAGATTCATGGTGTCCCAAAGAGGAATAGAAGCAAATCCAGAGAAAGTACGAGCTATCATTGACATGGCCTCACCCAAAATCGTCAAGGATGTTTAAAAACTCACAGGAAGAATAGCGACTTTAAACAAGTTCGTCTCTAGGGCTACAGACAAATGCCTGCCCTTCTTTAAGACACTAAAGCAGGCTTTTGCTTAGACCGACGAGTGCGAAGCGGCATTCCAAGAGCTGAAGCAATACCTGAGCAGTCCTCCTTTCCTAAGCCCGTCCAAAGAAGGAGAAAACCTGTACCTGTACCTGGCGGTGTCAGCCTCGGCAGTAAGTGCAGCTCTGATTAGAGAAGAGGGCAAGAAGCAATTCCCGGTCTACTACATCAGCCAAGCTCTCCAAGAGGCTGAGTCCAGATACCCAAGGATCGAAAAGATTGCGTTTGCACTGATAGTGGCCTCGCGCAAGCTCAGGCAATATTTCCAGTCAAATCCTATTCTCTTAATGACGGACCAACCAATCAAGAAGTCAATGAGCCAGCCAGAAGCAACAAGGAGAATGGTCCAGTGGGCAATTGAACTTAGTCAATTTGACATCGAGTACCATCCCAGGACAGCGATCAAGGCACAAGCTCTGGCGGACTTCATCGCCGAATTCACGTCCCCTGACGAAGACATGATTACCGACGAAGCAGATAAACTAATAATACAGACTGATGGTTCGTCAGCCCAAACGAAGGGGGGAGTGAGGGTCATCATAACCACCCCCGACGGAGAAGTGCTGAAATATGGGGTCCAACTAAGGTTCCCAGCCACCAACAACGAAGCCGAATACGAAGGAATACTGACGGGACTGAGGCTTGGGAAAGCACTTGATGCCAAGAACTTGTTGATCCAAAGTGATTCAAAGCTAGTGATTGGACAGATCAGGGGAGAATACGAGGCAAAAGAAGAAAGAATGCAGAAGTACCTCAAGTTGGCAAGACAACTAGCTCAAGAGTTCAATACAGTGGAGTTCATACAAATCCCAAGAAGTCAGAATTTGAGGGCTGACGAAGTTTCAAAGCTAGTGTCATCAAAGGAAGAAGGGACTGGCACGGACCTGGCGATGGAAGTCCAAAAACACCCTAGTATCGACGAAGTTGCAACCTTCGCCATCCAGAGCACTGATACTTGGATGACGCCCATAATGTCCTTCCTCCAGGACAGGCACCTACCTCAAAACACCGAAGAAGCCAGAAAGATCAAGAAGAGGGCAGCCAGATTCACGATCCTGAATGACGTCTTGTACAAGAAAGGCTTCTCTATGCCCTACTTGAAGTGCGTCGACGAGGAAGAGGCCAAATACATTTTGGAGGAGGTACACGGAGGAATTTGCGGCGATCATGCCGGCTCCAGATCCCTAGTAAACAAAGTGGTAAGGGCAGGATATTTTTGGCCAACCATGCAGGTAGACGCTGCTGAGATCGTCAGGAGGTGCGACAAATGCCAACGATACGGGAATGTGCAGCGGCTTCCAGCAGAGAAAATGACGACCATAGCTTCCCCATGGCCATTTGCACAATGGGGAATCGATATCGTCGGTCCTCTGCCTCAAGGTAAAGGTCAGGTAAAATTCCTTCTCGTTGCTATTGACTATTTCACGAAATGGGTTGAAGCAGAGGTCATAGCAACGATCACGGAGGCTCGGATCCAGAACTTTGTGTGGAAGAACATAATTTGCAGGTTCGGGATTCCCTCGACGATCATATCAGACAATGGAAGGCAGTTCAACAGTCAAGGCTTCAGGGAATTCTGCTCAAGCCTTGGGATCAAAAATCAGTTCTCATCTCCAGGGCACCCTCAGGCGAATGGACAGACAGAAGTGACGAACAGGACACTGCTGAAAATTATCAAAACCAAGCTGGACGAAGCAAAAGGTGTCTGGCCAGAAGAACTACCCAATGTCCTGTGGGCCTACAGAACCACGGCCAGAACCCCGACAGGAGAGACACCCTTCAAGCTTACCTATGGCACAGAAGCAGTAATCCCAGTAGAGGTTGGGGTAACTAGCGTCAGGCGAGGAACTTTCACAGAAGGACTCAATGACGACGAATTGCGACTCAACCTGGACTGCCTGGACGAAGTAAGAGACAACGCATCTACTAGGATGACAAAGTATCAAAAAAAGATGGCCGAGTATTACAACAAAAGGGTCAAACTCATGCGACTGGACATAGGGGACCTCGTCCTACGTAAGATCACCGCAGCAACTAAAGACCCTACTCAAGGAAAATTGGGCCCTACGTAGGAGGGACCTTACCACGTCCCTCACTACTCAAGACAAGGAAGTTACCATCTGGAAACCCTGGACGGAAAAAAACTCCCGCGGCCATGGAACATTGAGCATTTAAAGAAGTATCATGAGTAAATGTAATTGACGAATGCATTCGTTCTTAAGATTAATAAAAGAATTATTCTTCTGATGTCTTTGTGCAGGCAGTACTGGTCAACCATAAGGCCCATAAAAAGTTAAAGTAACAAGATTCCGCCTTGACGGATGTAAGTTACTAAAGATAACCCCAGGAGTATAAAAAGCTAAAGTAACAAGATTCCGCCTTGACGGATGTAAGTTACTGACGACCCACCTATTGGGTATGAACAGCTAAAGTAACAAGATTCCGCCTTGACGGATGTAAGTTACTGACGACCCACCCACTGGGTATGAATCTCTAAGTAACAAGATTCCGCCTTGACGGATGTAAGTTACTGACGAAGACCCCATGGTGATAAAAAGTTAAGTGACTATGTTCCGCTTGGACGGATATAAATTACTACATACACAACCCACGGCAAATACAAGTGACAAAAGCCCTTGTGACGAATTCACATAAAGAGGAAAGGAGAAGAAGGGAAAAGTCATACATCAAATCAAAACAACACTCAAAATACGCTCAAGATCGTCAAAACAGTTAGCAAACGGACGACGAATAAACATGGCTCAAGATCGTCAAAATAAGTGATCTACTAAGGGTAAGTATGCCTCATTTTAACCCATAACCACTGGGTGATTAACATCGTTTCCAAAATAAATGATTGTTCTGAAATAAGATAAAAAAAAAATAAAAAAAGGGGCCCAAAACAAGAAGGGCATCCACCAAAAATACAACAAAAAAGAAAAATTTTCCAAGTGCCAAGATCAGGCATCAGCAGTAGTGTCCTCAACAGCAGGTGCGTCGGTGGCAGGCTCTGGAGCATCACCCTCTGGGGCAGAAGATTGAGCCACTTCGTCCAAGGCCATCTCCTTATCTACCTCCTCCAGATCCAAGCTCTCCATGTTCACCCCAGATGGATGCTTGACGAGATATCTCCTAAGGAGCTCGAAGCCCTTAAAATACCAATTGAAGAGTACAGTATTGTACTCGTCAGTGGTCTGGAAAGCCTCCCCCGACCTGGCAACGATAGTTGCAAGCTTCTCCTTGGCTAAAAGAAGCTGCTCATCCTTCTCTTGAGTCAACTTGCGTTCAACCCGGAGGTCGTCTCCCAGTACTTTAACTTTCTCCTTCAACGAGGTTGCCTCGTCCATGGAGGTTATCAGGTTCTTTTTCAGATCAGAGTTCTCTTTCTCCAGGGCCTCCATCCGCGTTGTCAGAGATGCCACCTTGGCCTCTTGAGTGAGATACTCGATGGTAATATGGAGGTTCTCTCCCAACACCTGGAAGAAGTTATAGAGTCGTCAAAAAAAAAAAAAAAAAAAAAAAAGAGTGAAAAGGGAAAATATGGAAGAACCCCGTACCTGGACGAGCTTATGAACATGACGAGAAGCGACGTCGTTCAAAAACATGTCTGAAAGAGCCCTTAGGTCCGCTGGAGTGACGACCTCGTGAGCCCTGTCCACGGCCAACCTTTCGTCATCCCATATTGTGGACGGACGAATATCAGCCTTCTCCTTCTCCTTCCCTTTGTCAGCCAGGCGCTGCCTTTTGGAGCCGGGAGTAGCGATCTCCTCTATTGACGCAGTTGGAGAGGCAGTTCTCGTCGTCTCAGGAGCTGCGAGAGGAATGATGCTAAAGAGAGTGGGAGCAGGGCCCTTCCCGGTCACGCGCACGACCTTCTTCCCCAGATTGGACAGCGGTTCGTCCTTCTTCGATCTCATCTTTGCGTACATGTCCTTGTTAAATTTTGTCATCATCTCTGCAAGAAGAAAATGCTTATCAAAATGCTTAAGTACACAAGAAGAATCAGCATTGACGAGGATAATACTTACTTTTTTTGCCTTCAATACCAAGTTGACGAAGGACGTAAGGAGACGGGTCGGGACCTAGGTTGTAAAATGCAAGAGACCGGGGGTCAACCAGTTCGTCCCAGCTCTCAATCGTCTCAACGTACCCGATCGCAGTCTCGATGCGTTCCTTATACCGGCTCTTAAGCCCAGGCCGTCTCTTAACTGTGCCAAATAAAGGAACAAAGAAGTTAGCGAAACCAGAACCTCAAAGGTGGCGAAATTAAACGACGGGGAGAAAATACTGACGCACCTAAGGTCGGGGTTCCCCACCGACGGAGCAACCTCGGGATATCACCCCAATCACTGCTGGATTGAGTCTCGAAGTCGTCCCCAGACACAAAGAAAAAGCGCGACTTCCAATACTTGAAGGACGAGGGCAAGCCCTTGACGATCCTAGTCTTTCTCTCCCAAGGGACTAACTCATAATACCCCCACTCCTTGGATTCTTTTAAACGGTACAAGTAAGTGAGCTCAGCCATCCTGATCATATCCCCGTTAGAGGCCAACCATATTTGCATACAGTTGATCACAATCCTCCACGAGTTAGGCATGAGCTGCCCGGGGGCGATACCAAAGTGATCTAAAAGTTCCATTAGGAACGGGTGGACGGGGAATCTAAGCCCGTAAGTGAAAGTTGACTCGTAAAAACATACTTCACCTGGGAAAAAGTGGCAGGCCCTATCTTCTTCCCTAGGTAGACGAACACGAACCCTAGACGGAAATTGAAACCTATCCTTGAACCTATTTACGGTTTCGGCGTCCAGACCACAAACCTCTCCGAGGGCGTAAAAAGCCCTAACCTCCCGAAGGCCAGAGACGGCTGTATCCCCTTCAGCCGAGTCGCCACTAGATGACAGTCCAGTTTCAAGGTCACTAGACCTAACCTCAGACATTGACCCTCTCCTTGCTAAACCCTCGAACCAATTTAGCGATTGACGAAGCAAGGGCAACAAGTCGCCCAAAACCACGCTCAGACAATTGCCCTCAAACACAAAATTTTCTAAAAACGGATAAGTACCCAAAGACCCCCCTAGACGCGCAAAAAGGAAGGAGACCGACAGGCAAGCTATCCTAACCTCCAAACTATCAACCATGGAAATGCAGAAATCAAAGGGCAGAGAGATACGGTACAAACTAAATCCCCAAAAAGAGAAAAACAGAGACCAACAACAGAAGAGAAATAAAAGGAAACATATAATCAGAAATTATGCTGCAGTAAAAGAAAAAAGAAAGAAGTAAAAGGAAAGAGAAACGTACCTCCAATGGCGGAAACAGCAAAAGCACAGCGCAAGGTGATTCGGAGAAGAAAGGAGGTCTCAGAGTATCACTAAGGAATTTTTCTGTCTTTGCTCTCTGAAAAGTAAAAGAAAATTAAAGAAGAGAAGTTTTAAACTTAGGCCAAAAAGCGATTGGAAAACCAGCGGGAAACCCAAGGGTCACACCATTAATTCCCCAGATCATCTCACGCCACGTGGCCATGATTGCGTGTAGCGCCGCCACTAAGCATTAAAAGCGGAATAGAACCCCAAGAGTCACAAGAAAAACTTTTCATCTTCCGTGATCGTCATGACACGTCACCGACGACCCCAGAACCTGGGGGGCAACTGATGGGAATGACGATGCTACATCTCAGAGATGAAGATAACACTAATGACGAAGGAAGCATCCCTGACGAAGTCCTTTGGAACAACGAAGAAAGCTATCATCACTGACGAAGGCAGGGAGTCATTCAATGCAGTCAATCAATGACCTGAGCGGTTATGAAATCAATCCAGCAGACCGTTGGGAACCTCTTAAAAGTCTCATTACTGGACCAGGGGCGTTACTTGAGAAAGCATTAACCACCCCAACGGCTAGCCCCTAACGCCGCAGGTATAAAACTCTCACAGAGTCAACAAAAGGTACGATCTACACATACTGACATCTTGAGAGCATATTCTGATTCTTAATTTCTATTTATCTTTCTAACTTTGGCATCGGAGACGTTGTGGCAGGCACCACACCGGTGACCATCATTAAGCATACTCTCTTGCACTACAAAGGGTTCCATCTACTCACTCTTGCTGACGATCCTGTGCATCATCAGTGTTCTTATATTAAATCAAGCTTATCTCCATACAATGTGTTCTTTTTTTCTTCCTTCTCCAATTACCCCTCCTCTTTTCATGGTGATCCCTTCCTTATATAGTCCTACCACCCTTCATCTCAACGCTCCACCTATATTGATTTAGCAGAAAATCCTTTGTATACTTGTCCCATCAGGACCTCCTGGAAGCTTTGTCAGTAGTTGTAAGCTGAGTTGCCACTGTTCAGGTGTCATTTCTTCATAAATACGGCTAGTTCATTAGGTGTAGTGCATTTAATGTGGAATGCAGCAAACGGTTTGGGAACGGAGATGTTTTCAGATCGCCTCCCCAGGGTCTCGATTTGGAATCCCTCACTTGAGTTGGATAGAGCCCTACTCCCGTTGGACTCCTCCATTAGGGACTTCCAAAAGGGGAAAACGGGCTATGTGGCTGATGCTCTAGAACAACCTTTACTCTTACCACAAGACATGGCTGACTTGAGGACCTTAAAAAAGCATGAGGTCTTCTTAACTTTAAAGAGGGACCTGGCCATGGTATAAACTTTTAACTATTATCACTCTCTTCTTCTTCTTTTCCTTTTTTTTGTTTTTTTGTTTTTTTTTTTTAATGTAACTTACTAGCCTGCCCTCACATTATTACTTTCTTTTAGGCAATCCAAACAACAAACATTGCCAAGGAATGGGTGGACCATGCCTATGCTCAACTAAAGGACGAAGAGGCACGCCGAGTATCTGCAGTCAAGACTCTAGCCATGGCCGAAAAGAAAATAAAGGACCTGGGCGTAAAGTTGACAGAGACGGATAGAGAGAGAAAGAGCGCCGAAGCCGCTCTAGCCGGCACTGAGAAGCAGGCTAAGGATCAACGCTAGCAACTTCGCTGAGCTGAGGAGCAAATGGTGATTGCTTGGGAACAGATTGAAGCTCAGAGAAAAGAGCTAGAGAAGAAAGAAGAAGCCCTTGCTCAGGCCGAGCAATCTGGCTATGACATCGGGGTGAAAGAGACAAAAGATATTCTGAGGGCCCAGGTCATCGAAGTTTGCCGAGGTTACTGCCTTCAGGTATGGACCGAAGTACTAAACCTGGTCGGGGTGGATGCTTCCTCGAACTTGAGGAAAACCGAGAATATCTTCTACCCTTCAGCCTTACGGGTAGTAGCACAACCAACCTCCTAGCCAACCACTACTTCCCAAGCTCCTTCGACCAACGAGTCCACTGATGCTGATGCTACTAGCATTGCTTTGGAACCAGCCAAGGAGAAGGAAACTCAGCACTCCAACCCACTATCAATAGCCAACACCAATGCTCATCCACCAGTCAATACTTAGGACATTGCTTTTCTATTTTACTCATTTTTTTTTTTTTTTTTTTTTTAAGTTTGTTCTTATCAGTGGAAAACTTTAATGAAAAATTATGAGAAGTTTCAGTTAACTCCAAGTGTGTATTGTCACAAACGTGTTATCATTATTAAGTTTACCATTTTTTTTTTAAACGTGACCTGCCAAAGCAAAATATGATCTGGTTTATTGGGAATTCCAAGATCCATAGAATTGAAACACTAGTCTTTTTTGAATCCATAAGTAGATATAAAGATTGAACACTTAGATAAACAAAAAGCACTTATTAATTTTCCCAAGGTATGTGGTCCAAGGAATTAGGCACGACCGAGGTTTTGTTTAACACTTAAACAAATAAGGAGCATTAATTTACCCAAGGTATGTAGTCCGAGGAACCAGGCATGACCGAGGTTTTGTTAACACTTAAACAAATAAAAAGAATTAATTTACCCAAGGTATATGGTCCGAGGAACCAAGCATAACCGAAGTTCTGTTTAACACTTAAACAAATAAGGAGCATTAATTTACCCAAGGTATGTGATCCGAGGAACCAGGCATGACCGAGATTCTGTGTAACACTTAAACAAATAAGGAATATTAATTTACCCAAAGTATATGGTCCAAGGAACCAGGCATGACCGAGGTTCTGTCTAACACTTAAACAAATAAGGAGTATCAATTTACCCAAGGTATGTGGTCCAAGGAACTAGGCATGACCGAGATTCTGTTTAACACTTAAACAAATAAGGAGCAATAATTTACCCAAGATATGTGGTCTGAGGAACTAGACATGGCCGAAATTCTGTATAACACTTAAACAAATAAGGAGCATTAATTTACCCAATGTATGTGGTATGAGGAACCAGGCATGATCGAGGTTCTGTCTAACACTTAAACAAATAAGGAGTATCAATTTACCCAAGGTATGTGGTCCAAGGAACTAGGCATGACCGAGGTTCTGTCTAACACTTAAACAAATAAGGAGTATCAATTTACCCAAGGTATGTGGTCCAAGGAACCAGGCATGACTAAGATTCTGTTTAACACTTAAACAAATAAGGAGCATTAATTTACCCAAGATATGTGGTTCGAGGAACTAAACAAGACCGAGGTTCTGTTTAACACTTAAACAAATAAGAAATATTAATTTACCCAAAATATGTGGTCTGAGGAACCAGACATGACCGAGATTCTGTTTAACATTTAAACAAATAAGGAGCTTTAATTTACCCAAGATATGTGGTCCGAAGAACTAGGCATGTGTAGACACTCGATTTTGCACCCATTATTTAATCAAGGAGAATGACTGGAATGACCATCCATGTACCCCAAAAATCATGGTTGCATTACATGAATTAATTTCTTCATTACATATCATAAAAATAGTCTTGAGATTATAACGGTCATGGCGGTATGCCCGGTTTCCAAATTGGACTGTGGGATCGAAAGATATCGCATGATCAAGTTTGCACGACATGCATTGCGTCTAGGTAGAGTCGACCACGCATGATTAATTTAAACTAATTCTAATTGGTTAAAAAATTAAAATTAATTAAAGAATTTTGTGATTGGTTGATAATTAGTGTCTAAAATAAGATTGCTTGCATAGGAATAAATAGGATAATTGGATAACAATAAAATTGTAGATAATCTGAATTTTATCAATATTTATTTTGGAGTATTTATCTACAAGATAATTGTTGCTAAAAAGACTTGAATTGTCCAAAAAAGAGATAAAAATCCTAGAATACGGATTGAAAACACGTCTAAGTGTAAGGCCCGGCTCAAGAAAACCTAAAAAATGAGTTCAAAACGCACCCGAACACAAAAGTGTGAATGGAATCCAAGAGTACCATTCAGCACTTTTGGAGTGCCAAACGGCACTTTAAAAGTGCCGTATGGTACCCTTAAGGGCTTTGGCCCAACGCTCTTTGGGTGATGATAAGGTACATGCTTTTCGACTTTTTCGCAAAAGGACGCGTCCTAATTCGCATTCTACTCATTGTTGCTTATTTTTTAAGCATTCCAGCCTCTATAAATAGAGACTGGATCTCAAAATTCAGCAGACTCTTTTACGCTCTCAAAGAGACACTTTCTCACACTCTCAAATTTTTTGATCCCCATTCTGATATTCTCTCAAGCTAGGGTTTTTAGGTTTCAAAGATAATTGCATAAATTTCTTTGAACCCTAAAATATCCTCTCGAGAAGAAAAGTGCTCCATGCAAGAGGTTGTTTCTTATTACCTTTTTCTTTTCTTATGTTTCTCTTGTAGTGATGATGCATGTTTATATATTTCTTTCAGTTTAGTTGTTTCAAATATTCATATCGTGAATTGTTGATTTATTTTGTTGAAACATGTTCTTGATTCTTTTTATTATTGTTATGATCTCTTTCTTAGTTTCAAAAATCTGCATGTTATCACTTCTCTTTCTCAAATTAAAAACGGATCTACATCTTCATTAGATGTAGATTTGAATTTTTCTCAAATTAAAAACGGATCTACATCTTTATTAGATGCAGATCTGAATTTTTCTCAAAATAAAAATGGATTTGCATCTTCCTTAGATGCAGATCTGAATTTTTCTCAAACCAAAAAAGGATCTGCATCTTCCTTAGATGCAAACCTGCATTTTTCTCAAATTAAAAATGGATCTGCATCTTTATTAGATGCAGATCTTAAATTTTTTAAAATAAAAACTGGTTTGTATCTTCCTTAGATACAGATTTGATTTTTTTTAACATAGCAGATTTTGAAATAAAGAAAAAAGGTCATGAATGGTTGTGTTTGTTTATTTAATACATGTAGCATAAATTTATTTCATGAATGAAATCCTCTTCTCAAGAAATCTTTTTTACTTTTTTGCCCATATAAAAACATATCTGATTTTTTTTTTTAAATATACAAATCTGATTTCTTTTATTATTACAAAACAGATTTGATCTTTTACAAATCAAAAACCATTTTTTTTTAGTTTTTAAAAAACAGATCTGATTCTTTTAAGTCTCTACAAAACTAAATTTTCCCATCACAAAATAGATCTGATTTTTCTGTCACCAAAAAACCAATTTTTTTTTTTTAAGTTCTCAAAAGCAGATTTAATTTTTCTAAACCAAAATCATTTTTTTACTCACATCAACACATATCTGAATTTTTTAACAAAGAAGAGGATGCATTCATAAATAAACTTATGTGATTTAATTTTTTTTTTTCATATGTGCAACATGTCATTCATAGCATGCATAAAAGGGTACATTGGTCACAAGAGTCTAGAAGACCAGACTCTGTCTAGGTGGAATGGGTGTCTAACATCTTCCCATTCCGTAACCTAGCCTCCGAATTTAGTATCTTTGGATAGGTAAACCTAGGACTTATCTTTATTTTGGGTAGTTTGTAACTAGGAGAAAAAGCCATGTAATTATTGGGAAGTTTGTAACTAGGATCCAAAACCATGTAATTTTCAATTTTTTAAATATGTATTCCTCTTTTTTTACTCAATCAATGAAATGAAACAATTCAGTCATGTATTTTTTGCATTTAGTTTTTTTCTTATTTTTTTGTATAAAAAAAATAAGTGGCGACTCCATACCACTTACCCAAAAAAAGAGGTGCCTTAAAAATCTCTATTTTTTTAGAGGCACTTTTGCGGTCTTTCACAACATGACCGAGGTTCTGTTTGACACTTAACTAAATAAAGAGAATATTGAACAATAATAATCAAAATAGAAGATGGCAAGATTGCCTTTCATCAATAACCTTTGAAGGTTATTTACATTCTACGAGCGTGGTACCACATTTTCATCCAAATCTTCCAAAAAATAAGCACCTATACCAGCTACCAAGGTGATGCAATATAGCCCTTTCCAGTTGGGTCCCAGTTTTCCCCATGAGGGGTTCCTCGCAGTTCCTACCACTTTTCTCAATACTAAGTCTTCTGGCGCTAACGGTCTAACCTTTACTCCCAGGTCGTATCCCTGCTTAAGTTTTTGCTGATAATGCTTCAATTGGACTATGGCCACTTCCTTTCGTTCATCTAGTAAATCCAAACTCTCTCAAAGTGACTGATCATTTATGTCTTGGTCGAATAGACATGTCCTTAGTGTCAAAAATCTTGTCTCTAAATGGATTACTGCCTTGGAACCATAGGTCATGGAAAACAGAGTTTCCCCAGTTGTCTGACGAGGAGTAGTTTGATATGCCCAAAGAATATGTGGGAGCTCGTCGACCCACCTGCCCTTAGCTTCATCCAACCTCTTCTTCAGCCCATTAACTATAACCTTATTAACTGTCTCAGCTTGCCAATTCCTTTGTGGATAAGCCGGGGTTGAGTATCTATTCATGATACCTAACTCCCCACAATACCTCCTGAAAGTCTTGCTATCAAATTGGAGCCCATTATCCGAGATAAGGGTGTATGGAATCCCAAATCTGGTAACAATGTTCTTTCATACAAACTTTTTTACATTAACATCCCTGATATTGGACAATGGCTCGGCCTCAACCCACTTCGTGAAGTAATTTGTTTCGACAAAAATCCATCTTTGGTTTCCCATTGCTCTAGGAAATGGCCATATAATATCCAAGCCCCATTGTGCAAACTACCACAAACTAGAAAGAGGATTTAACATGCCCCCAGGCTGATGGATGCCCGGGGCAAACCTTTGGCACTGATCACACTTCCTAACATAATCTTGTGTTTCTTTTTGAATGCTCGGCCACCAATAACCCTGAGTAAGGGCCCTATGTGATAACGACCTTCCTCCTGTATGACTACCATAGATGCCTTCATGCAATTCCTCCAGCAGTGGTTCCACTGCTTCAGGGTGAACGCAAAGTAAATACGACCCTGAAAAAGAGCACTTATACAATTTCTGCTCCTTGGACAGCCAAAAGTGGGGAAGTTTTATTCGTATTTTCTCTGCCTCTCCCTTCTCAACGGGTAACGTTCCTTCCTTCAAGAATGCAACTATGGAATCTATCCAACTTGGACCGACCCTTATTTGGTGTACTCCAACCCTCATCAATTCCACCTCAGCAGGCATTAATAAATCCTCGACGAGTATGACCCGAGGAAGGCCCTGCTATGAAGAAGTCACTAAAGTTGCTAAAGAGTCCGCATGAGTATTCTTACTCCTTGGGACCTGCTGTATAGAGAAAGATTGAAAACCAGATTGTAATTGTCAGGCCTTATTAAGATATCCCTGCATCTTATGATCCCTGGCTTCCAGCTCACCCTTAACCTGTCCGACGACCAACCTTGAGTCTGAAAAGATTTCAACAGCTTTTCCACCTAGTTTCTTTACCATAGCTACCCTAGTTAACAAGGCTTCATACTCGGCGTCGTTATTAGTGGCTGAAAAGCCCAATCTCAAGGACTTCTCAATAGTAATCCTTTCTGGGGATACTATCACTATCCCAATTCCAGACCCCCTTTGGTTACCCACCCCATCAATGGAAAGCTTCCATGCTGGATGTCCATGGACAGAAACTGCGGTGACCTGCACCCCTATTAATTCCCCCTCCTCGGCAACAACTGTTTCTAAGTATTCAGTAAATTCTGCCACTAAGTTTGCAAGCACCTGCCCTTTAATGGCGGTCCGAGGCATATACTTTATGTCAAATGCTCCTAAAATTGTCCCCCACTTGGCGATCCTTCTTGTATAATCAAATCTCCGAAGTAATGACTACAGAGGGAGTTAAGTAAGGACCACAATGGTATTTGCCTGGAAGTAATGAGGGAGCTTCCTCATAGCGTGCATCACGACCAGAATGGCTTTCTCTAGTGGCAAATAACAGATCTTTGCCTCTTGCAAAGATTTACTCACATAATAGACCGATTTCTACACCCCAACCTCCATCCTTACTAAAACTAAACTTATGGCATGACACGTTACTGCAATGTAAGCAAAAAAGACTTCCTCCCTTTCTGGTCTGGACAAAATAGGTGGTCGAGATAGGTATTCCTTTAACTCCTCAAAAGCAAGGTTACACTCTTCGGTCCACTCGAATACCTTCCACTTGTGAAGGAGTTGAAAGAATAGTCTACATCTATCTGCTGACCAAGAGATAAACCTATTCAGAGCAGCAGTCATTCCAATTAACTTTTGTACTTCTTTGGGATTCTGAGGAGGTCGTAAGTCACTTATCACCTTAATCTGATCAAGATTAACTTCAATTCCCCAGTGCATAATCATATATCCTAAAAATTTACCAGAACTGACGCCAAAGGAACACTTTGAGGCATTGAGACACAAGTTATGTTTCCTTAGTATTTCAAACACACTTCCTAGATCATTCAAATGCTCGGTTACTACTTTATTCTTCACGGCCATGTCGTCAATGTATACTTCTATATTTTTTCCAAATTGAGACTCAAACATTCTAGTCATCATCCTTTGGTAGGTAGACCCAGCATTCTTCAAACCAAAAGGCATTACTCGGTTGTGATAATTCCAGGAGTCAAGAAGGCAGTCTTCTCCTGGTCAGCCAAAGCTAGTGGTATCTGATGGTATCCCTGAAAGGCATCCAAAAAGCTTATCCAAGGATGATTGACCGTAGCATCAACCAACTGGTCAATCCGAGGAATCAGAAAGGGATCCTTGGGGCAAGCTTTATTCAAATCAGTAGAATCCACACATACTCTCCACTTCCCCGACTTCTTCTTCATCACCACTGTATTGGCCAGCCATTCTGGATACAAAACCTCCTTAATTTCCCTTGCACACTTAAAGTTAATTACTTCTTCCTTGACAGCCTCGACATGTTCTTTGGAAGAGTGCCGAGGTGGTTGTTTCTTAGGATCAACTATTGGGTTGACATTCAAATAATGACAAATGAAATTTGGATCCACCCCGGGAGCTTCATAGGCACTCTAGGCAAAAACAACAACATTCTTGCTAAGGAAAGCTAATAACTCCTCCCTCTCTTGAGGAGGCAATTGAATTCCAATTTGGAAATACTTCTCTGCATTAGCATAAAAAATAATCTTCTCCAACTCTTCACACATTAATCCCTTATCTATGACATCCGAGGATTCTACTACTTCTGTTAATTGCTACAAGGCCTTTTTTGGGATGGCCGAGGCTTCACCCTCGAATTGATGTCTGATAGCGGCAACCAAGCATTGCCTTGCAATAGCCTGGCTTCCAATCAACTCCCCGACCTGGCCCCCAGAGGGGTACTTCACCTTCAAATGCAAAGTCGAAGAGATGACCTCCGTAGCATGGAGCCATGGTTTTGCTAAAATAGCAGTATAAGGTGAATAAGCATCCACCACAATAAAACTTACTTCAACCACTTCGGACCCTACTTGAACAGGCAACTTGATTAGGGCCTTTAAGATGACGATCTACCAATCAAACCCCACCAGAGGGGAATCATAGCTAACTAAATCCTCGAGTTTCAAATTAAGTCCATTATACAGGTCAGGATACATAATCTCTACCCCACTATCCTGATCTACTAGGACCCTCTTTACATCGTATCCTCCTATTTTAAGGGTGACCACTAAGGCGTCGTTATGTGGTTGATAAGTTCCAACCTTATCTTCATCCGATAAGCTTAAAGCTAGTCCTCGGTGTATGGTCTTACTATGGACATAACCTTAGAGGGACATCCCCCAGTCCGACCTAAGGTTGCAAGGATAACACTAATTGTTTCCAAAGATGGTCTTGAGGCAGATTCCCTTTGGTATGTCGACCCAGCCTAACCGACCTACCCAGAAGGCTAGTGCAGAAATTGTCTCAGCTTCTCGACCTTAACCAGCTGCTCTAGATAGTCACGGAAAGTTCTGCAATCCTCAGTAGTATGCCCACAATCCTAATGATACTGACAGTAGAGACCTTGATTATGCTTCATGGGGTCACCTCCCATTTTATTTGGCCACTTGAACTATGGCTCAGTTTTTATTTTCTCGAGAATTTGATGAACAGTCTCCTTGAACACTGTACTAACCACCTACGCACTAGGATGCCTAGTATGTCCCCCAAAATCTCTCCTGAGTCGGTTGTTGTTATATCTCTCCAACCTAAAGTTTCTTTGGTCAAAAGGAGCCATCTTTGGTTTCCCCTTCCCTTGCTGCTAATCCTCTTCAACCCGTTTGCGTTCGTCAATCCTATCCATTAGCTGGCGCATGCTTCGTGCAGGTTTCATTATCAAGGACTTTCTCAAATCATGCTTAGTAGGGAGGCCAACTTTAAACGTCCTTATTGCCACGTCTTCAAAATCTTCATCTATCTCATTCAACGTTTCCCAGTATCTATCCGAGTAAGTTTTTAGGGTCTCACCCTCTCTTATCACCATAGATAACAGGGAATCTAAGGGACGAGGAACCCTACTACATGTAACAAATCAGGCCCCGAAAGCCCTAGTGAGCTCTTGAAAGGAGTTAATTGAGCCTTCATCCAGCCCATCAAACTATCTCATTGCAACAGGCCCCAAGCTGGAGGGGAATGCCTTGCACATCAAAGTTTCATTCCTTGAATGAACATCCATCCTTTGATTGAAATGACTGATGTGCTCCACTGGGTTGGTCCTTCCATTGTAAATGGTAAAAATGGGTTACGTAAACCAACGAGGAAGTTTAGCCCTGTCAATCCTGCATGTCAACGGTGATTTTGAAATATGATGTAAAACCTTACTCATTGCGTCATTCTCCAAGCTCCTATGGGTCGGAGTTTTAACCCTTTGCCTGTGATATCACTTTTCTCTATACAATTGCGAAGGTGCAGAAAAGGATTCACTAGAAGGTGTTCTTGACCTTGGCCTGTAATTACCATCTTCACCTGAGTCTGTTCTAGAGCTAAAAGGGGACTCTTCTCGCTGTTTACGACATAACTTCTTGCGCAAGTGGTCAATCTCCAGCTTAAGATTACGAGTTTCTTCCCCATGTGAGACATGGCTTCTAGTTCTAGAGTGGCTCCTGCTGGTATGAGCTGTATGCACACTAGGAGAGTGATTAACCTCACGATCTCTCCTCTTTTCAAGATTGACAAACTGATCTTCACATTGTGATCCTACAGATTCTTCTCTATTTGGTCCTGAACCCTCCATGGCTAATCAAGATTATAAGTGCTTCCTTGTTTCCTACAAACGGCACTAATTGTAAGGACCAAAATTTGAACCACAACCCACTAAGAACAATGGATGATGGCCCAACAAGCCTAACATAATATATTTGTAAGAGAATGGGTTAATTCAGGGAACAGCCTTACAAAAAGAGTAGATCACAATTGATTGGATTCAAGACAGTAAGACAAATTAATGGAAATAGAGCTCCTCGGTCAAGTCTAAGGATGAGGTGTTCTTATATTAAATCAAGCTTATCTCCATACAATGTGTTCTTTCTTTCTTTTTCTTCCTTCTCCAATTACCCCCCCCCCCTTCTTTTCCCGATAATCCCTTCCTTATATAGTCCTAAAACCCTTCATCTCAGCGCTCCACTTGTTGATTTGGCAAAAAGTCCTTTGGATGCTTGTCCCAGCAAGACCTCCTGCAAGCTTTGTTAGTAGTTGTAAGCTGAGTTGCCACTGTTTAGGTGTCATTTCTCCATAAATGCGGTCAGTTCATTAGGTACAGTGCATTTAATGTGGTGGTGGTAGCCTTCTTCCCAAATTTTTCGTCTTTCATGATTAACTGAGTTCCTTGCTACTTCCCTGAAGCTCTCCCGAGGTGGCCCAGGTCTTCAAAAATTTGAGCTAACCCATCATTTCTTTCCTTTATCCTTGGCCCATTGACCCAAGCCCAACAATCCCATTAATCATCCTCAGGCACATTATTGTTCTCGAGCATGGCCCATAGTTCAACATGCCTGCTCGGACTTCACCACCCCACAGTACTCTATGTGCTAATCTTTAGATTCCCTCAATTAAGATCATTCTGTGTTATCAATTTATTCACATCAACAAGATTACAACCACCTCTTGCAACATCACGCTCTCAAGCCCAAGGTTCAAATTTTGCGTGAAATCTAAACCCTCCCATCTCTTGGTAATTTTTTGGATTTACCTTTTAGGGAATTTTTTCTGCTATTGTGCTTGGAAATTTCAATTATAAGGGTTGATATGTTTAAGGGATTTGCCTTCTTTATTTATTTATTTATTTATAATTAAATTTTAGTAGTGGTTGAAATTTTGGTGTTGCTACAAACTTAAGAGAAAGTATGATATATACGAGGTTTGAACTTCAAATCTCTTATTCAACAACAATAAAATTTACAAATTAAGCTAATTAGAACTCATAATTTTTTTCCCTAACTTGGGCAAAATTTATATACAATTGCTTAGGGAAGTTTCTTTTTTATTTAATTATTTATTTTTGAAGATGTTAGGTTTCCTATCAAATTCAAAAACATTAATCAATAAAATATAAATTTTATAGTGACAATTAAGTTCAATATAAATAAGTGTCTAATATATGCGTTATAAGTTTTAGATTAAAACACACCTATATATATATATATATATATCAAATCCAACATGCCATGATCAGATTTTTTTTTTTTTTTGAGAGATAATTACAACATACTGCTAACCCCACAACTCGAACCCTTTACCTCCTAAACCTCCAAGCACTTTGTATATGGAGAGGTGCCAATTCAGCTACAAGGCATTTGGCTGCCATGATCAGATTTGATATGAAAGATCAACTACTTCTTTATAGCATTACCAATGCTCCATTAGTATGTTGAGCTTTCTATTATAGCTCTTGATAAGATTTTATATCACATCTTAAGAAATGAATGAATAAGAGATTATGATGAGAAAGGGAGGCCTGGATTTGAATCACTTCATTAAAGAGAAAAGAGGCATATATTTATTCACTAATAAGAGGCATATATTTATATATTTCCGTCCAGTGATATAAGAATATAATATTTGAATAAATTATAGAATATTATAGAATTACAATAAATATAAAAGTATTAAAAAAAAAATAGACCACCCTTTTTGTAAGCTTTGTTGTTGCATCACTATACTTTTTAAATTTCAACCCTAATTCATGCCATTAAACTCAAATTGCTAAAGCATGTCACTAATATTGTTTATTCTAGAGGATGTGATATCTATACATGGCCACTAAATTTGAACCCTAATTCATGCCACTAATATTGTTTATTCTAGAAAGAGAGGCCTGGATTTGAATCACTTCATTAAAGAGAAAAGAGGCATATATTTATATATTTACGTCCAGTGATATAAGAATATAATATTCGAAAAAATTATAGAATATTATATATAAAAGTATTAAAAATTAAAATAAAAAATGGACCACCCTTTTTGTAAGCTTTGTTGGTGCAAGACTATACTTTTTAAATTTCAACCGTAATTCATGCCATTAAACTCAAATTGCTAAAGCATGTCACTAATATTGTTTATTCTAGAGAAGATGTGATATCTATATTATTTATAAGAGGATTTCTTTCTTTGAATTGGATTTTTGTGTAGTTCAGAAATATCCCTAAACCTTATGTTTAGGGTGTGTTTGTTTGGAGGTGAAACAAGATGAATGGAAAACTATGGAGAGAAAATGGGAAGGAAATTTTTTTTGAAGTGTGTTTGGTTGAGTGGGGAGAAAAGAAAATAAATAGTGGGACCCACTTGTTTTCTCCCTAGGCTTATCAAAATGTTTTCTCTCCAGAGTGGGGAGAAAACTGATTAGGGGGTAGTAATGTTTCCTTTTTTTTTCTTTTGATTTTCTAGGGCCTGGGTGTGCCTCCTTTTCTTTTCTAGTAATGTTGCCTCTTCTTTCTTTCTTTCTTTCTTTTTCTTTTAAGGCCTGGCATGATAGTTGTTGTTGTTGTTTTTTTTTTTTTTTTTTTTTTTTCTTTTTAAACTAGACGTGATTTTTTTTGGGACATGATTTTTTTTTTAAAATAAATTTGGGTGATTGCTTTTTTTTTGGTTATTTGTCACTATTTTGTTTTAATTGGGCATCATTCTTTAATAAGGGTATATGAGTAAATTTATTCAAACTTATTTTTTCCATCCCTTCACTTTTCCACTCCCAACTAAACAAAAATGAGAGAAATTAAAATCTTTTTTATCCTCCCACTTTTCCATTCTCCTACCATTTTTTATTCTCCTACTTTTCCACCCCACCAACCAAATGGATCCTTAATGGGAAAAAACTTGAGGAAAACCTGGTAAAAATATATTTCAAACTCCACTTAAAATGCTTACAAAATAGGATACTCTCCTACTAATCCATGTCTTTAAAACAAACTCATCCAATTTTTTTTTTAAAGGAAAATTATGACACTAGACCAAAAAAAAAAAAAAAAAAACCTCATCGTACACGCAAAGCGCATGTGATGAGGCTAGTAAAAATATGATATTTGAGAAAAATGATAGAATATTATAAAAGTACAATAAATATAAAAGTATTAAAAAAATAGACCACCGCTTTTGGAAGTTTTGTTGTTGCAACACTAGAGTTTTTAACTTTCAACCCTAATTTATGCCATTAGAAACTCAAATTGGTAAAGCATATCACTAATATTGTTTATTCTATAGAGGATCCTAAAAATATTTCCACTTGTTGAGAAGCTTGAAAAGCTCTCACTTGATTGTGTTTGCATACAATATGGTAAGAAAAACGTATCTTTTTGAGAGAGTTGTCTCTCACAACATATTTGGGTTCTACACGTGTGGATCTCACATACTGTGAGAAGGTAGTGTTATGAAACCGCCTCAAGAGATACCCTCTAAATAGTAAGAAAGAGAGGAAAACTAAACAGAAAAAGAGAGCATGGCGTTTTTACCCACTATGACAAGATCTCAACCAATCCAATTTGAATGGGAATGAAGTTTATTAGTTCAAATTACATGTGATCCTCCTGACCGATAGAAATAAATCATACTGAATTTTAGTGACCATTTATAATCATGTTAATAAGATTTTTTTTTTTCATTAGCTGGGATGAACACGTAGATTTAGCTGCCCCCAAGTCTGCCATCAACAAGAATAGATGACAAGTAACTTTCATTGCCATGGCTTGTATAAGGTTTTTTCTTCATTTTAAAATATAAAATAAGAGAATAAAATTATTCTTAGTTTCTTAGTTTTTTCTTTTTTAGAAGGGTTGGTTGGTTAGTTAGAGTTGATAAGAGCAATATTTCTCTAATAAAGCTAGAGTTACAGTTTTTTCTTTTTTTTCTTCAAAAATTATAGATAATAAAAATGATGTTAGTAATAGATCCGGACAAGATAATAAAAATGATGTTAATAATAGATCCGGACAAGAAACGCTAATCACTAATTCAATAATAACAGTTTGTGAAACTTTTTTTTTTTTTTAATTTATTAAGAGAATCAGCAGTTGACTTGTGAAACTTGGGAAAAATTCTGTATCATCACTCATATTCCTCTTTTTGTCATTCATAAATATTGAACAGAATAGAGGTCTCGGTTTTTGTATATCCCACTCCCACCGTGCTCACCATATGCCTCGTTACGGCGTGGGACCCAACATTTCCCCACACTGTATGAACTATGAAGAATGAAGATTAAAGCCAAGGTAATTAATTTAAACTATTAAAGGCCTAGATATCTCCTCAAATACAATAATACAAGCATCAATATTGTACGTGCAGAATTAATTCGCTTGTAAACATCAAACAAACAAATCAATTCATCAAATATGTTAGTTTTTCTTTCTTCCCCTTTTTTGGCAAATACCAGATTCAAAAAGCACCTTAGTAATTCCCGCACTAAAAGATTTGGATCTGATACCTGGCTCCGCCTGTGAAAGGATATAAAGTCCACTAATTACACCCATTCAAGTCTTTCGTAGAAAAAAAAAATCAGAATTTTTAAGTCTCTTCTAACAGCATTTGTCAATTCTAAAAGCTGTTAACAAGAAAAAACGTGGGGCGTACATATAGTTGTCAAATTTGGTGGACCGGCCCTTCCTGGAGCCCAGTCCCTAGCAAAATTCTGGTACATCTTGTCTTGAATGACTGGTAAGATATACACCTCTAATGTAATAATCAACCTTTTATATTTGAACATAATTACGGTAGGAAAGCCCAAATACCTAATCTAGACATATTCCCTTTTTTTTTTTTTTTTTTTTGATAGGTAGACATATTCCTTTAGTTGATCTAAACACACACTTTAAATGGAAAAGTCACAGCATCAATACTAGTCCTTAAAAGTTGCAAAATGCCAAATCACAGCTTTATGATTAAGTTTCTGTCATTTACCTTCATCGATAATCTACAATCAGAATTGGCAAACTCAGTTCACCATCACGCACAAGAATCACAAGCTTTGCACTGCCAATTGATAACTAACACACTGGATTAAGAAAAGATTGCCAAACAATGATGATGTAGAAGAGAATTCATGGTCCATCAATATCAGTGACATGGCATCCAAAGGGTACCCTAGGCTAGGGTACCCTAGGCTATTGGTGTAATTCCAATGTGTGCACACAGAAAATTCTGCTTCTGAAAGATTATCAAATAGAATAAAAGGTAAACACCCTGCTTTTAACAGATTATTTGTGTTATTAAGTTAAAATCTTCATTACGATGGAAGTAAACAAGTCAATTTGAAGTCAAGAATAAAAAGGTTAAATTTAATAAATTGTAACCTCCCCATTTTTCATAACAGGAACAACCTGTTCAGAGAAATGCAGAAACCATTTTCCCAGTGAAGGGATAACTTTAAGGAATATTATTATTCTTGTTTTCAGTTGACTTTTGTCCACAACATAAACACATAATAGTATATTGTACTTCCTGTGTTATTTTATTTTATTATTTTTTTTAATGGGTACTTCCAGTGTCTGCAAGCAATCAAATCTCTTTAGGTCATGCGCCCATCAAAATCACTTCATCTATTAGATTAAATAGAACCCCCCACCCTCTTTTGTCATACAATGATTTGTTTTCTTTTCTGGATAAATCAAAATATACAACAATTATTGTACCATCATCATATTTTAATTGTAGTTTCAATAAAGTAGTCTTCTTTTGTCACCCGTGAATTCTATATATAGTGACAGGTATCAAATAATGATCATATTGTATAATACAGCTATTATTACATGTTCAAATATTATCATATTTTAAGATCCTCAAAATTTCAGATGAAAATTTTGCTTTGTAAACAAATGAAAAATATATAAGGGAACTTTTGTGATTGACAAATAATGTGACACACTTCTAGCAAAAGATTGGCAGAAAATAATGCTAATGTGGTTTCTTTCTAAAGGTAAATTACGTATTTTGTCTCTATCCTTTACACCATACTCTAACCTTTCAATTTAGTCACTAGCCTTTTATTTCCGTGTCAATTTAGTCCATGCCATTATCTCTTGAATGGAAATTGCTGACGCGACTAATAGTCAAAATAAAAAATTAGTTTCCATTGATGTGGCAATAAACTAATTTTTTATTTTGGCCATTTACCATGTCAACAATTTCCATTTAAAAAATAACAGTAGTGACTAAATTGACAAGGCACTAAAAGGTTAGAGACCAAATTAACACAATTGAAATTGAAAGGCAAGAGACAAAATTGAAATATGGTGTAAAAGATAGGGAGCAAATACATAGTTTGCAATTTTTTTTAATAATCAAAACACAAAGGTACAATAATACTAATTTAGTATCGGCTGAATCTGGAAAGGCTTTCCAAACTATCAGAGACAGCAACAGATTGTGGGGAGCCAATCACAACAGGTGAACAAGATGGTCATGGGATGGGAAAGGGGGCTGTGTAAAGTTATTGTAGAAGTTTTAACTATCACCTTAATTCATAAAGGTGAAGGCTGAAGGTTCAGGTCACAATTTACCAGGATACTGATAGTCAAGCCAAACAAAATAGGTAAAAATAATAACAAAATGGGTCATGTTAATGGATGCCCTTAGGGCAATTGTTAATAAACCATAAACCATAATAGGAAAGTTTTGACACCACTTTCATGGAAAATATAAAAAGCTATCAACAATATTTATTGTTTTATTATTCCCCCAATAAAATGTTTCTAAAAATAGCTCCTAAACCAAAATATAGTAATAAGGTTAAAATGCTTGCTACATACATCCTCACTCTTTGTGTATACATATAGTTCTATTTTTTAAAACCAAAAAGAGAAGAAAACTAATGTATGTATTGCTATCTGATTTCAAACAATTTCAAGATAGACGTAAACACCGTTTAACAGACATCCCTTATCAGTAATCGCATCTTAGGAAGCTAGGGCCTTGCCATACAAATGTATGATTACAAATGCACCCACCTGCTTACCATAAATTGGATAAGACATGTTCATGAAAGACTATAAAACAAAATATTGCTGCAACTATTTCCAGTTATTGAACACAGTGCAGACAATTGACCAACAATGCAATAGCCAATTTGGTCCAGATTTATTTGCAGGCTTTTGCAAGAACACTGCTTATACGTATAATCTAGTTTGTGCCTGTGTTGCTACTACTGACAGTTAAAACAACTTTTGTCTGTGAGGTTTAACCCAAGAGCAGCCATGCAAGTTTATAATATATACACTCATATTTATTTTTTCCCTTTTCGGATTTCTTACACAAGAACACACATTCAAAAACGCTCATTTTTCTTTCCTGGTATTGAGAGAGTGGTTACAGAAACTTGCATATTATCAAATGATAACTAAGAGACAACCAAAAGCACGAGATCACACTGGTAAAGGCATATGGCTCAAAGGTTTTAGGGTCCCAAATATAATTATGCAAAGGCTGGAATCTAATCAGAGGCCACTTCAAGATACGAAAACGCAAGCAAATCTGCTTTGGCCTAAACATGAAAAAGTTAAGAAAAAGAATAGGAAAAAGCTATACTAAACATGACTGATAGTTGGGGCAGGCAAAAATCTCAAAAGGGAATTGCCATCATCCAAAACTAAGTAACTAACGACAAATCCAAGAAACCATGCTAATAGAGAATATACACTGGTATTTGTTTAAAAGTTTCTCTCCACTCACCCAACTCTTTTTGCCTTTTACAGATGGTACCCATGTGTGAATGAAACAAAAAACAGTTCAAAAATTCATTGGTTTACATTGAGACCGAGCGAATGCCAAAGTTTAAAGACTATTTCCACTAGTATTCAACAAATAAACTAAGCAAAGTGCTAATATTCTCAGAGGGTATGACATTGAAAAATAAACAAGACCAAACTGAGTAAATATTATTTACATTCAGAAGAAAATGGAAACATATTTCAAATCTAATCCCACTACCAAACAAACATCCAAAAGTTCATAAGCAACTTTAAAATGCACATTAAAAAAAGAAAAAAGAAAAAAAAAAAAGCATACCGATTCGATTTGATAATCAATCCAAAACGGAATTATTTCGGCCAGAACCGGAAGCTCCACCGGCACTTGCCTTCGCCGTCTTCTTCCTCTCCTCTTCGTATTCGGGATCATCCGTAGGAAGCTCAAACCTACAAACCGGGCAAGAATTCCGGGAGCCGAGCCAAGGCACGATGCAATCGCCGTGGTAATCATGACCACACGGCAATTTAGTGGCGGTTTCGCCAATATTGACCATGTCCTTACATATAGCGCAGACTGAAGCCTCCATCTCCGACGCAATCACCACCGTCGGTAAAGCCGAGACGGCCGATTTTGAAGCAGGCGGCGCGCCTCTTCTTGCGCCGATATCGTTCTCCGCTAAGGCTTGCAGTAACGCCTCGTAGCCCTCGGCGTCGACGTAATCTTCAGGATTGCCGACGTACCGGTCCGAATCAGGGACTTCGAGGCGGAATTCGATAGAGGTGTCCTCCAGGCCCATGAGAATCTCGGCCCAATCCAAGATCCGGTTACGGCCGCTCCGTGCCCGAGGCATAACGTCCTGGATCCGAAGCCGAAGCAGATCACGCCGCCTTTGCCGTTGTATTTCATCATCTTCCTCTCTCTCTTGCCGATCTCGATTCTCTTGGTCCTCGTTATCAGATGAGCGATCTTCGTCCTCATCTTCATCTTCATTTCCTTCCTCTTCCTCTTCCTCGTGGTTCTGAAACTCGGTGCTGTTCGGATCTTCATCCTCTTCATCGTTATACCATCCATCAAGCTCAATCCTGAGGAAATCGTCGTCAGGCGAATGGTCGCGAGGAGGAGGCGGAGGCGCGTCCTCGTCACGCGCGGCCTGCGCCA
Organism: Quercus robur; assembly: GCF_932294415.1. Classification (NCBI taxonomy): domain Eukaryota; kingdom Viridiplantae; phylum Streptophyta; class Magnoliopsida; order Fagales; family Fagaceae; genus Quercus; species Quercus robur. The sequence goes on along the minus strand of NC_065535.1, from coordinate 12,699,407 downwards.
TCAAGCGGAGAACCTGAAGGAATTGAGAGCCGAAGGTTGGATCATCGACCTGATCGGACTCTCCAGAAGGCGGAGTCGATGGAGAGGGCAACGTGGCAGGAAGCGATTCGACGAAACCGTCCTTGCACTCGTTGCAAATTGGCACGTTATTTAGGGTTTCGACGGTGACGCGTTTTTCGCAGCTGTAGCACCAGTACTGTGAGGCTTCAGTGTCGGTCACAGACTCAGTCGAAGTCTGGGACTCAGGCTGTGTTTCGGCCATGGTGTTTCGGGGTTTTTTTTTTGGGTAGTCCGATACGACCGAGATAGACCCGGTACGATTGTGGAGAAGAAGAAGGAGCGAAGAAAGTGAGAGAGATTAGATTTATGAGGACTAGTACGTTGAGTGCGTCAATTATGTGAGAGAAAAAGTGTAGATGTAATTAAGGTGATTGTTTGCCTTGGATTTGGAGCCGTTTGATGTGAATAATAAGTGGATGATGTGGACTTGCAAAACAATCTAACGGTACACGTTTAAATTGGTTATCGTCCTTAGAATCTATTGGCTTTTGAGTATTGACATTAACTTTTTTTTTTTCATCCTTTTATTAGTTTTATTATATTATTTTTATTTTTTAAGAATTTCGTGGTACTAAATAAAAACATACAAGTACTGAAAAAAAAAGGGGGGGGAAGGGGGGAGGGGGACCAGGGCCAGCCCGATCTAAAGACCATCCGCACCGATAGGTCCAAAATTTTCCTTCTATTTTATAATAAAAATCTTTTTTTTTTTTACATAATTATTTTTATAAAACATCCACTCTATTATACACCCAATTTTATTTAAATAATTATTTAATTCATTTTTTTTTTTAATTTTATCTTTTTATTTTTTGTCATTATCTCTCTATCTTTTATATTTTTCTCTCAATCTCTTTTATCTCTCAAACTTATATTTTGCCTCTCACACTCTCACTTTCTCTCTTTCTCTTTATGGCCTGTTTGAAAGTTTAGAAAATGAGGAGAGTAGAAGAGAGTAGTGGGGAGGAGAGTAGAGGAGAATGGTTCCCCTTCACCTTGTTTTGATGTTTTTAAAATTAGTAAGAGGGAATAGAGTAATTAGCCCTTCCCCTTATTTGGATGTTTTAAAAATTAGGATGGAGAGGAGAGGAAATGATTAAAATAGACAAATTTACTCCTATTTGAAAATGGACTTGCAATATTGGTTTATTATTAATTTAGAAATGGTAAATTGAGAAATTTATCTAGTCAATAATTTATCTACTCTACTCTCCCTTCAAATCTCTCCAATTTGGAGGAATTAAAAATGAGGGGTTAGAGGTGGTTGAAACCCCTCCAAACCCCTCTAAACTCCTTCCCCTCCTTCCTTAAAAAATTTTCAAACAAAGTAATTGAATTACTCTCCCTCCCTCTACTCTGCTCCCCTTCCTTTTTTAAACTTTCAAACAGGCCATTAATCTCTCAATCTCAAACTGGATTCTGTCTCTCACGCTTTCTCTGTTTCTCACGCTCTCACAGTCAGATTTCCTTCTTTATCACAATGACCAATCTCCTCCACAAGCAGTGATCTCTTCCATAAGCACCGATCCACCGATCCAATTGACCTAGAAATGCTGATCTCCACCACCGATCCACTTCCGTTGACCCACAAACGGCATCTCCGCCTGCACCACCAATCCATAAGCTATCTATTGGTTTGTCTGTGTGGGTGTGTTTGTGTGTCTCTATGTTGGATTGTCCTTGTGGGTGTGTTGCTCTATAACATAGGAAAAAGAAGATGAGGGAGAAGAAAAGAAGTTGAGTTCGTTTCAAAGGGAGAAGAGAGAGAGAGAAAGAGAAAGAAAAAAAAATGAGCCAAATTGGAAAATTAATAAAATAATAAGATGCAAAGCTACAGTATGCACGGTTACTGTAGCAAGTTTAGATATTTACAAAGTTTTACGTGGTTTGATGCAAGTGTTTTTTGTGCTATGTTATGTAATTTTTTTGTACTTTTTGTATTTTGCAATGACTGATGAAATTGCTCTAAACTAGGTTTTCTTTTAAGAAATAAATAATAATTCAAGGGTAAAAACAAGATAAGGCATCTCTTAAGCTCGAGTAAAGCATCTCTCTCACTTGTGGGTAAAACACCAGTGGAACCCATATGTTAGTGAGGGAGAGTTAGACGTATATGAAAATTTCACATAAAAAATACACTTACGGAGAGTATGTGAACACAAATTTGGTGCCACAATTCTTATGTCATCGATTATGAGTGATGGAGAAAAAATTATGAATTTCATATGAAAATTATAGGCTATCACTCACTATCAACCACATCAAAATCAAAATTTTAATAAAATTTGTAAATGTAGAAAGAACTGAAACTCATATAGTTTAGTAGTTATGTTGGAACTTGAAATACAATGGTCCCATCTTAGCTATATGGAAATGGGATTGGTTGAAAAAATGCGGCAAAATTAATAAATTATACCCTATTATATTGTAGTAGTTAATGCGTAGCTAAAATTTAATTTTCATATTTACAAAGGAGTTAATGGCTAGCTAAAATTTAATTTCCATATTTAGTGTTTATTTGAAAACAGCTTATAAGTCATTTTGTTGAAAGTACCATAGATAAAATGTAAAAATTAAATAAAATAAGTAAGTGACTTATGTGGGACTGACGAATAGTAAAAAAAAAAGTAAAATTAAATAAAATAAGTAAGCGTCTCACATGAGGCCCACAAATAGTAAAAAAAATAAATAAATAAATAAGTTGACTTATAAATGCATCCCAAACAAACATGTATAAGAGTTGGAGGTTGCATTTTATATCAGTTGTGTAATGACTAATAACATGCACAAGCCTAGCTAAAGTAATTTAATAGGAGCTTTCAAGTTTCAAATTTTGAAACCCTTCATTTACCCAATACATACAACAAAGTAGGTGGAAACCTCTAGACCTAGATGGATTCAAGGTGAACTATGACGGATCAATTTTTTCAAAGCAGGATACAGCTGGAATTGGAGTAGTGATATGCAACTCAAAGGGAGCTGTCATGGCCTTTCTATTGCAACAAATCACCCTCCCAGCTACGGTTGCTCAAGTTGAAGCTTTGGCAATTAGAATAGTTATAGAATTTGCTTTGGAGATAAGCATCATTCAAGCTATTTTTTAGGGGGACTCGAACATTATCTTCAAGGACCTTACAAGTCATGAACCTTCTTTAGCTTTACATGGGCATTTAATTCAAGAGGTAAAACTTCTAGTTTCTCTCTTCTCTCGCGTTAGTTTTGTATGTGTTCGCCATCAAGAAAATAATGTAGCCCATGTGTTGGTTAGACAGGCAATTAATTCACCCAATTTAACTTTTTGGATGGAAGACGTACCACTAGACATTCTACATGTTGTTTAGGCTGATTTAGCCTCTTTGATTAATTAAATTCCAAGTTTTCATAGCTCTACATGGGCATTTAATTCAAGATGTAAAACTTCTAGTTTCTCTCTTTCGCATTAGTTTTGTATGTGTTCGCCATCAAGAAAATAATGTAGCCCATGCGTTGGTTAGACAGGCAATTAATTCGCCCAATTTAACTTTTTAGATGGAAGACGTACCACTAGACATTCTACATGTTGTTTAGGCTGATTTAGCCTCTTTGATTAATTAAATTCCAAGTTTTCATTCTCAAAAAAATAAAATAAAATAAATGGAAACCTACCATTTCTTCCATTTGCCTAAATGCTTTAATTTATGAATGCAGAGGTAGTTTATTGTGTGCCTAAAGGCTTTAAATTATAAATGCAAATGCAGTTTATTGTTTGTGTGTGTATATATATTAATAATAAACTTTACAAGTCGAACCAACTGAAATCCAGTTGACTTATTTTTTTATTTGAAAATAATAAATTTTACAGGGTAAGCCAACTGGAATCCAGTTGACTTATTGTAATCAATGCATAATATGTATGGCATAAGTAATGAATTTATATAAAAGTAATGTATAACTTGTGGGTTCCAGTTATCATTAGAAGCGGATGCCATAAATTGAAACTCTTAAAAAAAAAAATTCATAATGTGCGCGCCAAAAATGAGGCTATGGGGGTTGGGCCTCACTTGGGCTCACAATATACTTGTAAGGTGGGCTAAGGATTTCCTACTTTGGGTTGTTCTCAGCACCAAGACCCAACAGACTTGCTTCTCACTCTCACCCTCTTTATCACTTCTGCTTTCTCTCTTGTATTTTCTAGTTCACCCTCTTCCCAGTTTCTTCTCCCATTTGTTCAACCCCCAATTCTTCCTCTGATTTTCATATTTATAGTCAAGAGTTAGCGGGGAGTTATGATTACTCTTGTGGTTAGTGGAAAAGAGGTCCAATGTCGTTAACTCAAAGTGGGTGTTTAGTTGGGAAAGGGGTGTGGTAGAAGTGGCATTGGAACTGGTTCCCACTTCAGTATAGATGCTCGGCAACGATACTTCCCAAGGCACTACCGGGCATCTGAAAGACAACTCCCCCGAGCAATTGTCTTCTTACCCGAGAAGTGGTTCACCGAGCAAGGCCCACGTGGTGATGCTAGGTGTGTGCTAATTGAGGTTATTTACTCATTGAACTTTGAGGCAGCGTAAGACTTGGGCTTGTAGCTATTTTGGGCTCAGGCTTGGGCCTTAGGTAGAAAGGGGTTGGCATCGTTGGCCACACTGTTGAATCAGAATCCAAGGCCTAAATGGGTCTGGGTATCACAGTGCCATACATTAGCCCCTCTTGATTCGTGCTCGGCTCTCGAGGATGAATCAAGGAATCCAAGAGACAATAGCTATCCGAGAAGCTTTATGGGTGGATATTGGACGATTTAGAAACCCATTAATGCGCTCTCAAAAAGCGTGTTGTACCTGCCCGTTTGGTTTAGCTGTCATCATTACTTGATGGTTCGTGAACCGAGGTGGCGGGCGTGTCAGTTACCATAGGTATTTGTAAGGTTTATTGCCTCATTATTGCTAATTAAACGTCACTCACTCCTTCTTGGCTCCTATAAATAGTTCATCCCAAATCATCCTTTCACTTTTTCACCCTCCATCCATTGAGTTTCCTCTTTGCCTTCATCTGTGTGCTTATTCCTCAGTCCAAAATCCCTTTCTTTCCTAGAGCCCAAAGTAAGTTCTCTGTCTCTTTCTTTTATTTTAGTCTCTTCCTTCAGTTTTTAGAGTTTAAGATGGGTTATGCTTACCTTCTAAACACTAAGGTGTCCTTAGCCACTTTTAGGCAAATGTTCAACATCCCTGAGGATGTGGATGTGGCGTACTGCCACGAAAGCGAAATCGCTCTCCACAGAGGGGCTAATACTGCTTTTTTCCCTTTAATGGCAATCCTAGAGGGTGGGGTTAGATTTCTCGTGGACCCTCTTTTACTCAATACTCTTAGGTTTTATGGGTTGTGTCCTGACCAACTTCCCCCCAACTTTTATCGGGTAGTTAGTTATGTCAGTAGGTTTAATAAGATATTCGGTTTGCAATTAAACCATCATGATATAAACTTCATGTATAGTCTGTGTGGGAATAAGAAAACCAACTATTACTTAAAAGTTAGAGATATGTGGGTACGGCTAATTTCATGCTCACCTGATTCTAATAGGAATTCTGCCGGGGAGTTTGTTCGGGTGCGCGACAACTGATTTGCTGATGAAATCTCTTGCCCTCTCTCGTGGCACGAAGTGGGTTCGTATCGATCGCCAACTCGCTTTTCTTTTTGCTTATGATTGTTTCACTTACGAATACTAACTCATTGTATTTTTTTGTCGTAGACAGAAGAGTATTTACCCAAGATCTTAGAGTAGTGCACGTAAGGGACCTGAATTTTGTACTTAGGTCCGAAATATTCATTCATTGTGACTGGTAGCTCCGAGCGTCCCATTTAATTCTCGGTGTAGAACCCGTGTATTCTACTTGGCAATCCTTCAGCCAAGCTTTGTTAGTTGACAGTCCTCTCCTATCCTATATTGACGTACAACACTTGAACTTCCTTCCTCTGAGATTGATAGTAGGCGAGGCTCACGACCTTGGTCCACGATACACTTGTTCTGATGAACTTGCACCGATACAGGACGAATAGGCCGATTGTGTGCCTCAACACCGCCGAGAACAGGCACATGAGCCCGTTCAACCTGAAGCCCCCGTTCAACCCGAGGCCCCTATTGAACCCAAGGCTTTTGGTGAACCCAAAGCTCCTGTTCAGGACACCGAGGAAGCAACTGCTGAATTTATTAGCTCCTCTAAAACCGAATCTGATCGAGGTGAAGACATGGTGACATGAAAGACGATGACCGTTAGTTGTTTCGTACCCGGCACCCAGCCAGCCGCACAGCAGCAACCATCTTAGGGCCGTGGTCAAACTCTCCCTCTTCCCCTTCCTTCTTCCGGCCGATCTTGGAAGAGGCAACGTATTGCCAAGCAGACCCCCATTGGCTTGGGTGACGCGCCCACAAGGACTCCTCCCCAGCCATCAAGAGGCATTGTCGTCCAGGAGCCAATGGCTCAGACCGGGACGAACGTGGCGTCCACCTCCCGAGTTGCGCCAGAGTGGTAGCCTACATTCCAACTGGACGGCAAGCCTCTTCCAACGATCGCGAGTGTACGGGTGTGGGATAAAGGTGAGGGGGGGTCGTGTTGCCCAAAGTTTGGCACACGGCCTCCTTTTGCCCGAGGACGTGCACGCCTTTGAGGATGGCACAAACAAGCCCATGGGAAGAAGGTTGCAATGGCATACTATTGCGGTAATCTCTTATTTTTTGGTTTACCACTAACTTCTGCGCACATTTTTTCTGTTTTTGTACTTATCATTATTGCTTCATCAAGCTGCTCAATTGGCTCATGTACTCAATGGGTGGCTAAAGAAGCTTGCTGAGGTTGTCGATCGGGAGAAGGCCCTTAAGGACGTGGTCGAGGTAACCACTAAAGATAAAACCAAGGCTGCTACAACTGCAGAGAAAAAGGCCGCCGCGTCCGAGAAGGCTAAAGTGGCAGCTGAAAAGAGATCCTTGAAGCTGGAGGTTAAGCTAGGGGAGACCGAGCTAAAACTAGCGGAGGCTGCGAGTATGAACATTGCACGGGCCAAGGAGTTGGCTGACTTAAGGGCAACTCTGGAGGCCTGTGAAAACAAATGGTATAATAAAGGATTTGCTGATGCGGAAAACTCTGTAGAGCCTGTCATCCAGGAAGCTCAGAAACTAGCTGTAACGACCCCGCCCCAACTATGTAGATATTGTCCGCTTTAGGGTCCATACCCCTCACGGTTTTGTTTTTCCCCAGGTTGCGCTGGGGAAAAGGCCTCTACACATTGAAGGGATATCATTCTTTATAAACACATTCTCATGTGCTTCCCTAGGCGATGTGGGATTCCATGGAATGCAAGACCCTCCTTTTTGGGTCACTACAATCCACCCCTCTTACGAGCACACGCGTCCTCGCGTGTGGGACCCACACTTCCGGCTAGGGCATGGCTCTGATACCATAACTATAACGACCCCGTCCCAACTGTGTAGATATTGTCCACTTTGGGGCCCATACCCCTCATGGTTTTGTTCTTCCCCAGGTTGCGCTGGGGAAAAGGCCTCTACACATTGAAGGGATATCATTCTTTATAAACACATTCTCATGTGCTTCCCTAGGCGATGTGGGATTCCATGGAATGCAAGACCCTCCTTTTTGGGTCACTACAATATCTACACAGTTGGGACGGGGTCATTACAGTTATGGTATCAGAGCCATGCCCTAGCCGGAAGTGTGGGTCCCACACGCGAGGACGCGTGTGCTCGTAAGGGGGGTGGATTGTAGTGACCCAAAAAGGAGGGTCTTGCATTCCATGGAATCCCACATCGCCTAGGGAAGCACATGAGAATGTGTTTATAAAGAATGATATCCCTTCAATGTGTAGAGGCCTTTTCCCCAGCGCAACCTGGGGAAGAACAAAACCATGAGGGGTATGGGCCCCAAAGTGGACAATATCTACACAGTTGGGACGGGGTCATTACAGTTATGGTATCAGAGCTATGCCCTAGCCGGAAGTGTGGGCCCCACACGCAAGGACGCGTGTGCCCGTAAGGGGGGTGGATTGTAGTGACCCAAAAAGGGGGGTCTTGCATTCTATGGAATCCCACATCGCCTAGGGAAGCACACGGGAATGTGTTTATAAGGAATGATCTCCCTTCAATGTGTAGAGGCCTTTTCCCCAGCGCAACCTGGGGAAGAACAAAACCATGAGGGGTATGGGCCCCAAAGTGGACAATATCTACACAGTTGGGACGGGGTCATTACAGTTATGGTATCAGAGCCATGCCCTAGCCGGAAGTGTGGGTCCCACACGCGAGGACGCGTGTGCTCGTAAGGGGGGTGGATTGTAGTGACCCAAAAAGGAGGGTCTTGCATTCCATGGAATCCCACATCGCCTAGGGAAGCACATGAGAATGTGTTTATAAAGAATGATATCCCTTCAATGTGTAGAGGCCTTTTCCCCAGCGCAACCTGGGGAAGAACAAAACCATGAGGGGTATGGGCCCCAAAGTGGACAATATCTACACAGTTGGGACGGGGTCATTACACTAGCTTTCGAGGAAGGTTGGTTGGCTTTCCTACAAGCCTTGGGGGTCCCTAAGGACTCTCCTCTAAGGGATCCCAGTTAGATCCCCTTCCCGAGCCCTTCTCCAGCCGTGCAGAATCCTCTGGGGCTTATTGATGAAGAGGAGACGACAAGTATGAAGGAGCTGGTGGAACAAATTAATTCCCATGTGAAGTTGGTTGATGTGGAAGTTTCTAGTAACCCCCGTGCTGGCAACCAACCAGGCGAAGACATCCAATTTCAACCTTTCATATCGAACCAGCAGTCGCTCGAGACCGTCGCCCAGACGCAACCCGCATACCCCACAGTTTAATTGCCGAACCAGACTCCTTCTATTTACCTTTACTTTCCTTTTATTTAAGTAATTTCCTTTCTTTAGTAAGTTTTCCTATGTCACGGGATTGTGGTGACAGAACAATTATTTTTGCCGGGTTAAATTTTCTGTAGTCATCGAGTTTTGGTGATAAGACATTGATTCAGTTTTTATGTGTTGGTCATATTTGATTAAGGTTTAATTTCCTGACTTTAGCCTTAATCATGTTTATGAATGTTTAATATTATGTTGTTTCTTTCGTTATATTCTCCTATTTTTCACGAATGCACATATATATGCTCTTTTAATGATCAGGTAGGAAAGATTGCCTCCGGGCATGCATGATGTCCAGGGCGGGTTTGGAGAGGAGAATGAGTTAATTCCTTGGCAATGGAAACCCTCACTTAACAATTGTCACCCTTCCTAACTTCTAGAGCAAAATGTAAGGCATGGAAAACCGGGATGTAGGTCCCCGTTCCTGGACAATTTTCAATCCTTAGGAAATATTTGTGTAAAGTTTTCACCTGCTCGATGATAGTAAACAACCCGGGAAGCAGGCTTTTGTCCTTAGAGAACTTTTAGTGCTAAGTTTGAACCTGCTCGGTGATAATGATCGAATCGAGAAGTAGGATTCTGCCTTTAGAGAATTTTCAGTGTTAGGTTTTCACTTGCTCGGTGATAATGATCGAATCAAGAAACAGGCTTCTGTCCTTAGAGAATTTTTAGTGTTAGGTTTCCACCTGCTCGGTGATAATGATCGAATCGAGAAGCAGGCTTCTATCCTTAGAGAATTTTTAGTGTTAGGTTTCCACCTGCTTGGTGATAATGATTGAACCGAGAAGCAGGCTTCTGTCCTTAATGAATTTTTAGTGTTAATTCTCCTAGTTGTCCTCACATTGGCTGGCTGGGATTAGTTAACTAACAATAATGAAATTAAATATTCCTGCACGGATAAGTTTCATTGTCTTATTAACTAATAGAACGTAAATTACACATTCGTTGAATTACACCTCCATGTGCAAATGATTAGTGATAGAACTTCTTAAGATTATGGACATTCCATGGTAGGGGTAGTGGTCTCTCATCTAGGTCCTCCAAATAGTACGCTTCCACACCCGCGATGGCAGTAACCCTATCGGGCCCTTCCCAGGTCTGAGCCAACTTCCCGACATTTATATCCCGCATGCTCCCTACTGCCTTCCATAGCACTAGGTCCCCCGCACTGAATTCCTTTGTTTTCATATCTCTGTTGTAACGTTGAGCAAGTTTTTGTTGATATTTGGCTAATTGTATAGTTGCCGTTTCTTAGTATTCTTCCAGTAAATCCAAACGCTCTACCAACAATCTGTCATTCTGGGAAGGGTCAAACTCTACAACCCATGCACTACATAAATTCACCTCGGTTGGTATTACGGCTTTTGCCCCATATGTGAGAGAGAACGGAGTCTCCCCTGTAGACCTTCTAGGAGTTGTTTAGTATGCCCACAAAACATTGGGCAGCTCCTCGGCCCATTTCCCTTTTGTACCATCTAACATTTTCTTCAACCCGTTCTTGATTGCCTTGTTAGTGGCTTCAGCTTGCCCATTACTTTGAGGATATGTTGGGGTGGAATACCCTTTTTTGATGCCGAGGTCACTACAGAACTCGCGGAAAGCCCTACTATCAAATTGCAGTCCATTATCAGATATTAGTGAGTTCGGCACCCTAAATCTCGTGACTATGTTTCTCCACACAAACTTCTTAACATCCACATCCTGAATATTAGCTAAAGCCTCCGCCTCTGCCTCCGCCTACTTGGTGAAGTAATCAACAGTCACTAACATAAACCTTCAATTTCCTGTTACTCGGGGAAACGGGCCAAGAATATCCAGCCCCTATTGTGCGAATGGCCAGAGGTTGCTGACCGGATTTAGGTGGCCTGCCGGCTAATGGATCAAGGGGGCATGCTTTTGGCACTGCTCGCACTTACGCACATACTCGGTGGCATCCTTTTGCATCTGTGGCCACCAAAATCCTTGAGTCATTGCCCGGTGCACCAATGAGCGTCCCCTTACATGATTGCCACACACCCCATCATGCTACCCGGCCAAGAGTTCACTTACTTTCTTGGGACGCAAGCACAAAAGGTATGGCCCCCCAAAAGACATCTGGTATAATTTGCGATCTACCGACAACCAATATCGAGCAGCCACTCAACGAACCTTGTTAGCCTCCTTTTCATCATCTGGAATTCGATCCTTGGCTAAGTAGTCGATGATCGGGTCCATCCAACATGGTTCGGTCGTGGAAATCACGGCAATCTCAACTCTAGCAGCACTAACACCAATTGCCGCATTAATGCTCGCGCTCCTCTATGAGCTCTACCTTGATTAACCGAGACACCTCCTTTGTCATTGATGATGCCAACGTAGCCAGAGAATCAGCATGTCTGTTCTATGCCCGGGCTACTTGGGCCACCTTTGTTGTATAAAATTTATTCATAATTTGCTTTACCACCTGCAAGTATGCTTTCATTTAGGAATCCCGAGCTTCAAAACTGCCCTGCACTTGGTTAACAACCAGCCAGGAATCTAAATAAACCTCTACATCTTGGGCACCTATACCCATAATGGCTCTTAATCCGACGAGTAAGGCTTCGTACTCAGCCTCGTTATTAGAGGCTCTGAACCCCAACCTAAAAGAATGCTCCAACCGTATTCCCTCAGGAGTAATAATGATGATCCTGGCACTAACCCCCACAGCACTTGATGCACCATCCACAAATACCTTCTATGGGCGATTCTCCACATGACAAACCATTTCCTTTTCATTCTTAGGAGAGAACTCTGCAACAAAGTCAGCAAGGACTTGTCCCTTCACTGAACTTCGTGGCCTATATCGTACGTTAAAGGAACCTAGTCGGGTCCTCCATTTAGCTATCTGGACCGTGAAATCAGATCTTTTTAACAACGACTGCAAAGGGTACTCGATTAGGACATAGACAGTGTGAGCTTGAAAATAATGCGGTAACTTTCTCGTGGCATGCATGAGGGCTAACACCAACTTCTCCAGGGGTAAATAATCAACCAAGGTCTTACTGATGTAATACACGGGCTACTGCACTCCATGATCCCTTAGTAGCACGACATTCACGGCGTGATTGGACACCGAGAGGTACATGAATAAATCCTCACCAGGCTTTGGGGCCGTTAACATGGGTGCCTGCATCAAATATTCCTTCAAATCTTGAAAAGCTCCATCACATTCCTCATTCCACTGGAATCTCTTCCACTTCTTCAAAAGTTAGTAGAATGGTCGGCAACGATCAACAAATTTAGATATGAATCAATTAAGGGCAGCTAACATCCCGGTCAATACTTGCATTTCTTTCAGATTGCTCGGTGGCTTGAAGTGCTTCACTACTTTAATATGATCGAGGTTAACCTCTATCCCCCGATTAGTGATCAGATACCCCAGGAATTTACCAGCCCCTACCCCAAAAGCACACTTCTCCGCATTAAGACGCAACTTGTGGTGCCGTAGCATCTCAAACACCCCCTAGAGATCCTTTATATGTTGTACTTCTTGCTTACTTCTCACCACCATGTCGTCGATTTACACCTCAATCGTACGCCCTATTTGTTCTCAGAACATTCTCGTCATCATTCGTTGGTATGTGACCCTGGCATTCTTCAACCCAAAAGGCATCATGGTATAATGATAGTTGCTATCTGGGGCAATGAACACTATCTTTTCAAGGTCCTCAGCTGCCAGGGCAATCTGATGATACCCCTAAAAGACATTCGGAAAGCTCATCCTTGGGTGTCCATACATGGCATCTACCAACTGATCAATCTTCGGCATAGGAAACGGATCCTTCAGGCAAGCTCAGTTCAAATCCATGAAGTCTACACAAACTCTCCACTTGCCATTCTTCTTCTTCACCACCACGGTATTTGCTATCCATTCCGGGAAGAAGATTTCCCTTATCGCCCCAGCCTCTTTTAACTTCTTAACCTCCAACTTAACTACCTCAACATGTTCCTTGGCCGACCTCCTTGGCTTCTACTTCTTGGTAGGGAATGACAGGTCTACATTAATCCTATGGACAATGAATTCAGGATCCACCTCGGGTACCTCATACTGGCTCCAAGCAAAGACATCTACATTTTGAATAAGAAACAACAACATTTCTATCCTATCCTCGTCTTTCATACTTGTTCCTATTTGGAAATATCTGTCAACGTCTAGTAGTATCTTAGCTTTGACAAGTTCCTCGGCACAGCCAGCCCCTTGTCCTTCGCGGGGCTCCTGTAATTGCTATAAAGAGACTTTCTCGGACTGATCCTTCTGTTCGTCTTGCTCATGCTTCCAATTCACCGCAGCAACTACGCATTGTCTTGCCAACTACTGGCTTCCTTTTACTACGGCAATGCCCTACTTGGTTGGGAATTTGACTTTCACATCCACGGCCTTCCTAGTATAGTCATGAATGGAGAAAACGAACCGACCACTATGAATGCCACCAACACCTCTTTACCTTCCATATTTATGGGAAGAGAAATTTGACCATCGGGAATTACCACCCTGCCATCAAATCCAACCAACGGCGTGTCATACTTCGAAAGGTCCTGTTTCTTTAACCTAAGTCCTTTGAATAGGTCTGGATACATCACGTCGGCCCCGCTTCCTTGGTCTATCATCACCCTTTTGAGTATGAATCCATTTATTCAAGTTGTCACTACCAACGCATCATCGTGAGGCTGAATTGTTTCTTCTAAATCATCATCATCATCAAAAGCAAGAGTCTCCCGAGCAAGCTTCGTTCTCTTTTCGGAGGGTTACTTGTCTGGGCAATCTTCCACGAGTACAACAGTCAACACCCTTGTTTTGGTCACAACTGTACCCATTGGGGCAGCATGGATCACTTTAATCACTCCCAATGGCGGTGGGAGTGAGTTTCCTCTCTGTTAAGCACCTTGCCCAGTACCCCGGTTCCTAGAATCCACCACAAACTCCTTCAAATGTCCCGCTTTTACCAATTGCTCTAGATGGTCCTTTAACACCCGATACTGCTCGGTGGTGTGCCCCTTATCTCTATGATAGGTGCAGTACAGATTCTGGTTTCTCCGAGATGGATCACCCTCCATCTTGTTCGGCCACCTGAAGTACGGTCCGTTCTTGATCCGGTCTATAATCCTGTGCACCGGTTCCTTAAATGTCTCGTTCACCTCCCCCAGCTGCAAATCTGACTCTTGTATCCTTAAATCCTTTCGAGGCCTCGGCTGAAAACTACTCTACTAAGGATGATTCACCAACGAGGCCTTACCCTTACTCTGCAGCCTATCATCCTTCAGGCGCTTGTACTCCTCAACACGTCTCATGAGCTGCCTCATATCCTCGGGAGGCTTTCTTGTCAACGACTCTCATAGTTCGGAGTCCTCGGGCAATCCCATCCTAAAGGTGCTCGCAGCAATTTTCTCGTTGCCCCCACCGATCTCATTATAGAGCTCCCAATACCGGCTGGCATAACTGCGAAGGGTTTCCCTGACCCTCATCTTCATTGATAGTAATGCATCCACTAGTCACAGTACCCGGCTACATGTCACGAACCGGACACCGAATTCTTAGATCAGCTCGGCAAAACTATGGATAGAACATTTCCATAACCCGTTAAACCATCTCAAAGTAATGGGCCCGAGGTTTTAAGGAAATACCTTACACATCAGCGCATCGTTGTGGGTGTGCAGAGACATCATTTTGATATAATGGCTGACGTGCTCTACTGGGTCCGTTTTCCCATCGTAGGAATTAAATGGTGGTCGCGTAAATCTGGTCGGCATTAGGGCCCATTCAATGTCATCTGAGAATGGGGACCGAATGGCTCTGCGCAAGGTGCAGCTCATAGTATTTATGGCGGCATTATGGGGTTGTCGTTCTTCTGGGGAATCTGAACCCTGGTCTGCATACTCTCGTGAATGCGAATGCTCCTGATGTTGACGGGACTCCTGTGAATTTGAACGGTCTCGGTGTTGACGGGAACCGGACCGATTGGATCCGGTCCCATAGTGTTCTCCCCCACTTATAGATCCCCCTGCTCGATTATCCCGATCCCTTTTTCGGTGCCTACCCCTGGCCTTTAACTCAAAATCTCTTACCAATCTTCGCAACCGCTTAAGCTCCTCATCTCTCTCGTCAAATTGCGCATACCCCGAAGCACCAAACAATGTTTGATATGACCCCTCTCTGAGGCCAGAGCGTTCCTCTTCTCGCTCATTCTCCTTATCCTCACGTCTTTTGTGTCTTCTCTCTTGCCAAGGAGATTCTCCAGAAGACCCCAACGAACTACTTTCAGCATAGCTCCCTAAACGTTTATGGACATTCTCCATAGCGTGAGTCTCAGTTGAACCACAGTTTTGTAGGAGATTCCCACAGATGACGCCAATTGTTCGCGCAAAAAATGAAGCTATGGGGGTTGGGCCTCACTTGGGCTCACAATCTACTTGTAAGGTGGGCTAAGGATTTCCTATTTTGGGTTGTTCTCAACACCAAGACCCAACAGACTTGCTTCTCACTCTCACCCTCTTTATCACTTCCGCTCTCTCTCTTGTATTTTCTAGTTCACCCTTTTCCTAGTTTCTTCTCCCATTTGTTCAACCCCCAATTCTTCCTCTGCTTTTCATATTTATAGTCAAGAGTTAGTGAAGAGTTATGATTACTCTTGTAGTTAGTGGAAAAAAGGTCCAATGTCGTTAACTCAAAGTAGGTGTTTAGTTGGGAGTGGGGTGTGGTAAGAGTGACATTGGAACTGGTTCCCACTTCAGTATAGATGCTCGGTAGTAGTACTTCACAAGGCACTGCCGGACATCCGAAAGACAACTCCCCCGAGCAATTGTCTTTTGAAGTGGTTCACCGAGTAAGGCCCACGTGGCGATGCTAGGTTTGTGCTAATTGAGGTTATTTACTCATCGATCTTTGAGGCAGCAACCTGGGCTTCTAGCTATTTTGGGCTCAGGCTCTGGCCTTAGGTAGAAAGGGGTTGGCATCATGGGCCACACTGTTGAGTCAGAATCCAAGGCCTAAATGGGTTTGGGTATCATAGTGCCGTACACATAACTTATTATAAGGACACGATTTGATTGCAAAGCCCAAAAGTGATAAAGGCTAAGGCCCAATGAGCCCAAAATAATGAATTTTTAGAGAGTGGGTTAGAAATTGAACTCTAATGAGTTGGACGGCAATCACAGTAGGCTAAGTGATGCTTGATGATATGAATAAACAGATTTGTGCAAGGAAAGTTCTCCTCGACAAAGTCCGAGGAAGTTAGTTCTTATATATTTCTCTTGGACTTAAACACAATTACAGTTTTTGAATGTACAGTGATTTTCTTTACAAATTATCTCATGATCCCCTTGATAATAGGGTTTTTCTTCTTTATATTCCCCTTCTTCACTTCATCGTAGCCCTCCACGTGTAAATCAAATTGTTGATTTTGATACTTGTCCCATCAACATCTTTCTGAAGTCTCTGTAGGTAGCTGTAAGGCTAAATGTTATTGTTCAGGTATCACCTCTACATTAATGCGGCCAGAGAATTAGCTACAAAGCATTCAATGTGATGGTAGCAGCCTTCTCCTAGATATTTCTTAGTTTTCCTTCGTCTTATCCCCTTTTGATGCTTATCCTTATCAGTAGGATCTTCTAGTGTCTTGTTCTTAACGAAGGGTCGGACCTTTGACCTCTACTCTGCTTAGCCGAGGAGGTATTTCTCCTCAGACTACACTCCTAATCCCTCATGACCAGACTTCTTCCACAAACTACTAATTTGTATGCCCCTATTAGTGTCTACATGTTTTCAAACGGTTTAATGCCCTTGGACACGGTCCACGGCCAAATATCTATTTTTGGGCCCTTTATCCCTACACTTATCATCTTAGTAAGCTGTGTAAAAAAAAGAAAAAAAGAGGTTTATTAAACACAATTCCTTTTACTCTCAAAAACAGAAAATTCCTTTTGAAATGATGGCACATATAGTACATGTTATGATTTGTGAGCAGAAAACAAATGCAAGCTCAACCAATTTTAGTCCGAATTGAGAGCCGATCATTTTCATATTTTTAATGGCCTGGCCCGAATTTGGATGTTTACAATTCAAGCCTAGCTAGCCTTCTAAAAACTGACAAATTTTAACCCAAATTCCAAAAGTTGCCAACTCATGCCCACTACGAATGGATTGAATCGATTGATGATTAGGATACCAGAATTGTACCCAAAGAGCTTGTGCACTTATGTCCAAACATGGTTTAAAGACCGAACCAGTCTCTTCCTGCCGACTGCGTAAAAGTCATTAACCACGCACCATTGCTTTTCCACCCCCACCACTACTCTGTCACGTCAAGCCATTCTCAACCTCGAATACAGTGAAGAAGATAAGTCGCATTTGCATTTTGCATCCCAAAATTTTCATGAAAAGTGAAGACAATAACGTAGCAAATCAAAAGGGCCTTTATTATATATACAAACCTGATTTTTTTTTTTTTTTCATTCGATATTACACGGTATCTTGATATTTTTCTCTCAGTCAAAAACACAAACACCTCGTGCCTCTCAGCTACAAAACCCACCAACCAAAAAGAAAGCGTGTGTATCTTACAGTGTTTTTTATCTTATTTACAAAGCGCCATAAGGAATTTGCTGTGGAAGCCTAAACCGGACCTGAGAAGCCGGAGACTTGACCGCAACGCCGTGCCAGCAAATACCGCCTTTGCACATCTCGTGGGCGTGTTCTTTGGAAACCGCATACGTGGCCTTGCGAGACAAGTCCCACGTCAACGTGCCGATCAAGATGAGGCCCACCACAGCGGTGGACACAATCAGCACAAACCCAGCGCCAAAGCTTCGCCCACCGACCAACCCACAAGCCTTGATCCCAGCAATCACCGCCACGTAGATCGTCGCCAAGTTCCCCACCACAGCGTCACATAACGCCATCTCTCGCTGACTTTAACCCCCCCTTGGCTATACTATTTTGGCTGGTTTGGTTAGTTCGTTCTGAGGGCTATTTGGGAGGGGTATATAAGGAAGAGAAAAAAATTCGGGGTTTGGGGTTTGGTTGTTTGGGTTAGAGGACTTGACTTTGACTTGGAATTGAAGCCAAGTTTGGGTGAGTGGGTGCGTGTATGAGTATATGAAACGATGCGATTTGCAAATGCAATTATACAAAGCGGCCGACCTGGTGGGATCGATTGGAAAATTTGAGGGGATTTAAATTTAATGAGTCGTATTGAGAATGTTTTGAGGGGTATTGATTATTATTGGGTTGAAATTTACTAAAACAGGGTATGCTAATCGAGGAACTCTGAGCTTATCTCCATTTTTTTATTCTTTTTTTGGGGTCTGAATTTGTGTTTTTCATAGAAGGGGAAAGTGGCAGGTAGCCATCCACTTTTGTGTTTATTGTTTTGCACAGGACTGAGTTCACCCGCCGATTTTTTTATAGTCCAAAGAAACACCGCCACGTTCTTTTTTTTTTTTTTCTTTTTTTCGGAGATATAGTGAGCTGCATACGTGGCAATACTGCAATTCGTTGTGGTGGTCTGTTATTGTTAGAATACTTGGTACTGACGTACTGTAGTGTAAAACTGTATACGTGTAAGAGGCCAAGAGCACGAGATTCGGTGAATGATAGAAAAATGTGTTTGTCTAAAATGAGTCCCATTAATGAGTGTAGGATTGATTCAGCAAAAAAATAATGAGTGTATGATTGATTTATAAGAATTTTTTTACTAATAATCATATAAATTTACCCTTAACACTTGATAGTATTCATTTTGAATTTAATTTTTTATTTATTTATTTTACTTATTTCAAAAATAAAGAAAGATAGTGAATGATGATTTTTGTATGTTATAAAATAAAAACAATCATAAAAATCAATTATATTTGATATTTTAATAAAATGTAATATAAAAGAGATAATTTGATATAGGTGTTTTGAAAAGTGAATAAATAGAAAATATATGCATGGGTTTTTTTTTTTTCTTTGTTGGTCTAGTGTCAATATTTTTCTTAAAAAAAATAAATGATAAGTTTGTTTCGAAAATATGGATTAATAGGAAAGTGTCCTATTTTGTAAGTATTTTAAGTGGAGTTGAAGATATATTTTTACCGGATTGTTCTCAAGTTTTTTTCCTATTAAATGTAAGATTTAATGGTATTTCTAAATCGCATAATAGTCCAATCTAAAGAGAGAAATCCTCTTATAAATAGTATAGATAAATATAATTTTTTTACGAGCTTATGTGAATGTTCTATGGTGATATTGCTAGCCTAACAATGCTAGGACCACATGTCCACATCATTTTATACAATTTTTGTCATAATTTAGTAAATTCACCGCACAGGGAATTATAAATGATAAAAAATAATTCAGTAAATTCACCACACATCGAATTATGAATGGTAAAAAAAAGTAGATCCACATAATCACATCTCACAATATAAATTGTGACAAAAATCAATCAATCAATCAATCAATATATATATATATATATAAAAGCAGAGACCTCATATGAGAGTGCATTAGGGATGGCAATGGGGCGGGGCGGGGCAGAAGGATGGGATCTTCGCCCCTGCCCCGCATGGATTTTTCTTGCCCCATCCCCGCCCCGCCCCGTATGACGGGGAAAATTTCTTGCCCCATCCCCGCCCCTTAAGGCCCCGCGAAGACCCGCCCTACACCGTAAAACTTTATTTCTTGTTAATTTTCCCTACAACTATTACCATTTTTTCAAATAAAATGACATGTTTCAATAATAAAAATATACTTGAAATTATAAATAAATTTATTCTATCGAATCAAACTAATTTTTAGCAAATACTAAATAATATTATCTAAATATTTAACAAGATAATATCACAACAAAAATCTCATAGTATGACACAATAAAATAATCCAAACTCCTAATACATAACAAAATAAAAATTGCCTAGTTCTTCAAAAAGAATCTCCACTTAAATAAAATAAGATGATGATATTTTTGTTTAAATAGTAGGGTTTTAAGGTATGAAAAAATTACCTTTTAACCCTTATTAATGCGGGGCGGGGCGGGGTGGGTCTAAAAAGTGTAAACCCATCCTCGCCCCGCCCCGTGGTGCGGGTCTAAAATCTCGCCCCATCCCCGTCCCACCACCTTTGTGGGGTGGGGAAAACCCGCACGGGGCGAAGCGGGGAGGGGCGGGTCAAACGGGGCGGGGCAAAATTGCTATCCCTAGAGTGCATGATGTCCTGCCACGTGGCATTCTAATGTTGCATTTAACCTTTTTTTTATCTATTTTCATTAAGTTGTTTTTTACTATTATCCAATAAGTCATAGTAACTTATTTTAACTATTATATAAATTTAGCATTTTTTACCTATTTTTATGAAGTATTTTTACTATTATTCAATAGATTATAGTAACTTCTTTTTACCATCATATCAAATATGAGTTGTTCTTGACAATTAGACCAAAAGTTATTCACTACAAAATGAACTACTTTTTAAAAGTAAACCAAATCTTATGAAAAACTTAAGCCCAGTTATTACCTTACATATTATGACCAAAGTTTGACAATTCTCACGTGTAAATCAAAGCAAAAACTCTTACCCTCTTACAAACTCTCTTCTTCCTCCCCCACATATAGATGATACTTCTAGAAAATCTCATTCTCATGAAATCATGTCTCCATTTTTCCCCAATTTCAATTCAATATGATTTTGTCTATTAATAATGTTCTATGCAATTTATGCAGACAAATTATCTGTCATCGACTAGTGCAACAAAAATATATATAAATTTTGAGATCCCTAAGGTTGTTGAAATTATTGACAAGTGCATATTTCTAAAATTTATAATTACAAAAATTCTAATAAATAGCATATACTATCTTACAAAATGCCATTAAATTAACATTTTCCTTTAAAAAAATTCAATAATAGGAATGGTAAAAAACATGATCCTATACAAGAAATACCAAAAATACATGCAAAACAATTTTCATATGAGGATTTATCTTTAAATACTATGAAAACAATAGTAAAGATAAAATGCATTGAATGAGATCCTACGAAACAGGTTTGTTAATCATTTCAAGTTATACTCATCATTAACGTAAAATAATAATACATCATATTATTTGATTGAGATACCGAGAAAATTCTAAATAAATCTACAAGAGATCTTGCTGAAAAATAAACTGAGGTACAACTTATTTAAATTATTGTAAAATTATTGATATTAGAGAAGGAATCCCACGTGATTTGAAAAAAAAAAGGATTTTCTTACTTCATTTGAATGAATTCAATCTAAAAGATGGTTTTGAAAATTATATAGTTGTTAAGATTTTTTATGCACCTTCAAATGACAAAAAAGTATGGAAGAAAAAAAATATACACAATCCAATATGCTATATTAATTCTTTTTGCTGCACTATTCCAAAATTAACAAAAATAAAAAATAAAAACATTTACAAAAAATTGTCACATCATTGAAATTTAATATAAATGTAAATACTTACAAAAAATCTTAACGACAAAGTCCAAACTTTGTAAGATCCAATCAAGAATCTCCCCATGCCAATTCATTGGTGATTAACACAAATGATGCAACAAAAGAAAAAGTGATGAAAGCTTAAAAATTGAACAAATACAGACGAACTAAACTTCAAATGGTTAAGATGGAGAAATTATTGAGTATTTTCGGAGTACCATAAATATGTATTCTCTCATCTCACATAATTATGGGTCCCATTAATTAAATTTATGGTGCGGCCCACAATTCATTTGAAAGAGGAAGAGTACGCATTTATGGTACTCTTAGAGTATTCAATAGTTTTCTATATATTTATGGCAAAATATAGAAGATATATTCAAATAGACAATTGTATAGATACTCAAAGAAGTCAAAAAGACAATGTGTAAATCAATTGGATAATGAAATAAAAATGGTAAGTGTCACCATACCGCAATAACAAAGCATTGAAGAAAAAAAAAATCGTAATAAAGCTTTTTATTACATCACATAATAAAAATCACTAATATAGAATGAATTAATATGTTTTTATCAACTTTTATTATACAATATTACTCCAAAGTTGTTTTAATTATTGCTCATTACTTGAACAAAATAATTATAATAGATATATGTGTGAAATTTATAATTATTACTTTTTTATGATGAACTCATTACTTACAAAGTTTTTATAATAAATATGCTATAATATATGTATAATATTTTTCAAAAACAAATTTACATAAAAAATTATAATATTATCCATACATCATACAGACAACTTACTAGTAGCATAAAATGACTTGGTTCTATCATTTTTTGTTGCCGGCATGCTAGGGAAACTTCACGATTCACGCGCTCAAGTGGGCACTTTGGTGGTCCTGCGAAATGCATCCTTATCATTGTCCTATAAACAATAAATTCTCTACCCAACAAAAAATAATAATAGTGTAATAACCCCTCTCTCTCGGAAAAAAAAAATCTGATCGTAGAATTTTTTTAAAATTTAATATAATAAAAAGAATTATTAAGTGGTACAGATGTCTGTAACAATAGCAAAGAATTATACCTATCAAAAAAAGAAAAAGAAAAAGAATTATAATATGTATAACTTGATTTATCTTGATATAATAATTAACAGTTTTGAGCATTGAGCCAGGACCAAGCCCTGTTGATAGGCATGGCTGCTCGTAATTGGTAAGTCTAGGATTTGCTGTTGCTTAAAGCTTCTTCTACCGCATTTAATTATGGAGTAGGATTAACGATGATGAAATGAAGGGGAACCAATAACCATTATGCGCCATCTTTCGTTGTATACGTATAGGTGAACATCATTATTTACCGTATCCTAATTGGATGACAAAAAAAAGGGAGGATAAAACAAAATTTGTGTGGTTCAAGCTAATCAAAATTGTTTGAATGAAGTTTAATTAATTATGGGTTCCAATTAACTTAACTAATAAATCTTGTATATTTGAATAAGAGATTTTGAGTTCAATTATTATTTATACTAAGAACTAATTAGTGTATTGATTTAACGATAAAAAACACAATTATCAAAAGTGGATGTGATAAGTTTAAACTCAATATAAAAAATAAAAAATAAACTAATTTAATTCAGGTGGTAATCATGGAGGAGTATGGTGGTAACTTTAAGGTTCGGTTTTGATCATAGTTTTCAAAAAGTTTAGAATTGAAATAATTGGGAAATTTTGAACCAAGGGGTGTGGGATTGCTCGTTGATGCCCACACAGAAATATTGTAATTCTTTGGTGTGTGAACTCCAAGGCTCTTAAGTTAAGCTAATGATTTTTATGCTCCGATGCAATTAATCAAGCTTCCCAATAAAACGTATCATCCTCGGAAGGTAGAAAAGGCAACCAAGATTTGATGATTCAGAGCATCTCAGCCCAACTAAAACTAATATTCTAAACTCATTGTAGTTCGTGGCCATATGCATAAACGAATCTGGTTCACAGGACTAAATTTTGAAGTTTTTTTTTTTTTTTTTTGGATAATCTGAACTTTTATTAACGGAAAAAACTAAGGAACACAAAAACAATCCGCCCTGCAAATATTATCAATAATAGCAGCGAGGTTAGACTTATTAGCCAGCTTAGCAGAAGCATGGGAAACACCATTACAGTCTCTACTAATTCAACAAATTTTACAACTCAAAAAACTCTTATTTAATTCTAAACTATTTCTAATTAAAGTAGAGACGGACCAATGCACTTGATTTCCCTTTGAACTCATAGGCTCTAGAAAGTCAATACAAATTTTTGCATTACCTTCCACAATAATTTGATCCAATTTTTTCTCAAGAGTCGAGCAATTTAAAGAGCCCATAGAATAGTTGCAACCTCAGCTTGTAAGGGAGGGCACAACTCGTGATGACTTATCCATTATCATCTCTAGCTACTACAGCCAAAGTGGAAAACTCATTGGTGATTGCAGCATCTACATTAAACAAAATCCAACCCACTAGAGGGGGGCCCAGTGCTTCACACCACCTTCCACTCTGAATGGCTTTTCACTTATCATTGCAGAAGCAAATTCTTAGAACCTATTTTCAATGTTTCAGGCAATAGCAATAATGTTAGCTTGGCCACAATTGTGTAGAATTTGATTTCTCAAGTTCCAAATAGCATCCAAAGTGAAGGCCATCTATAAGGACAGCTTGAGAATTTCTTTTTCATTATGTTGTTATCCATATATCCCATGTGTTGGGTTTTGTGGAACCTAGTTTTGTTTGATCCAGTTTGACAATCCGACCTGACCCGAATAATATTGGGTGGTTTTTAATGGGAAACTTACTGAGGCTTAGTCCATGGAGCGAAGGCTTGGTTTTTGGCCCGTTTAACCCATTGTGGAACTGACTTTGGTGATTAGGGTTATTATTGTGAGTCGGTTGCTGTGTTTTTTATAGAGTGAAAAATTCTTGTAGCTGCACTGTGTATTATACTTTTCCCTAATAATAGTGAAATTTCTGTAACTCCATGGACGTAGGCAAATTGCCGAACCATGTAAATATTGTCTTGTGCGTGTGATTGTTTTCTTTAGTATGTGTTTTCTCTATTTTTTTGTTTCTCACAGGTTGGGATTTCTGTTAAATTCCCTACACCATGTTCTAAAGGTTCTGTCACCACTTTGATGATATCTTCACATAAATTTACTGGGAGCATTATTTGATTTTAAACAGTACCTGCTAGCAATCCATATTGCTCTAGCGACCGAGCATTTAAAGAATAGGTAAGTACATATCTCCATAGCACTTTCACACAAAGGTAAGAGATTATCATTAGACCCTAATCTTAACATCAAATTTTCTTTGGTTGGTAGTGAATTTGAACCAATTTTCCACAATAGCATCTTTACTCTCTCGAGTGCTTTTATGCTCCAAATTTTAGAGAAATGTTTATTGTTACACATGCTAATTAATCATGCCACTGCCACCAAGATACTGTACGAGATCAAATTTTACTTATGCGAGAAAATCAGAAAACCTAGGTTAAAAGGATTTATAATTAGGTTATTGTAACTGTTTCTTCTATATAGTAGTAGTAGTAGTTTTTTTTTTTTTTTTTTTTTTTTTTTTTTTTTTTTTTTTAAATGGGTTTGGATATTTTTTATTGCCTTTTTCTCGTTTGAAAAAATTGTTCATTGAATTTTCATTTCTTTATTAGAGTGTCCATCTAGTGCCATTCTTGTATAAACGCAAAACATAGCCTATACTTGCATTGCATGAGCCTTTTAGCCTTAATGATAAATCCTGCTCATTCTATATACTTGATTAAATTAATTTTCATAGTCAGTGATAGAGGGGACAAAATATACAAATTACATATATGGTTCATATTTCATTAGGTTCGAGAATTTTAAAAACGTTTATTTTTTTTAGGAAAGCAAAAAAAAAAAGTTTAAAATTTTGATATTAAAAACAAAAATAAAGATCATGTAAATAAAAGTATATAGGGGTTTATTACGGATCCATATTAACTTAATAATTTGATTTAAATGTATATCCAAATTAAAATTAAGAATTCAATATTAAAAAAGATTGCAATAGATGTTAGATTTTTTTTTTCAATGATATACAAATTTAATAGCGTAGTTATATTATTTTAATAAAATTTCATAAATTGAAAACCAACTAATTCAAGTCAATGATCAAGGTATCAGTGTATTTTGTGTATATTTTTTCAATTTTAACCATGTTTTCAAGGAAAATGGTAGATCAAATGATTTATTTTCTCATATTACTCAAATTCAAAATATGTATGTATGAATGTGACATTAAATTCTAACAATCCAAATTATAAAAAACCTTAAATGACAAAAAAAAAGTGTGGGGGTAACAGACCGGGGAGCCCATACCAATATACACGTTGGGTCAAGGGCCCAGTCCAAGAAAGAACCCCTCCTCGGCCATGGGAAGAACCCCTCCTCGAACAGGTATGGCCGAGGACAAAGGGAACGGCCCATCACAAGTGGCACTCCGGGTCACTCCATGAAATAGGAAAAGTACTAAAACAGAAAATGACAACGGAAAGAATGGAAATATCTACGGGAAAGTTGCCATCATTGCATTTAGTGCTCTGTACCTGACATAACCATACTTTTTTGCCTTTACAACCACTCCCAACAACTTGGGGGGGGGCTGATGGGACAAGTATCAGCACTATGAATTTGAATCGAGAGGACTGAAACTAATATAAAAGGGGGTGAACGGAGGCAATGAGGGGGGGACTGAAACCCCAACCACTCAACGCATACTAGAAAAAGGCTCCTCGGATTGTGCCAAGGACCAACCTTCCTTGATAAACTCAGTTCATCTTTGCTTGACTGCCAAGAACACCATATTAACTGTTACACATGCACTAAGGCCTAGCTCTTCGACCCACCCTCTACAAATTTATTGTATCAGGCTCGCAGGTCCAAGATCCCATACATCTTAGGCTTGGGCTGTAAAACGTGACCCTACAATTGGCGTCGTCTGTGGGAAGAGCTTGTGTGTTGGTGGATGCAACGGTTAATCATGGTGGGACTAAGCTCCTACCAGATTGAGTCCTTCGAAAAGACCATTTTGGCGGTGGTGCATGCCACACGAAAGCTTCCCCGTTATTTCCAAGAACACACAGTTGTTGTCATAACTAAGCTCCCGCTTAGGTCTACACTTCGAAGCACTGATTACGCGGGGAGGATTGCTCAATGGGGTGCAGTCCTAAGGGCTTCTGACGTCAAGTATACGCCTCGTGCACTTGTCAAGGGGCTAGTTCTTGCGGGTCTAGTAGCCCAGTTCGTTGAATTCCCATTGGAGAAAGAAGTTGAGAGTCAAAGCATGGAAAGAGAAGCGGTTAAACAGAACCTTAACTATGTCGGGTCCTCGGACCTCTTACTTTGGGGAAATTAACACGCACTGGCATCTCATGAAGCGGTTAAACAGAACCTTAGCTATGTCGGGTCCTTGGACCTCCTGCTTTGGGGAAATTAACACGCACCAGAGTCTTTTGAAAAGGTTAGACAGAACCTTAACTATGTTTGGTCCTCAGACCTCCTGCTTTGGGGAAATTATCACGCACCAGAGTCTTTTGAAATGATTAAACAGAACCTTAGCTATGTCGGGTCCTCGGACCTCCTGCTTTGGGGAAATTAACACGCACTAGAGTCTTTTGAAGCAATTAAACAAAACCTTAGCTATGTCAGGTCCTCGAACCTCCTGCTTTGGGGAAATTAACACGCACTAGAATATTTTGAAGTGGTTAGACAGAACCTTAGTTATGTCGGGTTCTCAGACCTCCTGCTTTGTGGAAATTAACACGCACTGGCAACTTTCTAAGTGTTTAAGCTAAATTCAATCATGCCTCGGTCCTCAGACGAGATGCTTAAGGGAAGTTAACACTATAACATCATCGTAAATGTTGAAGAGAATCTTAGTACCCGGTGATCCCCTCGGACCGCTTACTTTAAATTACACGCCCTTTGGCGGTTGCGCTATTCGCAATGTAGAGCACATGGTTATTTTCCTGATTAGTCCTATATAGTTAACTTATTTAAAGTTAGCAGTCGGGTGCCCGTTAGTTTTAATAAATTTAGGGTGACAACTTTTTACCATCAACAACATCAATTCCAAATACTATTCGAAAGAAAAAATACCAACACACCTATTCATAAAACAATTATTACAGAAAAGGAAAGGTTCGCAAAGTAAAATAAAGTCATCTTTTTATTAGATAAAGAAGAAGTACATAGTACATAAAAGGGCTTAGGCAAGCATGTTTCAAAAGCTAACTACAAAAAGCAGTCCATGGGAACGATAAATCCACAATCTTGTTCTAGCAGCAATCAAACAAGTATGGATGGTACTGGCGATGAGAAATCCAAATCCGCGCACACGTGACACACGGCGCTGGGTGAAATCCAAATTTTGTCATACCAAAAATCTAATGCGATCTACACCTGCTTCGGATTTTGGCTGAAGGAAGAGAGACTTCCTTCTTGCCCGGTTGAAAGGAAGAAATGTCTTTGGCCTCTGCTTCCCTTGTCTTAACTATGTCATCCTGAATCTTGGCGACGCCCTTAGCTTCTGAAGAGGGTTTGGTTCCCTCACCCTCACCTTTATCCTTGGCCATTTCATTCCCTAAACCTCAATCACCACCTTGGTGGGGCCCTTGGGAACGTCTGAAGAGTTAAGAGCTTGAAACTCCCGCAGAACTCAAGGATCTGTAAATGACGAAGAACGACCCCCCCCCATGTGTCTTATATAGGAGGCATACTCGGTGGCAATTAATTAGCCCGAATCTCAAGGAAAGAATTACAAGCAAAATAAATCTCGCTCAATTTCCAAAATAGTCTTCAGCCGTTGGATTTGCGTCACCTCGTAAAAGACCTTAATGAAAGCGTGCCTCGTGTATCAAAACGGCAGGAACGCGACTTGAATAAGCTAAAGGAATATCTTACAATCAGACATAGTGTAAAACGGGCGCGAAAGAACTATCATCACATCGAGATCCTCCTTTCCTCCCTTGGGGAAGAAAAGAAGGATCTTGAGGGGCTATTGTGGGGGTAACAGATTGGGGAGCCCATACCAATATACACGTTGGGTCAAGGGCCCAGTCCAAGGAAGAACCCCTCCTTGGCCATGGGAAGAACCCCTCCTCGGACAGGTATGGCCGAGGACAAATGGAACAGCCCATCACTGAAAGTGGCACTTCGGGTCACTCCATGGAATTGGAAAAGTACTAAAACAGAAAAGGACAACAGAAAGAATGGAAATATCTAAGGGAAAGCTGCCATCATTGCATTCAGTGCTCTGTACCTGACATAACCATACTTTTCTGCCTTTCCAACCACTCCCAACAACTTTTTTTGGGGGGGGGGCTGATAGGACAAGTATCAGCACTATGAATTTGAATCGAGAGGAAGGAAACTAATATAAAAGGGGGTAAAGGGAGGCAATGAGGGGGGGACTGGAACCCCGACCACTCAACGCGTACTAGAAAAGGCTCCTTGGATTGTGCCGATGACCAACCTTCCTTGATAAACTCAGTTCATTTTTGCTTGACTGTCAAGAACACCATATTAACTGTTACACATGCACTAAGGCCTAGCTCTTCGACCCACTCTCTACAAATTTATTGTATCGGGCTTGCAGGTCCAAGATCTCATACATCTTGAGCTTAGGCTGCAAAACGTGACCCTACAAAAAGTTATAAATCAAAATATGAAAATGTTAATGTCTAATAAAAACGTGAAGTTAAAAATAAATAAAAAAAGTATTGATTTTGATAATTATGTTATCTTATACAATGACATAACTTAGTACAATATCCAATTATAACGACAATAAGAGTGTTAAAATTTATACGTGTTTTATATTTTAATTATAAGGTATATGTAATTTTTATTTATACTGGCCTCTAAGCACGCGCTCATGCATGTGCTCAGAGGCTCTTCTATTTTTTTGGTAAGAGTTAATTTAGAGTATTTATTATAATTTGGGATTATTACATTTTCCAATCATAAAAAAAACCTAGGGGTGTGATGAGTATCATATGTGGAGAAATAATTTTTCATCACACCCTTAGATTTTTTTTTTTTTTTTTGTGATTGAAAAATGTAGTAATCTCAAATTATAATAAATACTCTAAATTAACCCTCACCCAAAAAATAGAAGAGCCTCTGAGCACGCGTGTGAGCGTGTACTCAGAGGCTAGTATAAAACTTACTAGTATTAACATTAGAAGTTATATGACTTGGTCCAGCCTCAAAGTCATTTGCCATTATAGTTGGATAGGTTGGGGGGAGACCTAAATTTAATATTATAAACATTGACTTAGTATCTTTGTATACATTGACATACAACTAACATGCCAAAAACAATAAATTTTCTCAAAATAATAAGATTCGAAGCAATGAAGAATGTTTAAAGATACAAAACTATAATCTCACCACTGACTTCTTGCATAGCCCTATGCTCAACTGGCATATTGCGTGCCAAGTTACGGATACGTGTACGCCAACAACTTCATCCAGCCTCTTAATTAGGTGGTATTAGTGATGGGTTTGTTAATGTTGAATTAGAATGTACAACATCTTCTTCATTTAAATTTGTTGGGCCTCCCACTAAAATGTGATCACCACCCAAAGTTTGTTTTATTTGTCTTGAGTAATTAGCACGACGTCTTGCCAATCGAATACTTCTGCTTTCATTGTCTTCTCAAGCAAGTATAATATCTCCATTGTTCTCGACAACATTCTATGTCATCGGTATTCACCATTGCTGTATTTTGAACTCATTTCTACATAAAATTAAATTAAATTTATAGTGGTCGTTGCGCATACATACACAATAATCAATAGATTTTTCCTTGTCACAAATAGGGTGTATTAAAACCTCAATAAAGTGAACTAATTTTGAACAAATTAATCACATGTAAGAATTGTAATAATATGTGTAATTGTGATAATTTTTTAGTAAAATAGGAGAAATAAGTTACACTTCTTAAAATTATTAAATTATTATTTTAGGTAGAAGTTTTGAGAATATATTTAAATTTAGGTTATGATTTGTTAGATCAATATGACGAAAATATAATTTAGAAAATGTTTACTTTATTTCACAAAATCATTTATAGTTAAAATTAGATTAAATTTGCCGTACTCATTTCACACACTTTAAAACAAAACCATGCCATTTTGGTTAATTTAGATGAGAAAATAATGTATCTGTTTGTAACTTTGTGTGTCTATGTGTAAGTGTAAGAGAGAGAAGAAGTGGCTTAGTGAGTTTAGAAGTTGAGAGTTGTGGAGGTGAACAGGAAGATGAATGTCTTTAATTGTATTTAAACGATTTGAATGTACATTTAATTTCTCACTTTACCGGATATAAATATAATATCAAACAAATATGCAAAGAGGCGCTGAAGTTTGAAAAGAAAAATATTGTTGTTAGAAAAATACCCTTAATTACGTGGGACATACTGATATATGGCTTGCATTTTTGGATTGGGATTTGGATGCTTCTACTAATTTTTACATTAGTGAGTATCCAATGAGTTTTAAACTGACAGACTATCATTATCAATACTTATATTGTATTTTATAAGGTACGTAACATTTTCTATGAAGTAGTAATTAATAAGATTTTTGTTAAAGGAAATGCTCCTAAAAAGATCCTAAAATTTAGTAACTACCCATCCACATTTTTTTTTTTTTGGTGTGTTTTTTCCTTTTTGGTGTTGTTGATGTTGTTCTTTTTTTCAAATTTTATGTATGACAATTGTCATTTTTTGTCTAATCCTAAAATGTAGTTTTTTTAATCCCAAAAATTTAGCCATTTACTACACATCCATAACATAAGTAAATAAAAGCTTAAATTGAAAATTTTATGGCAAGAGATACACGTTAATTGTATAAAACCACAATTGTATTTTGAGATTTTTTTAATAAAGTATTAAATGGTGCTTTAACCTTAACAAAAGGTTTATACAATTGGGAATTAATGATTAGAAGTATCTATAAAAAAAATTGTATAAAAACTTCATGATTGTTTGTTGAGAAGAAAAAAAAAATACTATAAAGTATTATTAAAGGTGGATTAAAAAAACCCAATAGGAATAATAATGAACTTTTATTTTAATTCGTCAATGCTATTCTTCTAAATTTTTTATTGAACAAAAGTATACTGAATGTAGTTTAAGTTCATAGCAGTAGGAACAGCATCCAAATTCACGTTTTCCTCTTCTTTTTTCTTTTTTCTTTTAAATCTCTTCCATAGTTGGGAAAAAAAAAAAAAAAAAAAAAGAAGAAGAAGAAGAAGACTTCTACTATAAAACCACTACTATAACTTCTCCATCCATATCCTTATATTTAGGCACTAACATATCTAATTTTGAAATAAAATAAAAGGCTAAATTTTAGGGAAATTTAAAAGATTACGGTGGGGAATTGGTGTGACCCTATCCTTATTTAAAAGTTTATCCAAAAAAAAAAAAAAAAAAAAACTAAACGTTTTAAAAAAATCTCATGTTCTATCCATTTACTATTTAAAAAAAATCTCACTTTCTATCCCACATTTAAAAACTACTTGACCACCCTTTTTTTTAACCCAAATTCACGTTTTCCTCTTCTTCTTCCCTTTTTTCTTTTAAATCTATTCCATATTTTGGAAAAAAAGACTCCTACTATAAAACCACTACTATAACTTTTGCATCCATATCCTTATATTTAGGCACTAACATATCTGATTTTGAAAGAAAATAAAAGGCTAAAATTTAGGGAAATTTAAAAGATTAAGGTGGGGAATTGAGGTGACCCTATCCTTATTTAAAAGTTGATCAAAAAATGAAAAACTACACTTTTAAAAAAATCTCATGTTCTATCCATGTACTACTTAAAAAAAATCTCACTTTCTATCCCACATTTAAAAACTACCCAACCACCTGATACATGGCTTGCATTTTTGGATTGGGATTTGGATGCTTTTACTAATTTTTACAATAGCTGAGTATCCAATGAGTTTAAAATTGACAAACTATGATTATCAATACTTATATTGCATTTTTATAAGGAACATAAGTAAATTAATAAGTTTTTTGTTAAAGGAAATTCTCCTAGAAAGATCCTAAAATTTAGTAACTACACATCCATGTTTTTTTTTTTTTTTTTTTTTTTTTTTTTTTTATAGTGTTGTTGATGTTGTTCTTTTTTTCAACTTTTATGTATGGCAGTTAACATTATTTGCCTAATCCTAAAATTTAGCCATTTACTACACATCCATAACATAAGTAAATAAAAGCTTAAATTTCAAATTTTATGGCAGGAGATACATGTTTCTTTTGGTGTTGTTGTTCTTTGCAAAAAAATTTAATAACATTTATCAATTTTTGTTTAGTCCAAAAATTTAGTTTTTTAGTCCTAAAAGTTAGCCACTTACTACACATCCATAACAAAAGTTAAAAATAGTTTAAATTTCAAATATATCAACAACCTTTAAAACTGAGAAAAAGGTACGTAACATTTTTTATGAAGTAGTAAATTAATACTTATGGAAAAAAAATTTAAATTGAATTTGACATAGAATTATACAAATGATAAATATAGTTTCTATTACAAAAGAAAATTTTTTTTACAACAATTTCTTAGATAACAACCACTTTATGTGAGGTTTAATACATATAATAATTCTTGTAAAGTTTCTCACCCGAACTTATCTAATATTCCATTCCAATGACTCCTTAATGCAATTCAAAAATTTTGTGCGTACATGAACTTGAGAGAGATAAAAGAATTAGGGTTAAACAAAGTATTTAAAAAAAAAAAATTAATCAACAAACCAAAGTTAGCGTGCGTGTTATTAAAGATAATAGTATAAGTTTGTTAGAGTTTGTGTTTGATTTAAATTTTGATGAGATCATTTTTCTTGAAAATCATATAAAATTGTTCAAAATAAAGATAAAGATTTTTTAGAATTTAACTCTATCATGGACTCTTTAAAATCTTATCACCACATCATCAACTATTTAAATAAATAACTAATGGAGATCTAAAAAAAAAGTGAGTTAACGTGTCAAAATTACATTTAAAAAAAAAGAAAAAAAAAGGGAGTTAGCGTGATACATAATTAAAAAAAAGAAGAAGAAGTAGAACTCAAGGTTGCTACATACCTAAATAAAAAAATAAAAAAATTTAATCAACATACCAAAGTTAGCGTGCGTGCTATTAAAGATAATAGCATAAGTTTGTTAGAGTTTGTGTTTGATTTAAATTTTGATGAGATCATTTTTCCTGAAAATCCTATTAAAATTGTTCAGAATAAAGATAAAGATTTTTTAGAATTTAACCACATCAACTATTTAAATAAATAACTAATCGAGATCTAAAAAGAAAAAAAGAAAAAGAAAAAAAAGGGAGTTAACGTGTCAAAATTACATTTAAAAAAAGAAAAAGAAAAAGGGAGTTAACATTTCAAAATTACATTAAAAAGAAAAAAGAAAAAAAAGGGAGTTAACGTGATACATAATTGTAAGGACAAAATTTGGAACCCACGACCACACTGTATGGAATCCTAATTCAAAAGGCCCAATGCAATGAATTTTGTAGAGTATGGGTAAAAGAACTAGATTTGGATAAGTTAAGCAGAGGCTTGCATGAGATTAAGGAATATACAGACAAGAACAAAAGCTGTTACAATGAAATAACCTCTGGTCCGAGGAGACACATAATTTAATTTATGAATACAAATCACTACTTTAGGGTTCTTTTGCATGCTACAGTATTCTCTCTTCTTTTTCTCGTCCCCTCCTTATGGGGGCTTCTATACATTATATAGGCTCTTCCTGATCATCTGGGCTTTACACTTGTTGATCATCCAAGCCTCCACTTGAGCACCTATCCCATCAAACACCTCTTTCAATCCTTTGTGAGTTGTGGTAGTCAAGGTAACACTGTTCAGGAGTCTTCTCCACATTAATGCGGCCAGGAAAGTAGCTGCAGTGCATTTAATGTGGTGGTGGCAGCTTTTGCTTAGATATTTTGTGTTTTCTTCCTTTTCATGTGTTTAGGGGATGCGCTTCAGTGGTTTGGACATACCTCTGCTCCGGATTTTCAGTGTCTGAGGAGGGGTTCCTCCTCGGGCCCTCTTTCTTTGTCTCCAGTGATAAGGCTTATAACGCAAATCGTCTAAGTCACGTTGTCTCCTCGGACTAACTAGTGTCCTCGGACGGCCCAAGGCCCAACTGGTCATTTTGGGCCATAGCCCCCACAATAATTAAAAAAAAAAAAAAAAAGTAGAACTCAAGGTTGCTACATACCTAAATAAAAAAATTTAACACCAAAAACATATACAATGATGGTAAAAAAAAAAAAAAAAAAACTTTCTTAAAAGGAAAAAAAAATATGAAGAAGGAAAAAAAAAAGTGAGGAAGGAGAAGGAAATAGTAATTGATCACTTATATTTTGATCATTAATCAGAGAGTATTGTGATAACTATTTTTATTTCAATTCAAAATTTTTAAATAAAATGTAAACAAAGGCTACTAAAGAAGGTAAGGGAAGCCATACTGTTTAACTGTTCACGAATGATTTTGAATACTTCTTTTGTAGCATAATTACATTTAATAATTACATTTCAAAATTAGAATGTACAGTGGCAAAGTATATGAATGAACCATTCATTTCAAAATTACATTTTTTTTAAAAAAAAGAGTTAACGTGATACACATAAAAAAAAAAAAAAGAAAAAAAAAAGTATAACTCAAAGAAAGTCAATTATAAACAAAATAAAAGAAAACAAAAAGGAACTTGCAAAAGAAAGAATTTGAAAATTTGTTGGAGCCTCTAACAGTAAATGTCTTTAATCTAAAGAAAAAGAAATGAGGATGTAGAGCTAAACTAAATATCTTGTCTATGTGCAATGATGGTGGATCAGGGCAGGTGTCAAATGCTAAAGGCCAAAGACAGTTTTGGAGGAAGCTTTGGCTGCTACAAGTCCCGAACAAAGTCAGATCTTTTGCATGGTGAGCAAGCAGAAACATCCTACCAACCAAGGTTAATTTGTGCCGTAGGAAAGAGCTAGATAACCCAACTTGTAAGGCATGTGGAGCTGCTGTCGAGAATGAAGGGCATGTGTTCTAGGATTGCATAATAGCTCAGGAAGCTTGGAAGGTCACAGGCAGTGGTGACACCACGTTGGTCCCAAAGTATTCCCAGGAACACCCTGAACCGAAAAAAAAAATATATATATATATATAATAATTAATTTTTTTTTATTTGTTTACCGAAAAAATAATTAGGAACACCCTAACAAAAAAAAAAAAATTATTTGTTCTACTTTCAAGCAAAAAAAAAAAAAAAAAAAAAAACCCAAAAAAATTTTTTAATTTAAAATCTGAAAAAAAAAAAAAAAAAAAAAATTGTAACAGAGCAAACAGCAAGCCCACGGATTCTAAAAAAAAAAAAAAAAAAAAAAACCCTAACCTAATATATTGAAATCAGATCAGGCCTCAAACATTTCACAGATGCAAGTCACGCAACAACCAACAACCAATGGAACGGACGCGTTGGACGGAGAAGGAGATCGCGGATCGCCAGATCGGGCCAGCCTCAAACTCGATCTCCCATTCAAACGGAAGCTACATCTCGACAACGTGCTGCTCGATCGGTCTTCCTCGCCTCGCCATTGTGCCCGACGGTGCCGCCCCTCAACCTCAAGCCCTCCTGCTCCCTTAACAGGTATTTCATCTTTGTCTCAGTCTCTCTTTATTGATATTTACCCTGTTTTACTCTGTATATCTGGTTGTTGATGGAGCATAATTAGAGTCTCCCATATGGTTTCTCTAAAAAAAAGCTTTGACTGTTTTGGTGGGCAACTGGGCAAGTGTAGTTTAGTTCCCCAGTTTCTTTTGCTTTTGTCATTTGAAGACTAGACAAGAATCAAGTTATATTATCTTAAACAGTGTTTTTGGCTTTATCCGATGTTTGTGTTAGTGTTGGTGACTGGTGAGATTATTAATTGTCTTTTAGTGTTGCTGTCTTTTGGTGAGATGCAATAAATTGGCTTTATCTAATTGGCTCGAGTCTTGTGATCGGGGGCCATGGGGGCATTAGGGTTTGTCTGTTGAATTGGGGGGTGGATGGGGGCATGGGGTCGGGTAGTGCAAGTGTGCTGTGTGTTAGTACTAGTGCAAGTGTGCAACTAATAATTAATAAATATGGTTGTGTGCTGTGCGCTAGTTGATTAGTTCAACTAATTGTCATAAAATATGTAATAAATCACTCTTTTTTAGACTTGGACTTAAGCTATATGGCCTAAATATTTTTGTGTTGCACAATTTATTGACTCTTTTTTTTTTTTTTTTTTTTTTTAAGTAATAGTGTGATATTCCAAGTACCAAACAACCATAGTAATTAGTTGAACTAATTAATTTTGTTTGTTTGGGATATTAATTAACTAATAATTAATTGGGGAAAGCAACTAATAAACAATAATTAATAATTTAATTAACCAATACATTATAAAAGACAAACAAATTATATTATATTAGGCTAAATAACAATTAACAATTTTATAATTAATGAAACAACATTATAACAAATTATAGTTTATAAAAGACAAACAAATTAATGAAACAACTAAACAACAATACATTTGGGAAAAATTCCTGGAGCTGCTACTGGGAAAAATTATGCTTCTTAAGGAACACATTGGGAAAAATTCCTAGAGTCGCCACTGGTCATAGGAATTTCATTTGATGCTCACGGTTTGTCCTTTCCTGAATTTGCTGACTTCCTGTGGTATGTGATCTATGTTAAGCACTTCGGAGATGAATTACTTGAGCTAATTGTTATGGTGGCGTGGTGCCTGTGGTTTAGCTGTAACGAAAGTTGCCAAGGTCGAGCTCGAATTCAGAGTCAGCGTTAGTCTAGAGGCATAGGTTCTTGTTGGAGGAGTTTCAAATTGCCAACCTTAAGTTGTCACATTCCTCGTCTAGGGAGGACATCACGTGGATTCCTCTAGCTCCCCCATGGTACAAGCTTAATGTTGATGGTGCTACTTTCTCCACAATCTATAGCTTTGGAGTTGGAATGGTCATCAAGGATAGCACAAGGAGGGTCATGGTAGCCATGAGCATGAAAATACCTTACCCATTGGGTTCGTTGGAAAGCGAAGCAAAGGCAATGGAGGAGGGGATGATTTTGCATGGGATGTGGGAGTTTGTGAGGTATTGTTTGAGTTTGACTCCTTTATTATCACCAAAGCCTTGAACGGGACTAGGGAGGCTCCAACAACTATAAGCAACATCGTTGATGGCATTCGACTTCGAATGAATGATTTCAGAGACACAATGGTAGTACATGTTAAAAGACAAGGAATCATTCAGCACATCTCTTAGCACAATTTGCTAAGAACATTAATGGTTATGTTACATGGATAGAGGAAAATCTTATTATCATTGAATTAGCGTTATTTCAAGATGTATTAGCTTTATCTTCTTCTTAATAAGTTTCTAAGTTTCCTATAAAAAAAAAACTAATGGAGTCTATATAGATGTATAAAAAAGTATTAGAGTCTTTTTATTTTTATTTTTTAATAATACTATACCCTAACGTAGGGGTGTTCACCAAATCGCACAAACCGCAAAAACCGCACTAAAACTGCTCGTAAAATGGCATAACCACACCGCACAACAAGTAACAGTGCACTGCACCGCATTGCATGGTGCAGTGCGGTTTGCGATTTTATAACCACATCGAACCCTTTCTATATATTAATATATTATTTATTTTTAATATTAAATATATTATTAATATTTCAATAACCCTAGTTTTCCAAAAAAAAAAAAGTTTGATAACCTTAGTAAGTGTTAACTAGGAAAACTAGCCCAAAGTAAGGAAAAATTAGCTCAATAGTTTAAAACTTGGCCCAAAACAAAGGGAAAAATTAGTTTTGGGCTAGGTAGAAAAAGCCCAAAATTTGAGAAATATACCAACTTCAAATC
Source organism: Quercus robur (assembly GCF_932294415.1). Lineage (NCBI taxonomy): Eukaryota > Viridiplantae > Streptophyta > Magnoliopsida > Fagales > Fagaceae > Quercus > Quercus robur. Next base: position 12,660,972 of record NC_065535.1, on the reverse strand, counting down.
TTTCAAACCGCATCTTATACACCGCATCATACATATGACTACAAAAATGAGGTGCGGTGCGGTTATGATTTTGGCTAAACTCTAAACCGCACCACACATGTCATCGCAAAAATAAAGTCTCGTGCAATTATGGTTTTAGTTAAACCGCACCGCAAAGTGCGGTGCTAAAAATGGTCTAAAACCACATTGCACCCCGAACACCCCTACCCTAATGTGTACTTTTCCCATAATTGTGGCCCATGGGCCAGCAATTGACTCGCTAGATTTATGCATTTATAGTCAGGTTTGGTGGCCAAAATGGCCCAATACCATGTTTTTTTGAAATTTTTAGCAACAGAGCACTGTTTCGAAAAATAATTTGGGATCTACCACTTTTTGTGGTACTCGAGCTTGGTGAGCTCGAGTACCACATTTTTCCATTCCACCATCGCCCTATATTCAAGGAGTCCTATAGTGGCGTTTTTAAGCCCTATAGTGACGTTTTTGGGCCCTATAGCGGCGTTTTCCTGCAAATTTTTTTTGTGAGTCCCATACCAGGTTCAAGGGGCCCTATAGTGGTGTTTTTAAGCCCTATAGTGACGTTTTCGGGCCCTATAGCGGCGTTTTCCTGCAAAATTTTTTTTATAAGTCCCCATACCAGGTTCAAGGGACCCTATAGTGACGTTTTCGGTCCCTATAGCGGCGTTTTCCCGCAAAATTTTTTTATAAGTCCCCATACCAGGTTCAAGGGGCCCTATAGTGGCGTTTTTAACCCCTATAGTGACGTTTTCGAGCCCTATAGCGGCGTTTTCCTGCAAATTTTTTTTTATAAGTCCCCATACCAGGTTCAATGGGCCCTATAGTGGCGTTTTTAAGCCCTATAGTGACGTTTTCGGGCAACTGTTTTTTTTTTTTTTTTTTTTTTTTGAGAAGATGTTGACCAATGAAAAGATGGTACTCGAGCTCACCAAGCTCGAGTACCACAAAAAGTGGTAGATCCCAAATTATTTCCGAAACAATGCTCTGTTGCTAAAAATTTCAAAAAAACATGATATTGGGCCATTTTGGCCCAGGTTTGGTTGTTTGATTAGGCCCGAGGTCAAGCCCAAAAAGGCTGAGGCCGACATATTTACATTATTCATTGTATTGCCCAATGAATTCCAAACGAGTATTTTTCCCATAATTGTGGCCCATGGGCCAGCTATTGACTTGCCAGATTATGCATTTATAGTCAGGTTTGGTAGTTTGATTTAAGCCCGAGGTCAAGCCCAAGAAGGCCGAGGCCGACATATTGACACTATTCATTGTATTGCCCAATCTCAATGAATTCCTCCATGCAAAGCCATTGCGTGCCTCTGGTTTGGTTGCATCATTCATGCTGTTACAATTACAAGGGGTGCTAGCAATCACCAATCATAGATTGATAGGTTAACCGGGGGGTTTCCTGGATTTGTGTTGTTGGAATTGCTAATTTTTGTTTTATTAATATGTAAATTAGATTTTTTTTTTGTTTGTTTTTGCGTATACATGAGACTATAGTGATTAACAAATTTGTAATAGACATCAACAGTTAATAAATTATTGTTACTTAGTAGGGTTATAAATTTATTCAGGAAAAAAACAAACATAACTTTTGAGCTGGACATATTCCTATAATTTCTAGTACGACATATTCCTATAATTTAACATGTAAAAGTACATAAAGTTTACACAAAAAATTAGATTAAATATTAATTTTATGGTATACTCGAGGAAAAAAGAGAGTTATGTTACTTATAACACTTTTTTTAAAAATTTTATTTTTTACATATAAGTAATTTAGATAATAAGATGTGATTGGTTTATTATTTTCATGTGTCTACCATTAAAACAATTTTTTCCCTCCACTAATCACAACTTTTTTTTTTTTTGAGGAAACACGGATCACAACATACTATTTCAATGAATTGTAAAAAAACATGTACATGATTATTTTATTTTATTTTTTTTAAGTGCAAATTAGGTTTTGGTCCATTTGGGTCACGAAAAAGTTTAGCTTTAAACCACTTTGGAGCTATATTCCTCCGATTTATTATGTGACAATTGAATAGTTTTATGAACCGTCATGTAATTAATTGGAGGAAGTAAATCCAAAATAATTTAAAACTAAACTTTATTATTTTAGCTAACTTCGTCAATCAAGATTAGCTTTTATCAAAGAGCGCTATTAATCACAAATTAGTGTGTATGGTATGTGTGCTTTACAGCCAAAATTTTGAGTTCAAAAAATGATTTTAGTTAAATTGTAAAATTGATATGATTTCACAATTTCAAATTTATAATTAAAATTGTTTTTTGAACATGAAAATTTTAACCGTTATGTGTACGGTGTGTGAACTTCACGGTAACAACAATCCCTTTTTATCAAAAGCGACTTTGGATGAATTGTTTAGCTTATCTGTTTAAACGCTGGCCTTTTTTAAAATTAGAAAAAACAAACCTAAAAACTAGAAGTCAGGAACTTATGATTTCTCCACGTCAAGCTAACAAAATGGCCCAGTAAAACCCTGCCACGTTTCCTCCAAAAAGACCAAAAACCCAGCCACGTCCAAGACGCAAAATCCAACCGTTCGATCATCCACGAAGTCACTGCGAAGCTAATCAGATGGGTCAAGTGGACTTAACTTTCTAAGTCGTCTGGTGGGTCCGACATCCACTCTTGGTTTCTCCACGTCAAGCAAACAAAGAGAAACCAATAAAATCTCGCCACGTCTCACTTCAAAACCCCTTAGCCGTTAGATCATCCACGCTGGCAAACAAGACCCAATCCAAGCGTCAATGGGGGAGTCAATACCCCGTGAAATTCACGGTCCCCTGACTCAATAACAGAGCTATATATATCCACAGAGCAAAATTGAAGTAGCCCAAGAACCGAGCTAATCCAAGAGGACTATTTCAGTGAGCGAAGAAGCTACTAGAAAGCCTGTGTGAAAGAGTGCGATGAGGAAGTGGACGATCCCTTCCGCTTTGCTTTTGCTTTGCCTTCTCTTTGTTCTGCCAGATCAAGGTAAACCCTAGGGTTTTCGCATTTCGCCATTAAAGATGGTACCTTTTTTTCTTAGATCTCGTTTCGAATTTTCTGGTTATAAATTGTGCTTGTGATCTATGGTTGTGTAGGTCGGAAAATTCACGCCAATGCGGAGGCTTCCGATGAGGTTGTAGATCCACCAAAGGTGGAGGACAAGCTCGGCGCTGTACCACATGGCCTTTCCACTGATTCCGATGTCGTTAAGAGAGAATCGGAGTCGATTTCAAACAGATCGATCCGTAACAGCGCGGAGAAATTTCAGTTCCAAGCTGAGGTGTCTCGGCTCATGGATATCATTATCAACTCCCTTTATAGTAACAAGGACATTTTCCTCAGAGAGTTGATCTCCAATGCTTCTGATGTAGGATTTCCATTTTTGATAGCATATTTCTTTTCATGATTGTTGTTATGATTTAGTGTTAATGGAAAATTCGTAATTGTTTTTTAATTTTTGTGTTTCAGGCATTGGATAAGATTAGGTTCCTTTCTCTCACTGACAAAGAGATTTTGGGTGAAGGTGACAACACTAAGCTTGAGATCGAGGTCAGTAACGACTATCAATAATTTATATATTTGAATTTTCATGTTGAAGATAGTGAAAAGTTTTTAGTTTTGCCCGATGTAATGCTGAATATAGGAACTGTAGCGATACGACGTCGATTAACGCTAAAGCTAGGATTTTTCTTGCTTATAGAATACAGTGTTGGTATTTTGTGGAGTAGATAAAGTGTAACCTTTTATAAAACACAATGTAATGCAGATTAAATTAGATAAGGAGAAGAAAATCCTGTCAATTCGTGACAGAGGTATAGGTATGACAAAGGAGGATTTAATCAAGAACTTGGGAACCATAGCAAAGTCTGGAACTTCTGGTATGTTCTTAATACACTGCATTTTGAAATGTAAAGTTTTGTGCTTGAGTAGGTTTTGGGTGTTAACTATGTGAGTATGAATTATTCTTTTGTACAGCATTCGTGGAGAAAATGCAGACCAGTGGAGATCTCAATCTCATTGGACAGTTTGGTGTTGGTTTCTACTCTGTATATCTTGTTGCTGACTATGTTGAAGTCATTAGCAAACACAATGAAGACAAACAGTAAGCCTTTTGATCAGTTTGACTTTTCATAATAATTTGTTTCTCTGAACCTTGAATTGGTTGGACTGATAATCATTCAATGAATCTGGTGTTCAGGTACGTGTGGGAATCAAAGGCTGATGGGGCGTTTGCCATATCCGAGGATACATGGAATGAGCCACTAGGACGTGGAACTGAGATTAAATTACACCTCAGGGATGAAGCTGGGGAGTACCTGGAGGAGGGCAAGTTGAAAGTGCGTATATTTTAACTATTTGATCTTAAGAACTTAATTGTATATTGTAGTTGTTATCGCTTGCAGTACTGACGATTTCTTTATACCTATTACACTGACATTGACGTATTGGGAGGCTAAGGACTCACTTTATTTTCTATATCGGTGCTTCACTGCTTCTCATGTAGTTGGATATTCATTTTGTGTCTGTTGTATATGATGGGTTTGTTATGCCATATGCCTTTGTTGAACGTTCTAATCTGTGTCTGATTTTTTATTTAAGATATTGGTATTTCTATATGTTTCTGGTTAGTGATGTACTACATTATTAGCTCTGTTCTTACTACTTGCTATTTCCCTTTTCCAATTTCCTCTGACTTGTTTTGCCTTTAAAGAAACTAGTGGTAGTTTGGCCTTTGCTTACTCTCTCTGAAATTTGGTGGTCATTGTGTTTGGTTGCTGTCCTGTTCTCATTACTTCTTACCAGTCACTGTGCTGTCAAGGCATTTGACATGTTAATTGTATCCAATTATTCACAGTCAAAACCACCAGAAAATTTAAAAGAGTTTCATTTAGCTCTTGACAAGTGCAAAACTGCCAAAATCTAACAAGTGTACTGTGTCATTTAGCTCTTGCACTGTTTGAGTCAGAGTAATCTGAGGCAGTGGAACAACCTTGGAAATTAGTATGGACTAAAATAATAACTTTGTGATATTCACTTGGTAATTCTTGAGTATGTCATTTTTATAAGGTCAAGCTCTGCTAAAACAATTAGGGTCTGTTTGGATTGAGGGGGGAGTTGAGGGGAGTAGAGTAGAGTTGAGTTGGTTGAAAATAGGCTAATTTTGGGCCAATTCTACTCTACTCTATTCTACTCTCCTCAATCCAAACGGATCATTACTGTTTGTCTTCTTTTGACTTTATTGTCTTTTGATGACATTTTTATGTATGCTTTTGGTTGCATCTTAAAGTTTGGGTACTTATTACCTTGGATTATGATAAATTCAATGTGTCTTCTATTCTTCCTGTTAGATTATTACTAGGGATCCATTTTTGTTTCCTCAGAAAGTCAGTCATGGTTATTCCTTTTTGCAGGAATTGGTGAAAAAATATTCTGAATTTATCAATTTCCCCATCTATCTCTGGGCAACCAAGGAGGTTGATGTGGAGGTTCCAGCCGATGAAGATGACTCCAGCGAGGAAGAGGAATCATGTATGTATAATGAAATATTAAGATTTTTGTTTGCTTGTTATATGTTGAAGTATTTATTTATGTGTTTACATGTATGCATGATAAGACCTCAGTGTGGGTAGCCAAATTTTTTTTTTTATGCACGTTGCATATTTTTCTCCTTGCATATTCTGATTCCCTTCTCATTACTCAACTGCTATGAGCAGCTGAAAGCAGTTCTTCTGAGGAAGAAGAGGATGCTGAGAAAGGTGAAGATGAAGATGCCGAGAAAAAACCAAAGACAAAGACAGTTAAGGAAAAAAGTTCCGAGTGGGAGCTTTTGAATGATGTTAAAGCTATATGGCTACGGAGTCCAAAGGAGGTGACAGAGGAGGAGTACACCAAATTCTACCACTCTCTTGCAAAGGTTATTTGCAATATTTGTTAATTGCTGGACACTTTAGTAACTTTTCAAAGTTTTAGTTTGCATCATTATAACTTGTGCTGTTCAACAGGATTTTAGTGAAGATAAGCCTTTAGCTTGGAGTCACTTTACAGCTGAAGGTGATGTTGAGTTCAAGGCAGTTTTGTTTGTGCCTCCTAAGGCCCCTAATGATCTATACGAGAGTTATTATAACTCCAAAAAATCCAACCTCAAGTTGTATGTCAGACGGGTTTTCATCTCAGATGAATTTGACGAGCTTTTGCCAAAGTATCTAAACTTTTTAATGGTAAATCTTAGATTATTTTTTATTCTTGAAAATAGATTTGTATAAATGCAACAGTGAGGAAATGTGGCTTGCAGTATTGGTTCTTGATGGTTTACATTTTGAACAGGGTCTTGTTGATTCTGACACTTTACCACTCAATGTATCGCGAGAAATGCTTCAACAACACAGCAGTTTGAAAACAATTAAGAAGAAACTCATCAGGAAGGCCCTTGATATGATCCGCAGAATTGCTGAAGAAGATCCAGATGAAGCCAATGACAAAGACAAGAAAGGTATTTTATCTGTAACATGCTTCTTCTAAGCTTTAGAAAAACGTTTTTTCTATTGATTCTGATAATCAACTTAAAGCTCTGTGTCGTTCTAATCTATAGACTAAGTCATCATTCCATATATGTTTTGTTCACCACAACCTGGCCATATACTGGCCTATGGCTATCCTAAAGCAAAAAAACATTTCTAATTTCTGTCTCTTGCTTCATATTTAGTTGGTTAAACACTTGCTAGTTTTGAAATTAGTTCTGGAAGTGTTGCTGATTTTGATTTGCTTTTCTCTTTTGGTTCATGTTGAATGTTGATGGATAAGCAGAAGTTGAAACATCCAGTGATGATGATGAGAAGAAAGGTCAATATGCCAAATTCTGGAATGAGTTTGGCAAGTCCATTAAACTTGGTATTATTGAGGATGCAACTAACAGGAATCGATTGGCTAAACTTCTCAGAGTCGAGACGTATGTACTTTGTTTTATGTATATTTTGTCAATCTAGTTTTTCAGCTGCCATTTCTTGTCATGCCTTTCACTTCTTTCTGGGGGACTTATTTGGTTTTGGATCTCTCTGACAGTACAAAGTCAGATGGTAAATTGACTTCATTGGATCAGTATATCTCAAGAATGAAAGCGGGTCAAAAGGATATCTTCTACATTACAGGAACCAGCAAGGAACAATTGGAAAAATCTCCATTCCTTGAGCGGCTTAAGAAGAAAAATTTTGAGGTACATTTGCAAAAAGATTTTTCTTTTACTATAGATCATCCTTATTAAATTTATAATAGTTTTTTCTTTCCCCATTTCACTGTTTTTATTTGTGCTTTGATGTTGGAAAACATTTTTCTGTTAAAATTGTTTAATTTACTCAACTGACAATTATTTTTCCCTATGTTGTTGCAGGTTATTTTCTTCACAGATCCAGTTGATGAATACCTGATGCAATACCTTATGGATTATGAAGACAAAAAATTCCAGAATGTGTCCAAGGAGGGTCTGAAACTTGGGAAAGATTCTAAAGACAAGGAACTCAAGGAATCATTCAAGGAACTCACCAAATGGTGGAAGGGTGCTCTTTCCGCTGATAATGTCGATGATGTGAAGATATCAAATCGTTTGGCTGAGACACCTTGTGTGGTTGTGACCTCCAAGTATGGATGGAGTGCAAACATGGAGAGGATTATGCAGTCTCAGACTTTATCAGATGCTAGTAAGCAAGCCTATATGCGTGGAAAGAGGGTACTCGAGATCAACCCAAGGCACCCAATTATTAAGGAGCTCCAGGAGAGAGTGGTGAAGAACCCTGAGGTACACTTTAGAATTTCCCCTCCTTCATGCATATTTAGAAGGCTGAATATGAAAATTTAGATAAGATAGAAAAGGATGCTCATGTTGTGTCTGAGTTAAGATTTTGGCTTGCGCATATCTTTTCTTGCCTGTGTGATTTTCATCAATCCTATTCAAACTCCCTACCATTTTCCCAAAAGAGTGCCCGTCCTTTCTGAGAAGGAATACTTGCCTTCTTTCAGAATGTGTAAGGATGTTTGACCTAGAACTTGCCTGCATGTCATAATTGCGCACCTAAATTACAATTCCTAGAATTCCTAGGATTACTCCCGCAGGGTGCCTATAATTCTACTAACAAATCGTGTTAAACAAGTAGTTTAGATTGCAATGTCAATAGTAACTTATGGTGTATACCAAATAATGCTTATTCAAGTTGTGATTGCCTTGGAATAATCTAAATAATTGTTTAGCATTAATGTTTAGTAGGATATTAAGAATTGTTGCAGTAGAAATTTTAGAGGGCCCTGATTTATGAAATTGAATGATTTCTAGTTCTTTGGTTTGAAATATCTGAATTCCAGCCTGGATCTGAAATAAGAATGGCTCAGCAGTTTTGTGAATTAGAAATTAGAATGATTAGTGTACCAAATGCAGCAATCACTTTATGGAGTGATTTGAGGAAAGTGAATGCCATTGTTAATAAAGTGATTCTGATCCATGGTGTGTGGTTTAAACTATGGTTGCATATTGGGGAAGCCGGCCTGGCTTCTTGCTGGAACCATTTCCAAATTTGTACGTATTGTATTTTTACTTGGATGCAATTCAGGAAAGTGCAGTAGTTTTTTAATATGTTTAATTAGGCATTCACTTGTTGCTGGTTTCAGTTTATTAACGCAACCGGGTTGCTTTTCAGGATGAGAGCGTAAAGCAGACAGCACAGCTTATTTACCACACTGCACTCATGGAGAGTGGCTTCACGCCTTCTGAACCCAAGGACTTTGCAGCTCGTATTTACAACTCAGTGAAGTCTAGCCTAGGCATCAATCCTGATACAGCAGTTGAGGAGGAAGATGAAGTTGAAGAAGTTGAGACTGAAACTGAAACAAAAGAAGCTGCTGCTACTACCGAGGCTGAAGCTGATGCTGTTAAGGATGATGCAGAGACAGAGCCTTCTGCTGTCAAGGATGAGTTGTAGATTGCCTGAAAGCTGGGCGACTTCTTCTTCTTCTTCTGCCCTTTTTTGTTTTCCCCCCTTAGGGTGAGTTGTCTCAATAGACAACCCCGAGACAGTGCATGTCCCTTTATTTTTTTTTTTTCTTGGTTTCAGTTTAAGGAAGCATTAGGTCAGAGATGTTCTGTAATCATATGACTAAGAATTTTGTTCTTACCACCTAGTTAATGAGTTTAAAGATTATTATGTGTAATTTTATGCAAAATTGTTCACACATTTTATCTTCAACTGCGATCTTGGATTTTCCTTTGCAATGGTTTGCGGAAAGAAATATTTCGGCCATATGAAAGCAATCAAAGCATGAACAGTTTGCAAAACAGATAATTATTCAAGGAAAAAGTATTCCAAACTGGGTTGGATGATTTCTTCATCGTAATACGTGGTGGCTTATAGGACTAATCACGTGTTAAATCATCCACAATGTAATCATTTGGGATAATTAAACCTGTTGAAATAATCTCTTTTCCATAAATATTGAACCTCATCAGTGGTTAAAAAATCCAAAATAATAGTCCATATCCATTGGCACCCAAAATTGCATCATAACCCACCAATGGAGATATGTAACAATTGATATTGATTAGAACTCTTTGGATCATAATTTGAAACCGTTACCGATATCTCCTTCTAAACTAAATAATGCTAATGGAACCTTCTCCTCCCTAGAGTTTGATGAAGTTAAATAATTTTATCTGTTTTACAAGTCCTTCTCATAGTGCCTTAAGGCCCAGTAAAATGATAGAAGCCCAGTTTCACCATTTGAAGAAGATATGAGATACATTAGCACTTGCTTGACATCCATCATTACTATTGATACTCTCTCATCTCATTGCACAAATACTTGGTCTGAGTTGGGTCGAAGTGTAAACATTTAAGGTTTCAGCAAAAAAAGTGTATACATTTAAGGTTGAGAACATCTCTCATATTTCCTGGTGTATTTTCATTTGACCAATGAAAGGCCCACCTCCTTCTCTAAGCATTCTAAGTATTGCTCCTTTATAGTGGCTTTGATCACAACTTGTTAGGTAATTTTCTTGGCTAATCTCTTCTTAGATTTTCCTATTTTGAATTTTTGATTGAAAAACTCATACTTTGGCAAGGAATGAGAGGGGTGATTAATATCCATATGCAACTTTAACCTTTTGTTACCTTTGATGAAAGACACTTGTCATTACACTAAGACCCGACCTCTATAAAAATTTACTTAGGAAACAAAAACCTCACTACCACTTAGAATTTGTTGTGAAAGTGTTGTGGAAATGTTGTGAACATAGCATTTCTCTTTTTTATTAAGGGGAAAAAAAATTATGCAGGATTCACGTGATCTCTCTTTTTATTAAAATAAAAAAAATGCAAATCAATCACTCACGCATGAATTCTACTATTTCTTTTACACCAACTACGATTTGTAATTGAAAAATCATAACTATTTGGTTGCCCACTCTGAATCTAAATTTATACATAACCTAAAACAAATCATTACCATCTTAATCCAAACTAATTTTCTTTGAATCAATATAACATTTTTTAAATATTACTCGCTTAATGTTAATAAAAAAATGTATCAGTTTATTAACGTCATTCCTGAATTTAGGATTATTTCAGAAATCTCATTAATTTTTTTCTTTTTCTAGTTGCAACAATGGTAAGAGAGATTTGAACCTTTTAGTTCTTTCTTATAAAATATAGTAGTCATTGAATTTTTAGACTTCTAATATATCTGATAAGCCTTGGATATAAAGGAACATAATAAACAAATATATCCCAAATGGAGATAGATCTAAATAAATAATGCTTACACAGCCGCTTCTAGAGGCACCATCATTTCCTCCCAAAATCACATTACTAGCAAAGCTTGCAATTCCAGCAAAGTTGACCCACTTTAGCAGTTGCCCGCCAACCCATGTATATATACAAGGACTTAAAAGTAAAGCAAACACTTTCAGTTTTCTAGCACATGGAACTCGGTTCGAATAATGAAATTCTCTTCTTAAAAAAATTAGCTCTTTCTTTCTAATTTGTGGCAGAAATTAAAAATCCTTGCACAAATTCAGAGTGAAACAATTAAAGCGATACGTAAAATTTCAAATATCTATGCACGTGGGATGTGGCCTGGAAATCTAAAATAAGGACTAAAATATGTATAATATATATGGAGAGAGAGAGAGACTAAGAGTTAAGCAAGAAGAGGAAGAGAAAGGAAGTCAATGTAAGAATGAGTAAAGTACAAGAAGAGAGGGTCTTGGATGAGTCTCCAGTAGCAAAGATTGGTAACCAAGAGCTGTTGGTCTCCATTGGCACCTCCCCTGACTCGGTTCCAGAGCTATTTGTTGTGCTTGTTGTGGTTGTGGGAGGTGTATTTGTTGCAGCTTTTTGACTGTTCAAACAAAAAACATTTGAAAAAAAGCACATAAATTTCGTTGAAGATGTATGACATAGCTCGGAAATATTGTCTTAATGAAAACAAAATGCTATAATATCCTTTCCATTCAAATTAAAATAATTCCAACAGGAGTACTGAATTCTATAACATTTAGGTAAAATTTTCGTTTCTTATCAAAAAATGGGTAAAGTCTTCTAGTTTATGTTATATTTTCTTATTGTGTAACAAGTAAATCAAATATCAAAATGCACCATTTAGTGAATAAGTGTGTTTTGGAAGGGTTTCAATGGTTGCTTATTTGATATATTTGTCTTATTAGGTAAAGCTTTCTAAATTCTTCTTAAAAAAAAGGTATATTTATTTTAGATACAAATTTTTTACATACATCATTTATTGAAATGGGTTCCAAACAAATCTCACTTTTTAAAACAAGTTACAAAATTTAAGTGAAATCACATGAATATTAAATGAGAGCAATGAATGAGATATTTGACTGACATGAGATCATATTAGGATATGTGTTGTGCCCATGTCACCTTTAATAAATAAGAATATTAGAGCAACTCAAACTCATATTAAACACTACACTATTTTTTTTACACAACTCACCCAAGTGACAGGTCATTATTGATGAATAATAAACCTAACATCATTTTTGCATAGACTTATCACCAATCTTCTTTCTTTGCACATTGCTCACCACCAGCAATTTGTTACCTTAGGAAGTCATATTAAAGGTCATGTTGAGTGAATCAAATATATTAATTAACTCTATCAAAATGTAGGAACAGATTAAATCTCATTAAAATATTGTGATAAACTTCAAAATTTTGATCAAATATTAAAACTCATTAAAATAAGTTGATTCTATTTATACTTGTAAGGCTCATATATTTAACATGATCAATGGAACCACAGGTCACGATCATCTACCTTTCTATGGATTAATCAATCTCAACCCATTTCTCATAGGATGCGAATTACTACCAATATAATCAAAGACCAACTCCACATGAACTTGAATTGTATCACAGCCATTATATTTTAAATTATTGACAACATTCTTGCTTACAGGTAGCCTATCACTAACCTTTATGTATCCCACAAGTCAACACTAAAGAAGACAATGCAAAAAAGTAATATGAAAGCTAAGTAGAATCGTCTTAAAGAAGACAACACAAATTGTCAAAACACATGATAGATTCATCTAAAAATGGAACAATAGATGCTTTCACAATGTTAAGTTTTTATTGATTTCCACGAGGTTTATCATTTACATTTCTTTATTATCTATTATTTATAACTTATGTTTTTGAAAAGGTATCATTTATAACTTGTGACCTTAACAATTGTAAAAAGAGAAAAAATTGTAACTCTAGACTTATTGTTAAAAATGAGTATTAATTCTCTCACCCTTCTTATTTTTATGTGTCATTTTATTGTTTAAATGTGCATATCAACAGAAATTGTGGACATCCCATGCTAAATTATGAATGTTGCCTGTATGAAATGTTTATCAATGAGTGTGAAAAGATAATTACCGAACTAAAAACCCATCTTCTTCGTAATAATAAATAAATATTTTTTTAAGCTGCATTAAATTAATAAATTCAAGAAGAATAAAAACTTCAAATTTTAAAATAGAAAAGGAAAGAAAAAGAAGAAAAGATACGAAATAGTGGGATACTATCCTTACCTTGTGGATGAAGGGCAGAATGTAATGGTATAATCAGCTGATGTACATGTAAATGTACTGGTGGCATCATCATAAGCGTAGCTATACGCTCTTGGACACGCCGTTTTAAACATCTCCGAGTAACTCGACGGCTTACAAGTGTTCGGAGAACCATACGCGCCACGGCAGCAGTACTCATCGCTCCCTAAAGCACCACACGCACTATTACATGCCGAACCGTTCCCGAACCGTAACTCATTCGGGCACTGTCGGTTCAAGTCGGTCACACACCCGACTGACAAGCAATTACCCGACCCGCCACTCGGGTCAATAATCAAAGGCAAATTGTACCCGTCAACTAGACTCACGTCGTAGAAGTCTTGGGTACCCGACCCGACTGTGAATTCCGCCAGAGTTGCCGGTGGTTTTTGGCCTCCACCGTTGCATTCGACCTGGTTGGACCCGCAGTCACCGGTGGTGCAGCTTCCTTGACCGGTGTTTGGGTCGAATGTACAACCGGTTCTGCCCCAGAATCTTCCTGACCAGTTTGGTGGGGCTTGGAGGGTCCGAGACCCGCCTGACCCGAGTTCGAACCCTGTGCTATCTAATTTGGAGCTACCTGCATTGGCGAGAATTCCTGGCCATACTGTATAGTCACACTTGTTTAATAATGTAAATGTAGCCCCAGATATGCCTGTATCAAAGTAAGGAATATTGAGATTAATATATAGAGTGATTTTGATATATATAAATCAATAATTCAAAGACTGCAAAATCTGAAGCGTTTAAAAAATTACCTCTACAAAATGTCAGCAAGACTATGAGGCTGATAATAAGATCCATTACTATGAATATGGGTTATTGATGGTGTTTTAGATTTTTCTATGGTGAAGGAAATGCTGCATTGCCTGATATTTCTAAGAAGAAGAAGAAGAAGAAGAAGAAGAAGATGATGATGATGATGATGGTGATGATGTTGTTGCTGGGTAATGCGAGGTGGGGTTATATTTATATGATTAGTACGCAGGTAGAAGAACTGAAAATAGAGAAATAGACGGGAATTTTCACACGTAAAAGTGAGAAATTGCTTTCTGATTCTCTACTGGAGTAATGGAAATTGCAGGAAAGGTTTCCAACTTTATATGTATATAGAAAAAAAAGGAAAGAATATACGTAAACTGCAAGTTTTTTCTCCTGAGAAAAGAAAAACCCGTAAACTCTGGGTTTGGAAAATCGTGTAAATGGAATTAGAGAGCTTTCTAGTGGTCTTTCCTAGTTTGTATTGGGAATTTGTATACTGTGTAACTGGTAATCACCATTAGGATTTTATGTAGGGCCTGCTTGGGACCAATTACTAAAAGTGAACCTTCTATGGTTCATCAGCACAATCCGACGGGTCATTGCTAAAATGGGTCATTACTCATTAACACTTTCATTTCAAGTAAAATTTTAGTTTGATTTGTTTTTCACTTGTTTGTGCTACGCATAGTTACTACAATTTAATCTCTAGTTATTTTGTTAAGTGTCAAAGTTTGGTGCATTTCTCAATCACCGTACCCATTATGCATGAATAAATTGAGAGTTTAAGTGAATCAATTAGGACATGAAGTTCAATCTGATGTGTAAGTAATACTCACATTTTGCCTTTCCTATAGTTTTCTTTGATTTGATTAATTTAAACAATTACAAAACTCTCTATACGTTTCTAAAGTTTTATTAACCCAAAAAAAAAGAAAAAAAAACACACACAACCTCAAAAGTTCACTGAATTTAAGTCCCTACCATCATTTCTGTCATCCTCTCTTTCAATTTTTTTTTTGATGAACTTTCTCTTTCACTTTCAAATTTGGTGGAACGTAATATTTCTGCTCCCCTAACTTTTAATGATTTAAATCATTTAATCACCACTTTGTAGACAACTACACATGCTTCCTTTTTTAGTGGCCTTAAGGCATAATTACCAACATTCCTTTTTATAATTTTTGGCGATCACGCACAAAAAACCTGCTTTTTCTCACTAAAATAAAATAAAACATTGATAAAGACGAATAATGGCACTTGCTTCGTATCAAACATCAAACAAGAAGTCAAAGTTACCGTTGCTAAAGTGCTAAACCATGTAGGTAATTACTGTGGGTTTGCATATGAATGGGAAAGTTAACGGCTGCTTTAAAGTATTAGCTTATGAACTATGTTAAAATCAATGTGCACTTTTAGCATGATGATTATTCCATAAATATAAGTATTTGTGAGATGTGAAGGACAAGGGCCGAGTTTCAAGTCTTTAGAAGGGAGTTTTACATACATATACATTTAGATTAGATTAAAGTAGAATTTCTATCATGTATTAACCAACAAAAAAAAAAAAAAAAGAATTATGTTAAGAAAATTTTTATGGGAAAAAAATCAATTAATTATTTTTATGGCTTTTTATATTTTCTATGAAAATAGTGTCAAAATTTTTCTAAACTAGTTTATTAGCAATTGCCATAAAGCACCGTTATAGAAATGAGTTCAACTCACATTTGGTGTAACTCCTGTAAAGTTACATATTTTTTACACCATAAATTTTTCTGAAAGTATCTAAAAATTATTCGTTAAAAATTCAGGAGATACTAATCAATTAAGCTATATACTCTTGGTAGTTTGCATATGATAATGAGTGCAAAAAAACAATTAGTTTAGGAACACAAACAAAAAGAATAAAAAAAAAAAAAAATCGTAACCAATGCATGAAACTCAAATTTTTAATAGTAATTTATGAGACATAAGATTTCGTTGTGTCAAAACTCAAAACTCTCATCCTTGCAATAGAACCTACCTATAAACTATTATACTTTCGCTTGTCTGTGCTATTGGATACAGCAATGCCAAAAAATCCTTTCTAATTAAGCTTTAGGGTAGGGTTGGAATGAAATCTTGAACTTCTTAATCACCTTATTTCCAGTATAAACATGGTACAAAGTTGAATATTAAGGTGCCTGTTAACATGTATAGACATATCCGCCTTACTCTTTAGGTCCACTGTACTTACACATACTTATAGTGCACTTATATACTTCTTATATATAAAGGTACTATTATATATTTTAGTACAAGAGAAATACAATATATTCATTTGGTATTTTTATCATGATATCGGAAAATGTATTATATTTCTCAAGTAATAAAACATTTTTTTTATTGAATTTAAGCATATTTAAAGGGATCACTATCTCCTCTGGATTTTTTCTTTTACCCAATAGATCCTATTGGAAGAGTATGTCTATGCTTCTTCTTAGCGATTTTCTCAAGTAATTAAATATTCATTTAATATAAGTATTGTGTGTTTATAAAATATGCATTATTGGACTTTCTATGATTCAGTATCATATAAATTTTTTTTTTTTTTTTGGGGGAGGGGGTTGGGCCGGGGGGGCGGGGGTGGTGGATAATCCAGTATCATATATGGCAAACACAAAGCGATTAATCTTGATAAGGCTTTTCAGTTGAACCTCTTTAAATGTGCCCTAAGCATCTTTTGATTTGGTCTGGACCCTGGGGCCATTTTCCCACCTAATTTACAAACGTATTCGAAGCATTATGTCTAAGAATCTTTGGCTTTCGGTTCCTAAATTCAATGATTCAGGCAAATCTTGAAATCTGTATAAAAGAAAAGTGGCAAATCTTTACAGATATATATTGGCTCGACATCTCTTCAACTGGAATTAGATTCCAATTGAAATGACAAATCATATCAATTTTCTTTTATCCTTAATATTAGAATCACGTAATTGACGTTTTTATTTATTTATTTTAAAAAAATATTTATTCGCAGAATAAAGGTGATTGAGGTTATTCAGCTAATGAGATAGCAATAACATGTAAAATTTGACAACTTTGATACATGACACAACCGAAACGAAAGCTACATCGAAATTGAAGAATAGAAAAATAACATAAGACTTAGTATTTAGGCTTAGGATCAACAGCAAGCAAGAAGGAATAAGACTTAGGATCAAAATCAAGCAAGAAGGAATAAGAGGGTAATTTCTTGGAAATAATTAACGTAGAGTTTTAATTTTAGTTTTAAGTTTTTCTATTTAGCCTTTCTTTGGTTACTACTTAGTACTTACTAGGTATTTGACAAAGACGAGGAAAGATTTGGAGTCTGAATAATGAAATAATTTATGTCAAAAATAGATGTGTGTGAAATAGTAAATGTAAACAAGTGTGAAAGAATATTTAGTCTTGTAAAAATATGATTTACCATTTAATAAAGGAACTTAAAATCAGTTTAGTTCTAGCAATAATATTTTTAATGGCCCAATGAGAAGAAGTCTAAGAATTTTGAAAAGGAAGGATCGTGTTTAAAGCGTCGTCTTTGCAAATCACAAACTATTGTATCCAAGTTTTGTTGCTTTGGTTACTGCTAATTGATAAAACTTCTTCGGCTTCTAACTTTAGAGGATTTTGATCTTTTGTCAACTTCATCCCACCTTTATGTAGTTTCCTCCAAGGTTATTAGGAATTCAGGATTGAGATCCTACATGGGATCAGTAAAAGGGTTTGGGGATTGGATCGTAGGATTGGCACGAGAATCGTAAAATTCTACTTTCTGATTAAAAAAAATATAATAAAAAATACTCATAATTATAATTCATAATATATATTTTAAAAAATAAATTAAAAAGTAATTTTAATACAAATGAGTGAAATTACTAATAAAAGGTAAAGTACCAAGTTAAAAATATTATCACTGCCTCGTTGAAAACACAATTTTTCTCGTGAGATTAGTTTAGAAAATTAAACCATGAAAACACAATAAATAGCTATGATGAATTAAGCCATACACTAGCCATGAACACATTATATCAATTATAATTTTATTATTCACAATAAAAATTAAGCAACTGAGAGCCAATACATCTCATATTCTCATGAGTAAGCAACTAACAGCAAAATTAAAAAAAAAAAAAAAAAAAAAAAAAAAAAAAAAAAAAAAAAAAAAAAAAAAAAAACTCACCATTGTTGTTGATGGTCTCTCTTATAGTGGCGTTCCTACTAGATTTATCAGATTTTTGCATTTGCCTCCAACTTTCTAGTAGTTTAGTCTCTTCTTTTCTGTTTTTTGTGATTTTGTTTATTATGTTAAGTCGTTAAGGTGGCAGCTTATTATTGATGTGAACCTCAGGTTAGGGTTTTATTTTTTCCTTTTTTATATATGTTTTTTTATAATATATAATTTGGGTTAGGGCCACAGGGTTATTTGTTTATTTAATTGCTTATAAGTTTGGGGCATTTGGACTCCATTTGGAGGCCCAATAAAAGAATTTTTTTTGAATTTTTCTCTATATCATAGGATTTTTAGTATCGGTATGGAATTGGGATTCTATAAGATCCTAAGATCTGGATTTAGATCCCACACGAATTTGTCCTTAGTGGAGATCGTAGTAAAATCCAGAACGGTTTAAGGATGTAGGATCTTAGAATCATAAGACCCTGTCAAATTTTAAGAACTATATATCTATTGCATAGTTTACTTTATTTTCAAAACAATGGTTGGAATATTGACATGTTATATACATGACCACATTGTACGAAATTAAACAATATATGAGGAATATAATATTATTCACATGCTATCTGTTCTTATATATTTTTGCCAGTGAGCAAGACATATTTTTCACATATACCATCTGCAATGATTGTGGTCAAGGATAAAGAAGTTCTTGACATACAGGAAGAGATAATGCTAAAAGCTCATTCTTGACTCTTGAAGGAGGACTATTGAAGGAGCGCTTGGAATGTGCATGCCATGGGGGGAAAATTTTATATCATAGTTTGTATATAATAATATAGGGCACCCTGATATAGTAAATAGCTCTAGCTAACTGGTCCTGTTTTTTTAATAAATTATTTTCTTCAATAAGAAGAATTATTAAGAAAACTCTGGAATTTTTTATCAACTATATCTGGGGCCTATATAAATAAGGAGGAACCTTTTAAAGCAAAAGGTAGGAACCGGCTTTGCCTTTATTTTTGGGGGTTGGCAAATACTCAATCAGCAGACAAAACTTTGACAGGAAGAGAGGATCTGAGAATACATTTAATGAGCCCCATTCAAGCTAGGCTGTGACAGTCGGTTTATATATAACATGTGGCTTTGCTATAAGAATTACTAAAAGGAATGCAGATATTGCGTCTCCAAGTCACAGTGCTACTGGTGCCGTGGAATGCACTTGAATTATGGGACCCTAGTACCCTACTCCTATTCATTATTTTCTTTGAGAACTTCCGCTCTCTAGCACTGTTTTATTTATTTATTTTTATCTAGAATTCATCATTAATTGTTCTAAAACCACGATTATTTTTGCTATAATTTTGTCACGATGTGATTATCTACCACTTTCACATAAATTTATTATTTTTTTTTCCACCACTCACATCACAGTCTACTACATTATAACTATGAAAAAATTGTGGCAAAAAGATTTTCATTCATCAAGTGCTGCTGGATGTACACTGTTCATCACAGTGATGCTTATTATCACAAGTTACAGACTTATTACACTAGCTATATAATATTCAGTTAATACGTAGCATATATTTATATATGTGTGTGAATATATATATATATATATATATATATACGTATTGAAGTATGCATTAAAAAGAGGAAAAAGGCATACGTAGAGAAGTAATGGATGTTTGCTCGATATTGCTTTACAAATAGTACTGCCCCTTCGTGGTTCTTCAAAACAATACTCAATAGTCATTTAGTCAATACCATTGCCGAAGGAAAATGAGAATTCTGAGTTCTGAATAAGGTATCCTCTACCAACAATATGCAGGCTAGGCTTACTTGGAATATTCGCAAAACACGAGTTGGTAATGTGGAAAAGCAAAATGCCTACGTTTCATTTAGAAAAGTTTACGGCTTTCCATGTGATCATGTTTCAAAAGTTCAATGTGGTTGTCTAAAGTCTAAACTGGTTTGGTATGATTTTTAGGACATGTAAGACATTTGAGTTGAAAATTAAGGTACAAAACAAATCACGATGCATGTATAATGACTGGATATAGTCGACAAATTACAAGTAACAATTACGTTCATTGAAAAGATCAAGAGTGGGTCTAATTAACTAGGGTTTTGGCGGTGATTTTTAGGACAAATATAAAAGTTTGACTTGAAAAGCGAGGGCCACTTTAACAAATCACGATGCAAAAATAAGATGGTTACTTTTGCTCGTACTTACGTCCCGATCAATCACTGGACACACAAAATATATATGCGAGAACAAATAATATAGGCTATTCTAAAAAAAAGTAATATAGGCATGTATCACTAACACAGAAAAAGTAATGTTCTACCCAAAAAAAAAAAAAAAAGAGAAAAAGTAATGAGTCTAATTAATAATAGGGACTGTATTGGGATGGATTTAATTAATTAAATTTTTAATCCATCCAAACTCAGAATAAATTTTGGGATTTCTTAATTGAATTTGGGATGAATTGTGGTGAAAAATTAAAATATGAAAATTCATTAGGATTTGAGATGGATGTAGATTTTACATAGCAAAAAAAAAAAAAAAAAAAAAGTACGTAAAAAATAAATGTTTAATAACATATAAAAAACATTTATTAATTTATTTATGCACGTGTCCTCACCTTATTGTACCCCCAATTTTTTAGAAATTGTTGCAGTATCCTGTATCGTACCGTAACCGTATAGGTGCTTCAATTCTCAGCTTTAGATTATCTCAAAAAATTAGCTTTAGATTAAGGTTATATCAATTGAAAGCACTATCATTAGAATTGTTCAATTCATAAAGTTGCTCAAGGCCATGGTTTCCAAGATAAGATTCTTAAAAGGACGATGATTCTTGGTGTTTTGGCAGTCTTTCCGAGTGAACTAAACCAAGTAGTGGTTGACCTTCAAAACCAGCTTTATCAAAACGTTAGCTAGAACTATACGTGATGACATGCAAAAGTGGAATTCCTACGCTGCTTGTCCCCAAGTAATCTGGTCCATGGTGTAGTGCCCTAGGGTAAAGTTAAGAGTTGCATCTTTTGGACCATATTATATATTAGCACGTGCTGGAAGCTAGCTAATTAATTCAGTGCCACACAAATTGCACACACGGCCTAAATTTGTTCAATGGTTCTGTCATACAACTAATTTTCATGTTGCATGGATCTTCTAGCTATAAGCTTGATTGCCTATCATAGTACTGTAGTGTGTTGGCATTAGAATATCGAAAAACAGATCTTGCATAGGCAGAATTGCTTACCACAATGACGTGAAGAATTAAAGGAAATTGTAAATTAGTAATGTGTCTTTAGATTGGCTAAATTGTTTTTCACCATTGACTTAAAAGTAACAAACTGGATAATCTTTATTACAAACGTGCTTAAAACATGAAATCGAGAAGTAGAAGTCAGCATATCAAATAGGGTGATGAAAAATTAATCTTTACCACTAGGAAAATGATCTTCTTTCAACATCCAAAAATCCTTATTGATATGCTATCCATAATATCCATCGTGTAAAGAACCATTTGGAAAATTCATGAACGTGCAGAAATAATGAAATTCCAGGAAAACAAGATCAAGATGAAGCAGTCAACATATCAAAAAGGTGATGAACAATCTTTAACACTCGGCAATGATCTCCTTTCCACATCCAAGAATCCACATTGACATGCTATCCATCGTGTAAAGAAACATTTGTAATTTAGATAACCAATACCATTATTCCTTTTTTCTTTTTTTCTTCCTTACTTCTTTCCTTCTCAAATCACTTTATTAAAAGTTTTGTTTCTGCTTTCAAGTTTTGAAACCTCTAAATCTAAAGAAGGATTTTTCGCTTTTCCCTTTGTTTATCAATTCTTCACATAATCTAGTAGTTCGCAGTCAATATCTTAGTCACATATGAATAGACACTGACAAGTCATCTTTAAGTGTCGAACATATACTTTCAAGAGCACGTAACATGCATGCTAAGCTAACCTTGATTTTGATGGGAAGGGTGAACAAGTGGGTACGTAATTAATTAATGGTTGATTTGCCAAAGATTGCGTATAAACTAGCGTGTAGAAATTAAGTTTTGATCAATTTACTATGGCGTACAATAAGTGACACTGCAGAAAATAATTATTGGTTAATAGGAGGGGTTGCTTAATCTTTAGTTTTGCATTATTGAATATTGATCAATTTACAATTTGTTTCTGTCGGAGTAGCAAGAGGTCCACATTCTATTTTCTATCTTTCTTGGCCAAAGTTTAATTTCAAGTGTCTTTTTGATGTAGATCCTATTCCTATCAAATCATTGCTCTATGCTTGTTTTGACCCACAAAAGAAAGCTGCAATTAGGAGCTCGATCCATACATGTTTTGACATGCATAAAGTTCGTATGTGGGTCAGATTATCAGAGCGTACAAATGAGAACAACTCTATGTGTAAAGACACAGTTGGACCCATCTAAAGATCTTGTACTAGACACTTCCGGGACACTTTTAGATTCTATTCAAGGGGTTCTTACACAGAATGTGGACCCATATGCATGTCTTCGGCCAATGGATTACTCCTTGTTCATGTGCTTCGGCAAAGGCAAGTGCATTTGGAGGGTGCTTTCTCGATTCCCGTAAATTAAGCCGTAATGGAGGATCTGGTCTTGTTAAGGAATGAAGAATGGCTATGGAAAATTCACCAACCACATTAATCCGAAGCCATCATCTCCGCAAACCATGTTATGGATGAAGGTAAAAGAGAAAAGAAATGAGAGGCAATATTTTATAAATTACCATTTATACTAAAAGATGGTTAAGTCATTATTCTAATACTATCCCTCTCATAGTCACATTTGATATGGGCCAAAAAGAGATGATTCAAATTTAAGATCACATTCTTTGATATTGATAAATTATCATTTATTCCAAAAATTTAAGCTGTTAGAAATTATTATAATAAAAGATCTCTTGAAGTGGCTCCAAAATGTGACTTGAAAAAGCAACTATAACTCTGACTTGAAGTCACATTTTTCAATTTAAATCATGACTCCAAGTAATAGCTTTAGTTTCTTATTTATGTGTGTGTAAATGTGTGTGTAACAGAATATGTAATAGATACTACTCTTTGAAAATTCTTAAATAGAATAAAAAGCTATAACAATTCGGCCAATAAAAATACCATTAATGGTCTTTTTGGATTGAGGGAGAGTAAAGTAGAATTGGCCCGAAAAAGACAACAAAATTGAGGACAGTGACTTAAGAATTAAGACTATGTATTCTTAGTTTCCTTTTCAATGATCTTTCAACCCAAGTGTTTCATCACAATTGATTGCGCTCAAAACTTGAGGCAAGCTTAACTGAGCCATTTAGTTACAAGTTCGGTGATCTACAAGATATATGGCTTAAGACTTAAGCCTTCCAGCATGTTTCAAGTTATGAGATTGGCCGTGGGTGAGTATTGAGATTTTCCTATTTTAGGAACAGATACACGAGATAATCTAGAAGAAAAGTCTGCCTCAATTTTAGGGATAATATTTTAAAGAACTTTGTCCACAATTTGTTACATAATAAATTGTAAGGGATTAATGATCACTTCAACATGAGCTTATCATTATATTTTTGTTACAAGAAATGGTATGTTTATAATATTTTCACAATAATTTTTAAGTGGCAAGTTGTTACAGGTTGTTATTGAATAGGTAAAAAAGTAATTTCAATAGTAGATTCAAATTAGAACCAATAACATCTAACTATTTATAATTTATTATAAAAATATTTTAAAAATATTATAAACATATCACTTCTCTTTTTGTTACTAACAGCTCAGTGCTCACCACATCAACAAAGGACTAAGGTGTGACAGAAGTTGTGTTATTAGACTTATTCTGGAGGGGTAAAGTGGAGGGCCTTGAGGCCCAAGCTCGATGTAAAATCAAGGGCTTCTCATGGCCCAAGGTGAATGCACTCCCATAGAAATCCCTAGGCTAGCACCCAAGCAGAAATGTGTTCAATTCGAGACCACATTTATGTTTCAAGCTCCACCTTACGTTGTTGATCGACCAACGTTGATACGTACCAATCACACCTCAAATAGGGACACTCGAATAGAAGTGCTCGATAACAAGGCTCGAGGGGAGGGTCCCTAATTTTAACCAGTAAATTCCGATGCTTGATATTATTACCGAAGAAAAGTCTTTGCGCCAATCCAGTCATCAATCATTACTTCGATTAACGAATAACCACCATTCCTTTTGCCTTAAATGCGATAGGTCAAGCTCCCACTATAAAGCAATGGCGCAAGCACCATAGGAGCCAGTTAAAAAGTCTTCCCCATTTCTTATTTCTTCCCCAAAACTCTTAGCTTGACTTAATTTTTAGAGTATATTTGATCATCCCCTTTGGTTGATAGGATGTTTTCTCATAAAAGAAGCATTTGAAAGAACAGAATTTTTTATTATAGAAATTTTACATTTTATACCTTATAGTTGATTGAGGTTTAATTTATTAAACTCTATAGTTTTAAAAAGGTAACAAATTGAGCATCAAGTATCAACCTATTTACATTCTCAAAAAAGAAAAAAAGTATCAACCTATTTAAGTGTGAGGCGTAAGGGCATTGTGTTTGTGGTTTAATAATATTGGTTGAGGGTACTTTTAAAAATATAACATTTAATTTATTTCTTTTTAAAACGTAACCATTTAATTTTTAATTTTTTTAAACTACATGGGTTTAATTTGATGCCTTCCCAATTATAAATTATTGGATTCAAAATATAATTTTCCTAGATTTTTAGGCCTTTCGATATTTGTTGGGTTCTTTTATTTTTGGGCGTTCGATGTTTGATAACAGAGTACTGTGGATCCAAGATGATCTGGTAGGCGATTTTTTTTTTTGAGAAAGGGGTAGGCGAATTTGGGCTCATTTTTTACTCAAAAGTCAAAACTATAGAAAGGACGAATTTTAAATTAAAAAAAAAAAAAAAAAAAAAAAACCTCAGGAATCTTTAGAAAAAGACACAGAATAATGTCATATTACCAGAACGAAATGGGATTCACAGATTAGCTTTATATTCTAAGAGCATCCACAGCAGTGGAGTTAAAAATTTAGCTTTTTAGTTTCACCAAAAGTTACTTTATCTATTATACCTACACATATGCTGCAGCAGTGGATCTATTTTAGCTATTAACGTAATAAAATAATATAAACATCACAATAAAATAATATACCACCTACAATAAAATAATATATCCCACTACCCAAAAAAACAACCTAGCACCATCTACAACCACCTCTACCATCAGCCACACCCACAACCACCACTACCACCACCACTAGCAGACACAACCAAACCCACAAAAAAAAAAAAAAAAAAAAACCAAACACCGTACCACCAAACCATAGCCACAACAACCACCATCGCTACCACCACAGCCATCAAACCCACAGAAGAAAAAAAAATCAAACATCATTCCCACATGAAAATACATTAAAAAAAAAGAAAAAAAACAAACAAACAAACTCAATCACACAACAAAGAGAATGGCATGGGTCTGATCGGAGGACTGGACGAAGGCGTTGATCGGCGGAGTGGGGAAGACTGGGCGGCGTGGGTCTGATCGGAGGATTGGGCGGAGGCGTGGATCGGCGGCTTGGGGCTTAGGGAGATCGGCGATGGGGCTTGGCGTGGGTCGGCGAGTTGGGTCGGTGGAACAGGTCGGCGGTGAGGGAGCTGGCCGACGAGCTGAGGGATGAGGGAGGCCGACGAGCTAGAGAGAAAAAAAAAATTGACTGGCAAGCTGAGAGCTAGAGAGAAAAAAAAAATTGACCGGGGAGCTGAGAGCTAGAGAGAAAAAAAATTTTGAGAGAAAAAAAAAATTGAGGAAGAAAGAAGAAGGAAGAGAAGCCGGAGAGAGAGAGAGAGAGAGAGAGAGAGAGAGAGAGAGAGAGAAAAGGATAGGAATATTTTAATTAGAGAGGAGAGAGAAGTGTAATATTTTTTTTTTTTTTTTTTTGAGCTACAGTGCACATTTAAAGATAGATGTGCACTGTAGCTGAGGAGCTAAATCTTTTAGATTTAGCTCCATTGCTGCATAATGGTTTTTGGGTATTGAGGAGCTAAAAAATAACATTATACCTATATAGCATCACTGCTGTGAGTGCTCTAAGAACCTATAAAGAATTTAGTATTCTGCAAATTACAAAACACTTAAAAAGTTTTAGATACAGATCCCGCTCATGTGACATATCACACGCTAACTATTATGCCTCATAACAGTTTTCGCCTGTGGCAAATCAAGCTATAAAGATTTAAATAAAAAACTGTTTTTCTGACCAATGTTTAATAACAACAAAAATAATAACATATAATAATAGGGTTGGTTGGTCAGGTTAGTCTAAGTATGTTATCCATTTGCAGTTTTGCACGCCATAGAATCTGTCACATTTACGCATTATAACCCAGCAACCATCACTAGAACACCAAGTTCTCTCTAAAGTCATAAATATAGAATTATTAGTTTGACAAAAATGATCATAAAAAAGCTGATAGTTAAACCTACTCTTTGAAACCCAAATACAATGAATGTTCAAGCAGACAGATAATTCAGTACAAGGATATAAGTCTGTAGTAATAATAAGTTTTGACTTCTTGGACTAACTTTCTAACAACCATAATTATTGTCCCATATGCCATACTCCCATATGCTAATAAGTTTGAAAATCAAAGATTGTTTATTGACCATGGATTCTAGTCACAACATGTACAGATTCTGTGTGGCGGCTATATATAGATATCCTATTGACTTATCGACCGGCTTCATGACCTAGGTTTTGTTATTTTCTGATGGTGGCAGCTTGTGATCGGTCGTTTTAGTGGTACGTAATCGAGGCTGCTATTTGTGACATACTGAAATACATGGTTAGGTCTTATTTAGGCATAAATTAATATACGTATGAATTTGAGTTTATAGGCAGAGGAAAATGGCCAAAAGCCTAGAGTTCCGTGTGTTGGCTGGTGAGGCATCTTAATCGCAATTTTCATGGTTAATCACACTTGTTCAGGCATCTTAACATTGAGACATTCTAACAACCACTTGCCTCCTACCTTCTAGCTGTCAAGAGAGTTGGCAACGCCTAACCCAACTTTAATTATTGTTCAAGATATATATTGTGTTTTATTTTGTGTAAACACCCAATTTAGTGTAAATCCATTTACACCTAATCCTAGTTGTGTTATCTCTTATTAATGTTTATTTTTTATTTGTTTATATAAAGTACTTCGATCATATAATAAAAATATAGCAACTAAGTCTTTACACAATAAACGTAGACTATCTGGCGCAGAACCATGTTAGCCTTTAAGTGTTTTTTAATTTACTATTTTATGCTTCTACCACATATATTTATTTAACAATTATGTATGAATTTGTGATGCATGCATGGCATCTCGTTCTCGTGACGAGACCAACCGAACACTTAGTATAATCTGCTATGCTGTAGTTGGTATCAATTGAAAATTAGGCCAAAAGTTGACAAATATGAGTTGGCCTTTCATCACATTTTTCCCGGTTATATATGCATGATCCAGACCATAGTTGACGAATGCATTGAGTTGATTACATCTGCCTTAACTGGTTTTCCATAGTATTCCTTTGTCCTTACTGAAGTAATGTAGTGAGTCTAGTGACTAGTGAGGTAGGTAAGTTTGTTAGAGTATCTTTAAAGATTGGATTTTAAGTTTTTAACTCATTTGTGTGAGGACTGAGGAGTATATCCCGATGAATTAATTCATAACTTTAACGAACATAGTTTCAAACAGAGACAAAGTGACAATAAAAAAGAGGAAAAAGAAAGTAATTAAAAATCTAGTCAGGTCTGTGGGAAACGACGACATCGACCAACTCAACTTGAACTTTAAAGTGTGCATGCATAATCAAAGTGCCCGTGACGATATCTGCCATGCGTGACTCAGTATTAGCGGCGTTTATCAAGCTAAAATGATATTCACCTGCAAGCATGCACAAGTATAAGAAGTTTAACTAATAATAATTACAGAAATAAACAATATTAATAGGCTTAGAGACTTAATATTATCCCTCCCATTTTTCACATAAATGATGCATGTAACATTGATAGAGTAGATTGAATAGTTGTAACCAGTTGAATATGGCTAGTTATAACTGTGTTATACTTCAAAAAGATTAATTTAATTGCAATTGAAGTTTTTTATTTATAAGTCTGAACCAATAATAAGTTTTGACCTCTTGGACTATAACTTTCTAACAACCATAATTATTGTCCCATATATATACCATACTCCCATATGCTAATAAGTTTGAAAATCAAAGATTGTTTATTGACCATGGATTCTAGTTATAACACAGTTTCTGTGTGATAGCTACAATGGCGCGGCTCTAGAAATTTTTTTTTTAGGATGATCATTAAGAAATTTAAATTATATAAAATCTAATAAAGCGATAATTTGAATATTTGCTACAATTGTGAGTTAAGTCACTGAGGAGAGCAAAATTGTTATGATTGCAAAGCCAGAAAGAGTATAACTGTCGTTACTATAAAAAAGAACTCACAACCACAATATTTTTTTTAGTACAATTTTTTAAGGAAAAATGAAATCAGAAATTATTTTATTGAATAGGTTGAACGATCTACAAATTTAAATGATTAGTGATTTTTATCTTTTTATTTTATAATAGACTTTTTGTTGAACAATTTGTTCACTTGTTGTTTTTTGGTCTTGTCTTGTTTTTGTTTGGTTTATGTTTGTTGTTATTTGGGCTAATATTTATTATTGTTATTTAAGATTTTTTTTTTTTATATAAAAAAATTTATAAAAGGGATTAAGGATTATGTTTGGGGGGCAGAATTAATTTTGGAATAATGTTACGACTACAACATTTTTACAATAAATTTTATGCAAAAAATTATTATTGGTAAAAAAATAATATCGGTATTTGGGTCAAATTAGAATTGGTAACAGCTTACTGCATTGAATTTGCTGTGAAATTATTGTAAAAATGTTGTAAATGTAACATTACTCTTATTTTTGTTGAACCTAAATTTTTATAATTCTTAAGTCAGGGTGTTCAACATTTTTATTAGAGTGGTTACAATAAGTTAGTTTAACATATAATATTTTTTTAGCAAATATATAAATACATTTTTTTGCAAGTGAGGTACAAGTCAGGACCAACTTAGCTTGCACATAGAACCGCCAGTGAATCCCATATAACATACACCTAACTAATTTAATATCAACCTTGGAAATCGTTGTAGCAGAACAAGAAAACAGTAGCAGAATAGGGAAGCAGCCGAGTAGCAGAATAGGGAAGCAGCCGATAAGAACATGAAGTACTTTTCTACTCATGTCCTTTTTTTTGATTGATTGTATATAGTGGGAGTGTGGGACATAAGAACATTATAGGCTTTGCTCAACTACGTGTAACCTAAAAACTCTATAAGTATGGAATAGGTTAATGTAATACACTTTGATCTTGACTAGGATAATACAATTATAAGCTTGGTCCTTGATTATGTCTTTATTGGATGGATTTAATCAATCAGTCAGTAGAGTCAAATAATGACTTATTTTCGACTTGAATTTGAATGGAAAAAACAATACACGGATACGTACGTAAAACTGAAGTTCCTTTTTATATAGAAAAAGCATGATCAAATATTGATTTTTACTTTATTATTTTTTTTGTATAGATTCTTAACATTTCATTTGTATGAGTGAAATTGAGTGGGGCTCATCAAGATTTACAAGTGCTAACTTATCATGGTTTCTCACATTCAACTTTATCCCTTTCAAGGTTTTGTCTTCATTGGAAGTGCGATCCAACAAAATCTCTTTAAAAATATGTTTGTTGATTTGAAATTTTCATTTTAAATGTGAGGGAACAGTGCAAGATGATGGGAAAGATTTTCCAGTCAAATGGCAGTGATGCTCATTATTTCACACAACTATTTCAGTGGTGTAATAAGTGGCGGAGTCAAAAAAATTTTCAAGGAGTGCCAAGCCAAATGTATGATCAATTTTCTGATAGTTTTAACTCTTTATATAAATGCGTATGATTTTATTTTTGGAAAACAACAAAAATATATTGCTAAAAAAATTTGCATATATATTTTTATAAACTTATATTTTAAATGCTCCTAAAATTAATGACTTATATATGAAAAAAAGAAGAAGTCAATATTAAAAGAAAAATAAATGAGACAATAGTAAATTAAAAAGCATTTATATATATTTTTTAAATGAAAGGGGCCATCACCTAAATTTTACTCGATATTTTAAAATTTTAATATTAAATAAAGGGCGAGGAGGCATTTTTTGGAAAATCACCGCCCGGGGGGGGGAGGCCCCCCTCCCTCCGCCTATGGGTATAATCCACCTATGGGTATAATATAATATGAGTTACAGAACTATTTTAGTGGAATAATATAATATGAGTTACAGAACTATTTTAGTGGAATAATATAATATGATTTTTACTAATGTATGCTCTTAAGACATATATTAATAAATTATTTTTGAAAACTTTTTATAAGAAAATGAAAAAGTAACTTACTTTCTTGACAATTTTTTTTTTAATTTCTCATAAAAAAATAAATAATTAATGTATACCTTAAGAACATATCTTAACTGGACCCATATAATATTAATGCATCCACTACAGCTACTTGTAAATAAATAGATAAATCTATGATTTTTTTTTAAAGAAACAATCTAATTGCTAAACACACATGCATACACACACTTAATTACATACTCTCACCAAGTTCAAAAACATTACTTAACTCAAAGTACACCATTATAAAATTGCCTAACTCTTTTGAGATAATTAAACTTAGAGACTAGTAGCTAGCACAGGTATCGCATCTGTATCCATTAATTAATTAGATGAACACAAGGTACCTTGGAGGCTTGGACCAGACTATCAAAACACCCATTAGAGTATTAGATGAAACGTTTAGCTTGGGGACTTGAATGTACTGCAACTGTTACATTTAAATCAGGACAATAACTCTAACCAATGTAGTGACGCCCTCATTACTTCATTATGCATCCCGTCTTATTATAGATATTTTATATGCATACCAGTAGCCTATAGCTAACCATTTTTTAAAGCATTAAATTAAATTATATATTTTTAAGGTACAACTTTTTCAAATAATCTCAGTTTTTTAAAAACTAATTAATCGGTTGTACCATTCTTTATTGCTTGACGTCTCAATCTTACAGTGAACTGGCGTTACTAGACTACCTAAACCAAATCGATATTTTTAATTTCCTGCTCTGTTGGGGTTGTGTTAGGTTACATTTTAGGTAGGTTAAGTTCTATGAATATTTTCTTATTTTCAATGCTTCTGGTTCTCGTGATTGATAGGGTTAAAGTTTTTAGAAGAAAGAAACAAAAGTTTAGAATAGTTAGGATGGGAATAAGGGTCTAGGAATTTTTGTAAGTAGATTATTCAAATAAGAATTGGAATAACTTCAAAAATTCATAGGAACGCTGTAGTTACAAAAACTTACATCTTATTTTAATTATGAGAGGCCATATAATTTTTGAATCACTAAAATGCTAGATTATTTTAATAATAAAATTTATTCAAAACTAAGTAAACCCTAAGCTTGTTTGGTTCTACTAGATTATAGAGATTGGCGGATTCTATGACTTCTAATCTTGTTTGAGTTATAATGATCAATTATAGGATCAAGATCAAATGTCCAAGATCCCAACTCAAAAGAAGGTAGAGATTTTGTAATTTCAACTGTCCTTCAATCGTGTCTCGATGGATTGAACTAGGCCTCCAGACACACCCTTGTCTGCGACTTGCTCGATCAAGACATGGGCTTCCTGTTTTCTAAGACATGGGAATCCTCTAGTCACACCCTCGACTGCAACTCAGTACTGGAACTAACATGGATGATTGAGTGAGATCCTTTACAAGAACACAGATTATAAGGTCCCTCGTAGAGTCGTTGACTATTAATATGGGGTGGATCCTCTTCATATAATTTAAAAGTCCTTTTCTTTATTAGTAGCGATTATTTAAAAAGTTTGTTTGTGAAGTTATTTAATAGTTCAACTCATTTCCAATTTTCTATACGATCGTATATTATTGTTTGAATAAATAGGTAAACAATATTCTTACGAAAGTCTATGGCTGTCAAATGCTGAATAGATAGCCCTCGCAAATATTTATTTGTGAATAAACTCATAAATAATACTAATTGTTATTGCGTGATGAATTATTTATATATTTTTTTCTTCAAGAAGCAAATCACTTATATCTTGATTACGTTTTCATGTTTTATTCCTTTCATGCTAGTGATATAATGCTATTTAAATATTGTATTTCCTTCTATTAAATATTGTACATCCTTCTAATAATAAGATGTTATAGTCAGTATGAGAATGCTATTTTATAATGCTACAAATAAAATAGAATAAGCTAGAAGAATAATCAAATTTGTAGTTCAACTGGTGCCTTTTTGTGTTTCTAATAAAGACATCTCAAATCCCTTTTTTTTTTTTTTCAATTATTAAATTATTAATAAACAAAGTATAATAAGAAAAACAAAATATATAATATTTACATTATTAGTGTAATTTGTCAGCCGTACCTTAGTGGAATTTATGACATTTAATTTTTAATCAATTTCTTTGACATGAAAAAATTGAATACTATTTATTAAGAATCAAGACTTTTTCCATTAAAAAGTTAGAGTTCTCAGTAATACAAGTGAAAAGAATTAAACAAATACAATTGATTTCTCCCGGCCAAAGAGTGGTCATGGGTAACTTTAAAGGGTTTGACCTAATGGCAAGGGCGGCTCCATGACCAGCCTAGGGGTTCAAATGAAACCCCTGACATGGTCTCAAAAGAAAAATTATATATTATTTTTAATCTTTTTTTTATCCCTATAATAAAGATTTTAAACACCTTTAGCTTAAATATTTTGTTAAGCTTATTTGAAATAAGTTTGAATATGATCCTTAGTTTTTATGTTTTCTTAGTTTTTCTCTATGTTCAATCGAGTATTTTGATAAGTGCTCTACAAATTTTTAAGTCCAAGAAATATTTTACTGCTTATTCCAATCCAAAGAGAGTGACCGAGTTTTAACCATACACTTCAAAAGCAAAAATTTATTACTAAAGTATTATTTTTCTTAATTTCACGCTTACTCTTTGTTAGAAGTATGTGGTTAAATGAACCATATCTTAATAGTTTAAACTTTTGGAACAATTGGTAATTTAACACTCTCAACCCTACTCCTAAGTGTGTTACTCTTCTTATTTATTCTACATTTTTTTATTCAATTGATATAACTTATAAATATAATAAGTTATTATTAATTTGTTAAAAATGTACGATTAGTTATTTAATTCTATTTGTTTATGCGTCCAATGATTGTTGTCTTAACGATCTTTAAACTGTTAATAACTTTTTAGACTATAGAACAATATGGTTGTATTGTATATAACATGGAAATTGTATATACAAAAACAAACAAAACAGAAAAAATTATTCATCTTATTTTTTACTCGCCTATCCCCCACCAACAAATTCCTGACTCTGCCATTATTGACCCTTTAGAAAAAAAATCCTAGAACTACCACTGCCTAATAGTAATGGTTTTTAAGGTTACATAAAATCAATGAGGTTCGATCAGGTTCAAAATCTCTAACCAACAACTTATGGCCACCCTCAAGGGATTACAAAGGGCCAATCTCCTTTGTAATACATGGTTTGGTGGGATGCAGGGATACATATATTCGATAGAATAGTTAAGTATTCAGAGCTTTAAACACCCTCTTTCTATTTAAAAAAAGTCATAGGTCAATTGGAGTTAGGTGATAAATTTGAATTGATATGAACCCACTATTGATCACTCGAACCAACAAGATTGGACTACAAAAGCCGCCACTTAATACAAATCGAGAAGTTAATCAAAACCATCCATAAGTGTGCCCTTCAAGTGATCAGTCGGCTCATGAGGTTTAGGGCCTTAGGCAGACAGTTTAGGCCTACCCCTTTAAAAAAAAAAAAAAAAAAAAAAAACTATCTGAAAATCCAACTTATAGTGCTTGCTGCTGCTTGTTAAGTCTTGTTACTTTTTTTAAAACAAGATAAATATTTTAGGCCCTAATTTATAAAGCTAATTAGTCCCTAATATATTATTTTAAAAAAATTAAGTGTGGGGAAAACATTTCATTTTTATTACAACTAAAATCTGAAAGTCCCTCAAATCGTTGGGCAACTGGATGTTGGCTTGTTGCAATGTTGCTTACAAACTAGAAAAGTTGGTAATAATTACTAGCAACAATCGGTCCAATCCTATACCACGAGCACTAGCGCCTAAATTTTATTTTATTTTTAATTCGTACTGGTGCCTACAAATTGTATTCATCTAATATTAATATTAATATATATATATATATACACACACACCATAGCTTAAATAATTGACAAAGAAAAAAAATTATTTAAATATTCTTCTTCAGTGTGATTGCATAAATAAAATATATTTTTTATTTTTTTATTTTTGAGTTATAGTGTACAGCCAAAGATGACTATGCACTGTAGCTGAGAAGCTAAAATATATACATTTAGTTCCACCAACATGCTCCCTTTTTGTAGTTGATGGTGCTAAAAATAGCAATTTAACTTTTTAGCACCACCAATACTAATGCTCTTACATGGAACGATACTTCTTCACATACAAGATGCATGCCTATTCAAAGAGGAAATAGATTTGAGTTACAAGTTCAACAAGTTGAGGGGCGTAGCTATGTGTAAGGTTGGGGCCAAAATTTTTTAATTTAAAAAAAATATTGTGGGCCCCAACAATATATGGGCCAGGCCCACTTGTTCGCAAGAAGCTTTAAGGCCCAAGCCGAAGAAGGTGGTAGTCCAAGCTCATTAGCGCAAAGCACAAATGGACCCAGAAAAGCGGCCGAGGACGGTGCAGCCCTCGGCTGGCCCAAAGCTCCACCAAGAAAAGGGGCAAAAGCGGCATAAGGACAATCTTGAAAGAAAATCTGAAATATCTGGGAAAGGCTGCCCTTACTACCTTTCCCAGACAGAACTTTATACCTAACAGAGCCATGTCCTTTAACTTTATCAACTACTCCCAACGACTTGGGTTTGGGACTGATGGGACAAGTATCAGTCTTGGAAAGGTCGACCCTACACGTGGACGAAGGAAATTGAACGCATGCGAGTATAAAAGAAAAAATATGTAACCTAAAAGAGGGGCCTCCCTAGTCCCACGGAAAGAAAAAAGGGCTTCAGAGGCGAATACACCTGAACCATGCATAAATACCTTAACAAAACCACCGTCGGGTAACCATGACTTGGCCTTTCGAACCCACTCTCTACAAATGATATTGTATGGGCCCATTCACGTCCTGACCAAACTACCATTTTTGGTTCGTTCCGGAACGTGACCCTACAATTGGCGCCGTCTGTGGGGAGGCTTACGCGTGAACTCGAGCGGCGATGGAGTTGAGTTTCTGTTAAACAGGGGTCTACGAGGACGCCTTTATGGCCGGCGACACCTTGTCGTTGTTCCAACACAAGTGCCCACCAGGGGCTACGCCTCGCAGTGCCAGTGGCATGGACAAGTCTAGGGGCTCCAAACATTAGGTTAGCTTCCCCCCACCTTGTTCGAGGAGCTAACCTTCAGAAAATAAATAAATAAAGGAAAATAAAAGTTTTGGACAGAACCAAGGCCTTGTATGGTCCTCGGACCCAAGCCTCTGGGGAAACCAACTACTTACAAAGAGATAAAAGTTTTGGACAGAACCAAGGCCTTGTATGGTCCTCGGACCCAAGCCTCTGGGGAAACCAACTACTTACAAAGACGATACAAGTTTTGGACAGAACCAAGGCCTTGTATGGTCCTCGGACCCAAGCCTCTGGGGAAACCAACTACTTACAAAGAGATAAAAGTTTTGGACAGAACCAAGGTCTTGTATGGTCCTCGGACCCAAGCCTCTGGGGAAACCAACTACGTACAAAGACGATACAAGTTTTGGACAGAACCAAGGCCTTGTATGGTCCTCGGACCCAAGCCTCTGGGGAAACCAACTACGTACAAAGACGATACAAGTTTTGGACAGAACCAAGGCCTTGTATGGTCCTCGGACCCAAGCCTCTGGGGAAACCAACTACGTACAAAGACGATACAAGTTTTGGACAGAACCAAGGCCTTGTATGGTCCTCGGACCCAAGCCTCTGGGGAAACCAACTACTTAAAAAGAGATAAAAGTTTTGGACAGAACCAAGGCATTGTATGGTCCTCGGACCCAAGCCTCTGGGGAAACCAACTACTTAAAAAAAAAAAAACGATAAAAGTTTTGGACAGAACCAAGGCCTTGTATGGTCCTCGGACCCAAGTCTCTGGGGAAACCAACTACTTAAAAAAAAGATAAAAGTTTTGGACAGAGCCAAGGCCTTGTATGGTCCTCGGACCCAAGCCTCTGGGGAAACCAACTACTTAAAAAGACGATACAAGTTTTGGACAGAATCAAGGCCTTGTATGGTCCTCGGACCCAAGCCCCTGGGGAAACCAACTACTTAAAAGGAAAAACTGTGTTACATGGGTTCTCTAGTTTGCCCTCGGATCCTCAACACTAAAGGGACTAGTATGGAATGGAGTAACGTGTTTCCAAAAGCATGACCGAAGTCATGCAATGCTCGGTCACTCCCTCGGATGAATTATTTAGAATTTGTCGTCCTCAGACAATATTCTCGCGCTTATTACAGAACGTTCAACCGTTATCTCGGTTAGTTTCCTAAGTTTAACTTACTATGAGTTATTATTATTATGCCTGATAGTGTCGGTAGATTAGAATTAGTTGGATTATGTTTCAAGAGTTCTTGCTTTAAATACCGCCGAGGAGAAACACACACATGGAGCACACCCACTCACAAAGTAGTGTTGTCAAAGGAACAGCATTCAAAACAAGTAAAGAAATCTCCATTTTTTACTAAAGCAAAGAAATAGTACAGCGTACAATGAAAAGCTAGAATCAGTTTGTGTCAAAGCTCACTACATAACCAAAAAGAAAGGAAGATACAAGAGAATAATGTAAAGCCGAGGAAGTAGATCAGAGGAGAGGTTGGCTACAGCTCCAAGACCTTGTTCTTCCTCAATGCTTTCACTTGCCCACAACTCAAACAGCAAAAGAGACCCAACTTGAGCCTGACACCGCTGAAGGAAAGGTGCAGGGAGTTGGAAGTTGAGGGGCTTTCTCTAAATATTCGCCCGCCACAAGGCAGAGGCGCTGATGGCGGAGAATCTTTCTTCTGACACACCAAAGTTCTGGCATGAACAGAACCTGCTTCGGATTTTGACTAAAAGAGGGAGAGACATCCTTTCCCCTCGATTGAAATGGAGTACTCTCTTGAACTTATGCTTCCTGTGCCCATACCTCACCATTTTTAGTCTCATAAGGGCACGGCGCTTCCGTGGCAGAGAGATTTCCTTCTTCCCAACCCTCGCCTCAGACATATTGTGCTAAGGGAGGACAGCACTGAGTATAGGAGCTGTGATTTTGGAGAAAACTAAAGAATTGGTGCGAGGATGAAGTAACTTTCTCTCCTATTTATTTAAAGAGATAAGATGGTGGCATTTAATTCATGCAGCGTCCCAAGGAACGCTACAGACAAGATGACGTAGGCTCAATCTCCAACGCCACCTGCAACCAGGGGATTAAAGGAGTCTCTGGAAGGTGCACCTCGAACATTGGGACGCCAAAAAGTACTACGTAACCAAAAACTACATAAATACCCTTTATGTTGTGGGCCAAGTGAATTCGCGGCCCAGGCCTGTTCTGCATGGGGGCCCAGGGGCAATGGCCCACACCGAGGAATAACCGTTGCCGAGGACAACTTCCTGCTCGGCACCTCGTGAACTACCTGAGGAAAGGGAGAAACTAAATTCAAAAGGTTTTGGACAGAACCTAGGGTTTGCATGGTCCTCGGACTCAAGCCTATGGGGAAACCAAGTACTGAGAAAACCTAAGTTTTGGACAGAACCTAGGGCTTGCATGGTCCTCGGACTCAAGCCTATGGGGAAACCAAGTACTGAGAAAATCTAAGTTTTAGACAGAGCCCAGGCGTTACGAAGTCCTCGGACTCAAGCCTTTTGGGAAACCGACTACTCGAATGGGGAAGGTTCTCGGCTCAAATACTGTAAAAGGTTAAAGCCAGTGTGTTAAGAAGATGGCGAAACGACCCAACTTTCACTAACTTAAGGAAACTGTCCATTTGGCGAGTGACATGTCCTCGGATAGTTACTTCCTACACCGTATCGAGCACTTAGTCCTCATCTTGGCTAATTTTAAGGTGAGTTTCGTTCCTCACTGGTCGGCTTTGCTATGTTAAATAATTTATTTAAAGTTATGGTGACACCTTTTTATTAGCAAACATTTTAGCCTTAGTTATCATTGATTCAAATGCTATATTACGGTGCCGATCAGCGTTTGTAAACTTGTAAAAACATAAAAATATAACATGCGAAATAAGGTAACAGCAACTTTTATTAATGTGAAAAATTGTTACAACGTACAAAGAAGGGCTTAAACAAGCCTATACAAAAGATGAACTGCCAAAGCAACAATAGCATCCGCAATACAGATAAGTAAACAGTCAGGTGTCTTTTAAACTCGCCTTCAAAGTCTCTCCAGTCTCTGCTTCAGTACTGCTCATATCAGGAGAAGAACCTACTTTAGAAAAAGATGAAGGAGAAGGAAGAAGAATTGGAACACATGGAAGCACTTCAGCAAGCTCTTGTCATCAAGGAGCACAAAGGAAGAAGAAGATGGAGGACATGAGCAGAAGATGGAGGAGATGAATGAGGAAGATGGAGGACATGAGCAAAAGAAGGAGGAGAAGAAGAGGGAAGAAATGAAAAGAAAGAAAAAGGAGCAAAAGAGGGAGAAGGAAAAGCACCAGGATGGATCTGGTGGTGGAAAGAAGAAGAAAGAAAAGTAAAGGGTGGCGCCAGTGAACGAAGAGAGGAAGAAGCAGGGGCATTTAGTCCCTGCCCCAGTCCTGACTCCTAGCACACCGGTACCACATTAGATATGCTCATGAGAGAGCGGGTGGTGATGATGCTGTGTGTCCTCGGCTCAGTCACGTCGAAGGTGCGACGTGACGAGTTCCTGCTTCGGATTTTGGCTGAAAGGTAGGCGGGATAAATCTTGAGTCTCCGCCATCCTTGCCCCGACCGAGCCATCTCGAGCTTGGTCAGAACAAGGTGTTTTTGGGAGGGAGAAAGTTTCTTCATCACCTATGACTGTGGCGAACGTATTACGAGTTGATGTATAATCAGAGGGTAAATGTGAATTCTGGGAGGAATCTAAGGACTTCAGTTTTCTGGGGGGTTAAGGGATTCACATATGAAAAAAACAACTCATGTCCACCCTCTTTATATAAGGGACGAAGAGGATGGCATTAAATGTGTTCAGATCTTCAAGGAAATCTGCCAGCAAGAATGCGCCTGTTCCGCTCCCCCACGTTATCAGTAGCCATTGAATTTGAGAGGTCTCGTGAAGGGAAAACATTAAAGACCTACTTCGGGTAGCCAAACGGACAGAACGTATAAAGGCTAAATCAAGAAGGATATCTCGTAGATCGGAGCGTTTCCTGGGCATTCGGAGAATTGCCAACACCAGGGAAGGGTCGAATTAAATGAGCCGTAATAAAGGCTCGGAGTTACCAAAACCCTCCTCTCCAACCAAGAGGTCGGACAGCAGGGTTTTGAGGGGCTATTGTGGGGCCCAACAATATATGGGCCAGGCCCACTTGTTCGCAAGAAGCTTTAAGGCCCAAGCCGAAGAAGGTGGTAGTCCAAGCTCATTAGCGCAAAGCACAAATGGGCCCAGAAAAGCGGCCGAGGACGGTGCAGCCCTCGGCTGGCCCAAAGCTCCACCAAGAAAAGGGGCAAAAGTGGCATAAGGACAATCTTGAAAGAAAATCTGAAATATCTGGGAAAGGCTGCCCTTACTACCTTTCCCAGACAGAACTTTATACCTAACAGAGCCATGTCCTTTAGCTTTATCAACTACTCCCAACGACTTGGGTTTGGGACTGATGGGACAAGTATCAGTCTTGGAAAAGTCGACCCTACACGTGGACGAAGGAAATTGAACGCATGCGAGTATAAAAGAAAAAATATGTAACCTAAAAGAGGGGCCTCCCCAGTCCCACGGAAAGAAAAAAGGGCTTCAGAAGCGAATACACCTGAACCATGCATAAATACCTTAACAAAACCACTGCCGGGTAACCACGACTTGGCCTTTCGAACCCACTCTCTACAAATGATATTGTATGGGCCCATTCACGTCCTGACCAAACTACCATTTTTGGTTCGTTCCGGAACGTGACCCTACCAATATATATATATATATATATATATATATAATTATTTTAATATTTTCAAAATTTAGTTTACAAAAATAAGAGTTCCCTCCCAAATATTTGATTTAGTCCAATGATATTCTTAAAAAATATAATAGGTTTGATAGTTATAGAGACAAAACATTATTTTTTGCAGTTTTATTTTTTATTGTAAAATGTGATCTTATATTTGTTAAATATTTGATGAAGTTTGGCACTAAACATGTTTGAATCTATATATTTTTCAACCCGTCATGTGGCAATTAACAAGTTATTGACTCATTAAAAAAATATTGTCACTAAAACTACACATGAAATGTCTCTTTAGTTGCCACATAATGGGTTAGAGCAAAATAGTTTCGAAAATGTTTGGAGCTTAACTTCTTCCTCCAAGTTTTAGATCATTCATGTTTTTGAAAATTTTATTAGTTCAATTAAAAGATTATTACTTACTTTAGTATAAAATTTGATAATTTGTATAAAAAATGAAACTTTTAAAGAATTTCACTATAAAAATGGTAAAAATGAATTTTATTTTATGAAAGATTTCTATCAAACATAATTGTGATTGAAAATACTAAGTTTTTTTTTTTTTTTTTTTTTTTTGTATATATAACTTATCAAATAAAAAAATGTGTGTATATAATTTAAAAAAAAAAACATTTGTATATATGTGTATGTGGGGTTGTATTGATAAATGTATTAGTACTGCAACTTGATCTCTCCAAACAAAAATTTCTGGCTCCGTCCTGAACAAGCAATAAATATTTTTAACCAAGTCAATAAATTATTAAATACATAAAAGTTCGCAACCTATTACTATTATGTATTATCTAGTGCTACACCTACTATCTTCTAGTCCTACTGTAGTATCCAAATTATGTAGCATACAGTACAACTTATTACTCACCGAAAGCTTACGGAGAATTTAATTCTCCCCAAATTTTATGATTTTTTCAAAAAACTTATTTTAAACCCCTTGAAGATGGTAAGATATAAGGCTTACCTGACGGGACTTACGGGCCCACCTGACGGGACTGACGGGCCCACCTGATGGGCATGACGGGCCCACCTGAACGGCCCGACGGGCCTGACGGCCCTGCCTGACGGGCATGACGGGCCTACCTGAAGCGACGGGTTGGGACTGTTGGGCCTGTGCAAGGATTATCCCACGCGCTTTGAAGGCCCATCGCT
This sequence comes from Quercus robur, assembly GCF_932294415.1. Lineage (NCBI taxonomy): Eukaryota > Viridiplantae > Streptophyta > Magnoliopsida > Fagales > Fagaceae > Quercus > Quercus robur. The sequence continues at coordinate 12,619,251 of NC_065535.1, read as the reverse complement.
GACAGGCACAGTAAGGGCCCATGATCTAAAATCTCTATCGCCTAGAAAAGCCCTATGATCCGAAAACGGAAATCTTGACGCACTACGCTCAAGGGAATTTGTATGAGAGTCCCACATTGAAAAAATTTGGAAACCAAGGAGAAAAGTCAACCCTTTATCACTATAAAAAGCCTGCCACCCTCAGAAATCGAGGTACGCTTTAATTGACCCTCTCTAACGCTCTAAGTAAAACAGAAGAATTTTAACTTGACCGTCGGAGAGCCTTTGGCCGGCACCACACCGGTGCTCTCTGAAGGATTCTTTCGATTGCTTCTGTCGTGCAGGTTCGATTCGAGTCGCGAGTACGGTGTGACCCATTGGTGACAATTTTCGACGTCATCAGTTGGCGCCGTCTGTGGGAACGAAGTAACATAGCGCACTATCGCTTCCTAGACAAAGGAGTTACATGGTACTCACATGCTCGATGGCAACCACTAACGACGTTCAGGAAGGGGAAGCCCCTACGACTGCCCTTGAGAGACAGGTCAGGACGCTCGCCGCAGCCGTGGAGCGCCTCACAAAACAAAACCACGACCTAGAAGAGCAGCTGAACCAAAAGAGTGCGGCCGTCAATAACCAAGGAGCGGATCAAGAAGGAACCAGCGCTGAAAGGAGGAACCATGACGAACCACAGGAGAGTAACGCCCCAAGCAAACAAGTGCGACGGGACGCTAGCATCCCTTCAGTGACGGATACAGCTCCACAACCCATCATCGCGGAGATGCAGGCGATGAAGGAACAGATGGAAGTACTGATGAACGCTCTCAAGGGGCGAGTGTCCAATGATCTTGACGACCTTGTCAACCGGACTGACTCGCCATTTACGGCATCCGTCAATTCCTTCCCCCTGCTAAGTAAATTCCGCATGCCAAGTATGGATAGTTATGACGGAATCAAGGACCCTCTCGATCACCTAGAGACCTTCAAGACCCTGATGCACCTTCAGGGAGTGGCAGACGCAATTATGTGCAGGGCGTTCCCTACAACCCTAAAGGGCGCAACAAGGATTTGGTTCAGCCGGCTAACACCAAACTCCATCGGCACCTTCAAGGAGCTGAGCGCTCAATTCACTACGCACTTCATCGGAGGACATCGGTATAAGAAATCCACGGCTTGTTTAATGAACATCAAGCAGAGAGAGGAGGAGACGTTACGGGCCTACATATCACGCTTCAATAAAGAAGCGCTCTCGATCGACGAAGCCGATGACAAGATACTAGTGGCAGCGTTCACGAACGGGCTGAAGGGGGGTAAGTTTTTGTTTTCCCTATACAAAAACGACCCAAAGACCATGTCGGAGGTGCTTTACAGGGCCACCAAGTATATGAACGCTGAAGACGCACTATTAGCCCGAGAAGATAGACCCAAGAAAAGAGACAGACAAGAAGATCCCCGACAGGACCAGGGGCGGAAGAAAGGAAGGATGGGAGACCGAAGGGAGGAGAGACGTCCAAAACATATGGGCGCAAGGTTCACAAGTTTCACCCCGTTGACTGCTCTGATAGACCAAGTCCTAATGCAGATTAAGGACGAAGGATCCCTGACGTTTCCGGGAAAGCTGAAGAGTGATCCCAACAAAAGGTCTAGAGACAAATATTGCCGCTTCCATCGTGACCATGGTCACGACACGGCCGATTGCTACGACTTGAAGCAACAAATCGAAGCCCTTATCCGACAAGGGAAGATGAAGAAGTTCGTCAGCAAGGAGAGAACGGAGCAACACCCACAAGAACAACACCCCCGTCGAGAAAACGAGCGACCACGGCCCCCATTAGGGGAAATAAGGATGATAATTGGAGGAACAGCCGCGGCCGGATCGTCGAAAAAGGCTCGCAAAACATACCTTCGGATGGTACAGAATGTCCAGTTGGCGGGTACAGTGCCAAAGATGGCAAGAAGGGAAGGCCCCATTATCGGGTTCTCGGAAGAGGATGCAAGACGCCTGCACCATCCACACGACGATGCCCTCGTCGTCACCTTGCGGGCAGGCGACTACAATATCCACCGAGTGTTGGTCGACAACGGTAGTTCGGCTGACATCTTGTATTATCCGGCGTTCCAACAAATGAGGATTGACAGGGAGCAGCTAATACCGACAAACGCCCCGCTCGTTGGTTTCGGAGGGAGTAGGATATTCCCTTTGGGCGCAGTCACGTTATCGGTGACAGTAGGAGATTACCCCCAACAAATCACCAAGGACGTAACATTCTTGGTGGTCGATTGCTCGTCAGCCTACAATGCTATTATTGGACGACCCACGCTCAACTTGTGGAAGGCGGCAACATCAACTTACCACCTGATGATCAAGTTCCCAACGGAGTATGGGGTAGGAGAGCTACGTGGAAGTCAAATTGCCGCACGAGAATGCTACGTAGCTATGATGGAGGTGGAAGACCAGATCCAGGCCTTGAGCATAGAAGAACACCGAACGACGGCAGAACCTACAGAGAAGCTAGAGGAGATAACTCTCGACAGTTCCAATCCAGACCGAACCACCAAGATCGGAACGCTTGCCAAACCCGCAATCCGTCAAGAGCTCGTAGCTTTCTTGAGAAGCAATAAGGATGTGTTCGCCTGGAGCCATGACGATATGTCAGGAATCGATCCCTCGGTCATGGTACATAAGTTGAATGTGTTGCCCTCGTTTCCACCCGTCCGACAAAAGAAGAGAGTATTCGCCCCGGAACGAGACCAAGCAATAGCGGAAGAGGTCTGCAAACTCCAAGAGGCAAGCTTCATCAGGGAAGTCTACTACCCCGATTGGCTGGCGAATGTGGTAATGGTGAAGAAAACGAGCGGCAAATGGCGGATGTGCGTGGACTTCACCGATCTTAACAAAGCATGCCCCAAAGATAGCTATCCCCTTCCAAGGGTCGACATCCTAGTAGACTCGACGGCTCAACACCAATTGCTAAGCTTCATGGATGCTTTCTCGGGTTATAACCAGATCCGCATGCACGAGGACGATCAGGAGAAGACTTCGTTAGTAACCAGTCAAGGACTCTTCTGTTACAAAGTAATGCCATTCGGCCTGAAGAATGCAGGGGCAACATACCAGAGACTAATGAACAAGATGTTCGCACAGCAAATCGGGAGGAATGTCCAAGTCTATGTCGACGACATGCTGGTGAAGAGCCGGAAGGAGGAAGACCACTTGGAAGATCTCAAGGAAACATTCGGCACACTTCGATCCTACAACATGAAACTCAATCCGGGAAAGTGCGCATTCGGTGTAACGGCAGGCAAATTCCTAGGATTCATGGTATCTCAAAGGGGGATTGAAGCTAACCCGGACAAAATCCGAGCCATAATGGAGATGGCCCCCCCGAGAAACGTGAAGGAAGTACAGAGCCTTAACGGCAAGGTAGCGGCATTGAATAGATTCGTGTCGAGAGCGACGGACAAGTGTTTACCCTTCTTTCGAACATTGAAAAAGTCATTCGAGTGGACGGACGAGTGTCAGCGAGCCTTCGAGGAGTTAAAAACCTATCTATCTTCACCACCTCTACTGAGCCCCTCGCAACCAGGTGAAGAACTCTTCCTCTATTTGGCTGTCTCCACGGTGGCCGTCAGCGCGGCCTTAATCAGAGAGGAGGACAGGGCACAGAAGCCCGTGTACTACGCTAGCCGGGCGCTCCGCGGTGCTGAGGAAAGATACCAATCTATGGAAAAACTCGCTTTTGCGTTGGTCACGGCGGCTCGCAAGCTCAAGCCCTACTTTCAAGCCCATACCGTGAACGTAATGACCGACAAGCCCTTGCGAAGGGCACTAAGTAATCCTGAAGCCGCAGGTCGGCTGACGCTGTGGGCAATAGAATTGAGTGAGTTTGACATCAAGTACCGTCCACGTGTGGCCATTAAAGGACAAGCTGTAGCCGACTTCATAGCAGAGTTTACGCATGACGCGGACAAGGGGGCAGAAGAACCCCCCCAGTGGAACATCTACACCGACGGATCATCCAATAAGCGAGTTGGAGGAGCCGGCATAGTATTGCTGTCACCTGAAGGAGACAAGATTGAATGTATGGTCCGTCTCGACTTCCCCATTACCAACAATGAAGCAGAATACGAAGCGGTGGCAGCAGGACTCGACCTAGCCAAAGCCGCCGGAGCTGAAAGTGTGGTCGTGCATTGCGACTCTCAAGTCGTGACCAATCAAGTAAACGAAGATTATGAATGCAAAGGGGAAAGGTTGAAGAGATATCTTGATCAAGTAAGGGCGAGAGTCGACGGGCTAAAAGCAATGTTCGTCCAGATCCCCAGGGGAGACAATGAGCTCGCCGATCGGCTAGCCAAAGCCGCTTCAGCAGAACATATGATGACACCGGGTAATGTACTTCCCTTTGTTCAAATCTTTCCGCTAATAGACCTCGACAACATGCAGGAGATACGCTCCGAAAGAAACTGGACTACGCAGATAACTTCATACTTAAAGGACGGGATATTGCCAGAAGAGAAGGAGGCAGCGAGAAAGCTAAAAGTCCGAGCGGCAAGGTTCGTCTTGATGAAAGACATTCTTTACAAGAGAGGTTTCTCCCGTCCTTACCTAAGATGTCTCGGGGTTGAAGAGGCAGACTACGTGATGAGGGAAGTACACGAAGGAATATGCGGGAACCATTCTGGATCGCGGTCGTTAGTGCACAAACTGTTACGAGCTGGGTATTACTGGCCGACCATGCAGAAGGATGCTGAGTCCTACGTTAAAAGATGCGACAAATGCCAGAGGTTCAGCAATTTTATCGGACAGCCAGCTGAAGAGCTAACCCCTATAACGGCTCCATGGCCGTTCGCTCAGTGGGGACTGGACATCATGGGACCTTTCCCAACGGCGATAAGGCAGCTAAAGTTCTTGGTAGTGGGTATTGACTACTTCACAAAATGGGTAGAAGCGGAAGCCTTGGCCACCATTACAGAAAAGAACATTAGAAGTTTTGTCTGGCGGAGCATAGTATGTAGGTTTGGTATTCCTAGAGTCCTTGTCTCAGATAACGGGAGGCAGTTCGACAACGGCCACTTCCGGGATTTCTGCACACAGCTAGGAATAAAAAACCACTACTCATCACCCGCCCATCCTCAGGCTAACGGCCAGGTTGAAGTCACGAACCGATCCTTGTTAAAGATTATCAAGACTCGGCTCGAGGGGGCAAAGGGCATATGGCCCGAAGAATTGCCGAGCATACTGTGGGCATACAGGACAACGGCGAGGACTCCGACAGGAGAGACACCATTTCGACTGACATACGGGAGCGAGGCAGTCATCCCGGCAGAAGTGGGGCTCACAAGTTACAGGGTTCACAACCATGACGAGAGCAGGAATGACGAATCAATGAGGCTACAGTTGGACCTGATAGATGAGGTTAGGTCGGCGGCGGAGCAAAGGATCGCTAGATACCAGGATCGGATGTCCAGACATTACAACTCCCGGGTCCGACACAGAAACTTCCAAGTAGGAGACCTCGTACTCCGGAAGGTCATGGGTGCAACTAGAGACTCTACACAGGGAAAACTCGGCCCCAACTGGGAAGGACCTTATAGAGTTACGTCATGGAAAAGGAAAGGAACATACCACCTGGAGACGACAGACGGAGAAAAGCTACCGCATCCATGGAATGCTGAGCATTTGAGGAAATACTACCAGTAATAGAAACACGGCGAACAACAACCAATTTTCTTTCGGTTTAAGCTTTTTATAAGTTTTTCTTTTAACTGTTTTTCTTTTGCTACAATCTTGTCGTGCCTTTTTTAAGCCCAAGGGGGCAGGCACTTTTCCTTTACGCATTTCTATAATCAGATGCAATTTTGATCTTCTACTTGAATGTATATCATTGCAATTGTCCACAAAGTTAACGGAAACAAAATGAAGTCCACAAGATGGACGGATTATCCTACAGGGACGATCACTTTAAGTCCACAAGGTGGACGGATCATCCTACAGGGATGATAACCTTAAGTCCACAAGATGGACGGACACAAAATAAAGTCCACAAGATGGACGGATACAATATGAAGTCCACAAGATGGACGGATTATCCTACAGGGACGATCACTTTAAGTCTACAAGGTGGACGGATCATCCTACAGGGATGATAACCTTAAGTCCACAAGATGGACGGACACAATATAAGTCCACAAGGTGGACGGATCATCCTACAGGGATGATAACCTTAAGTCCACAAGATGGACGGACACAATATAAGTCCACAAGATGGACGGATCGTCCTACAGGGACGATAACCCTAAGTCCACAAGATGGACGGACACAATATAAGTCCACAAGATGGACGGACCGTCCTGCAAGGACGATCACTTTAAGTCCACAAGATGGACGGATCATCCTGCATGGACGATCACTTCAAGTCCACTTTAAGTCCACAAGATGGACGGATCATCTTACAAGGACGATCACCACAAGGTGGACGGACTATACGAAATGGAGATAACTTAGTCCATAAAATGGACGGATACAAAATGAAGTCCACCATATGGACGGATCACCTCAGAAGATGACCACTTAAAGTTCACAGGTTGGACGGATCATCCACGACGTGGACGGAAATAAGATGAAGCAAACAAGACGGACTGATCATTTTAGACAATAAAGTAGTATCCACAAGGTGGACGGAACATTCCACAGGTTTTGCAAAGAATAAATTTTTAAGATCAAAAACATACCTATACATGGACGGATATAAACAGGTCAAGCAACGGCAAAATTCAAAACATATAAAATAAGGTGCACGGATTCATTTAACAAAATAGGCCATTAAAAGGCAATGTTTACATATCATCAACAACGGATGAGAATTGTTCCAAAACGTTAAAAAAAAAAAAAAAAAAAAAAAAAAAAAAAAAATCCTTCTACTAAGCCTTGTCTGCATTATCGACGGGCTGAGGAACCGTCTCCGTGTCAGGATCAGCTTGATCAACTTTCGCTGGTGCAGACGCCCCGTCACCAATGGCGTCGTCGACATCAAAAAGGTCGTCTGTATCCTCGGAGGCAACAGGCACGACGGATGACTGAACCGGGTCTTCAACTTTGAACTTGGAAGGGTCCACGTCTGGATAAGCTTGCTTGACTTGACGGAGGGCATCCATGAAGCCCTGATGGAAAGAATCGCCCAGCTCAGTGATTAGGGCGTCGGAGTCACGGTATTCACGAACCGCCACGTCCTTAGCCTGACGGACTTCATTTTTCAGCTCGGCTATCTCTTTGTCCTTGCTCTCTAGAGCCTTCTTTGCCTCCTCCGTCATCTGTTCAAGGCTCTTCCTTGCCTTCTCCGACAGCTCAAGCTTCTTCTCTATCTTGGGTCTCCAGTTTCGCAGTTGGAGGAGTTCTTCCTCCGTCTTCTCCGCCTTGGCCCGTACACGATCCAAGGCCGTCTCTTGGCTGAGGCACCGTCCCATCAGCCCCTTCATCATGACCATTGCCTAAAAAATAACAACACAGTTATAAAACAAACTTTCGGCAGATGATTTAAGTTGTAGTAGACGGACTATCTTACCTGTGTAATTGCAAACAGGCCCGTCTCGCCCATGGCTTCCGTCGAGTGGTTGCCTAAATCTTCATAATCCTCCGCCGAGATGATGGAGGAAATCTGTTCTAAGGCATGCTTAGAATCCTCTCGAAGAAGGACGGGCGGCTTCTCGTCATCCTTCGACGGGCCTTTCATCAAGCCCTTGCCAACCCCGTGCTTGGTTGGAGTGACCGTCTTCGGAGGCTCCGCCATGAGTCCCACGACGGGATCTAAAGACACTTTGGCCTTCTTGGCCTGACGGTCCGCTTTGGGCTGAGTCTTCCGCTTCGCAGACGGATTGCTTGGGCCCGTCGCAGGGGGAGCGTCGTCAGCAGTCTTCTTTGCAGCCTTTGACCGGATCAAGGCTCTTCTCTTAGCATCGTCCATCTCTGAAACATGGACGGGGGAGTTAATTAACAAAAAATAAGATGCATAATTTTTTCAAGTAAAGGGTGACGAACTTACGCCTCCTTATCTGTGTTTCGTACTTGACGGCAGCCGCTGTAGGTTCCGGTCTGTCGCAATACCAGTGAATGGTATTTAGTGTTACCAGCTTCGCCCAAGTCCTTTCCTCCGGCTTGGTCTTTGAGAGAATTTTCTCAAGGAAAGCAAACTCCTTTAAGGTCAATTTGGGGCCGTCGTCTAACTACAAAAGAAGAAAGAGGACGGTTAGATTATATTCAAAAAGCTTAGTAATGTTAAAGTTTGGAGGATAGTCCATACTAGACGGATCCAATATGCCCCAAGTAGTGTCGACGGGCATGAAATCCGTTTCCCCAGGACGACCCATCCAACCGTCGCCTTCTAGGAAGAAGAACCGACTCTTCCAATCCCTATTTGAGTCCGGCGTGTCATAGATGACTTTCAGCAACGGACTCCTGGGGACGAAGCTATAAATTCCCCTGGATTTGTCAATTTCGTCCGGACGGTAGTAGTGGAAAAACTCCCTAACCGTCAGCCTCTTTTCTCCGTTGGACATGGCACCGTACAAGACCTCCATCGCTATAAAAACCCTCCAAGCATTTGGGGAAATCTGGTTCACGGATAACCCCAGCTGACGGAGGAGCAAACGGTGAAGCGAACTCAATGGGAATCTAAGTCCGGCCTTCAACATTTGCTCATACACCCCGACTCCCTCTACCCCGTCATAGTAACACCTCTCTGATTTGTAGGGTAGACGGATCGTAACATTTTCTGGAATTTGATAATTATCCCTAAATGTCTTAAAGTGCTTTTCCTTGATAACGGACGTGAAGAAATTCACCGTCCACTCCGGTAGCATGACGAACTTCCTGAGCCCATCAGCACCAATGACGGATTTGACAACTTGATCCTCACCAACACCAGGTCCCTCGTCTGGATCAACCACCTCCAGATCCTCATATGTTGAGGACGAGGAGGAGGTGGACGGACTACTATCATCTGGACTACCTTGTTCTCGTTGACCGGACGGATATACTTCCTCGTAATCCACCCCGTCACGAATAACTGACTGATTACTCGACGCACTAGACATTTCCTACATGAAACGATAAGAGCCTAAGACTCTGACGGTCTATGTGTCTATAACGGGTGTGGATTGTAAGGAAAATTAAAACAAGTATAAGTTTTAAGAAGAGCACTTACCAGTTTTGCCAACGAAGTGATGAAGGATGGCGTTGACGACTAAGGTAAATGAACGGATCAGTAGATTATGACGGGTGCGCTCTGACAAGGGTGGCGGGTGCACTCTGACAGCTTGATTTCTATTGAAACTGAAGAAATGAGAGGAATCACTCCCTTATTTATAAGAGAGATGCACGGAAGTCGAAGCGTCGCTTCGATCCGAGACAAGGTCCAATCAGCTTGTAACACGTGTCATCGGCATTAATTACCTTCGTACAGCCTGTCTGTAGTTGGTGTGATCGACGGACTCCTCATTTGAACCGTCATCTTATCTTGCGTTGATCCGTCAACCCGTTATGACAACTTAAAACTCCCCGTCTCATGAGCCTCCTTCCGTCATAAAAATACCCGTCATACCCTCACATTTGGATCGTCACCCCATTGATCCTTTATCCTAAAAGCTGACGGACCATTGGGGTGAAGGGGGCAACTGAAGATGGTAAGATATAAGGCCTACCTGACGGGACTTACGGGCCCACCTGACGGGACTGACGGGCCCACCTGATGGGCATGACGGGCCCACCTGAACGGCCCGACGGGCCTCCCTGACGGGCATGACGGGCCTACCTGAAGCGACGGGTTAGGACTGTTGGGCCTGTGCAAGGATTATCCCACGCGCTTTGAAGGCCCATCGCTGACAGGCACAGTAAGGGCCCATGATCCAAAATCTCTATCGCCTAGAAAAGCCCTATGATCCGAAAACGGAAATCTTGACTCACTACGCTCAAGGGAATTTGTATGAGAGTCCCACATTGAAAAGATTTGGAAACCAAGGAGAAAAGTCAACCCTTTATCACTATAAAAAGCCTGCCACCCTCAGAAATCGAGGTACGCTTTAATTGACCCTCTCTAACGCTCTAAGTAAAACAGAAGAATTCTAACTTGACCGTCGGAGAGCCTTTGGCCGGCACCACACCGGTGCTCTCTGAAGGATTCTTTCGATTGCTTCTGTCGTGCAGGTTCGATTCGAGTACGGTGTGACCCATTGGTGACAATTTTCGACGTCATCACCCCTTATTTATCTATATAGGGTGTATAGAGTGGGGAGGGAGAAAAAGGCAAAGGGGAGTAAGGTATTCTCAATTGTTTGGTACAAGAAAATTAAAACCATAAGGTACTTTGGGATGAGGCAGTTCTCTTTTCACAATACATTTTTGAAACGTGGGTAGAAAATGAAATGGAGAACGACAAATAGATAAAAAGGGAGAGAGTTTTTTTTTTTTTTTCAATAGTTTTTCAGCATGATTATTGTATTTGTTGAATTCTCTCCTTAGTGAAAATTACTAAATTAGTCCTCAAGCTTGGCTACAATCATAATCCCAAAATAATCTATAAGATAATAAGGCTATATAACACAACTCCTTTCTCTCTCTTTTTGACTGAACACCACTCCTTTCTCTGAAGTCTTGTGTAAATAAAATTTTACATTTTATTATATATATATATATATATGTATTACTATGTCATATTGGATTAGACTCATTACAATATGGTTGAAAAATCCAAATATGCTTCTCATAAAAGTAAGAAAACCAACCAACAATTATATCATTTACACAAGTAATTAATAAAAGGAAAATGTTTTATTGCATACAGAGTATGTGGTAGCAAAAAGAAGGGGATAGGGTCATGTGTAATGCACATGACCAGGTAGACCTTAGACCCATATCCCTTTCTTTTTACTGTCACTACCCCTGTATGCAGCGAAACCTCTCATTTAATAAAATTTCATGGCATTTCTATGACATTAGGGTACAAACAACAAAGCCTCCCTCACTGTTAGCCGTTATAAATATTAACTTATAGGATTCTCAAAAAAAAAAAAAAAAAAAAAAAAAAAAAAAAAAAAACTTATAGAAGTTTCTTTTAATAATAATAAATAAATAAATAAATAAAAACTTATGTAGGTAAAAAAAATAAAAGACAAAAAAATTTTACTGGGGAAATATAATTTCATACTATCATCGCTCATTTGTTTATATCATCCTTACTCTAATATTTATTGTTGTTAATTTTCCAGTACCTGTTATTACGCTTTCTTTATTCATGTATGGAATTATAAATGGACAGAATATGCGGAGTAACATGACATCAAAAAGATCAACACAGTAGACAAAATCGCAATACTAAAAAATTCAATAATATTTGAGTATTTTACATAAAATATAGCCACTTTACCCAACAATGACATGAAACCCAACCCCTCCCTTATCTAAAAAATTGAATGATATATCAAAAGAATTAATTTCTTTCGCCTAACAAAGTTCTATTCGTGCAGCACTACTCTCTTTCACTTTCTTTCACATTGAATGTCCTCTTAGCATGTGTGCTGGTGCCATCAATACTGACTCACCACCACATTACCATGGCCAACTTTGTGTGGGCCCTATCCAGGTCACATAGCCTATAATAAGAACAAAGCCAGTAGGGGGCCCACTACCTGTAATACCATCCTTGTTTGGGCTATAAAGTTGTAGGTCATGATTTGGGCCTAACAAAAGTTAGCTAAAGAAAAATTAGAAGAATTGCGAAAACCGCCATATTGCCACTGTGATGCTGACAAAAACCGCAATGGCTTTGGATCCGAACACGTGGGTACATCCACTTTGATCTAACTCTGCACCTTCGTAGATCATTGTGCCGTTGATGGTTGGTGAGCTTGTCGTTGTAGTGGGAGTTTGCGTGCTTTGCTCTTGTGAAGCTTTTTGGCTGCAGAGGAAAAAAACAAAACAATTTTAATGTTAGTTAACGTACACACTAAAAAATCGAGTTTCAAGAATTGTGACTTTTTGACTCTATGTAGGATATAGCTATCCGTTACAAAAATCTGCGGTGATGATAGGCTTGGAGGTTGTGCAAACCCCATATGGCGGTTTGGCATTAAAAGACTGGACCACCTTTTCAGGCTATATAGAGATTCGGGGAATAACGGTGATATTTTTTATGTAATGCGCTTCTCATGCGCATGTGAAATCTATGCATGTGGGTAGGAGATAATTGTTGCATCACATAGTTCATGATATTTTTGAGACAAGCAGACGAGATGCGTGAAAAATGGTCATTGCATTATTAATATGGGGACCCTAGTATTAAAGAGGTATCGTTATCTTTTGGGCAAGTAAAAAAAAAAGGTATTTTAATAGCAAAGTATTTGCCCCACTTTTGATTCGATTTGAGCTTTGACATTTCGATGATTGTTGTTAACAAGACTGTATCATGGGTAGTGATGGATTGCTAGGCAAAGTTGTTTACGACAATTGACTACTGACCAAATATATTCTGTGTTAGAAAGGGTTGGTTTGACAATTGAACAACGGGAAGTTGCAACGATCACCAAACAACAAACAAAGCATGTTGTAGAACATAATTGCAAATTTTTTTCAAGAAAGTAAGTAACACCCATACTAATTATGATTTATTATGATCCATGTTCTCCGTGTGAGTCTAGTGTCTTGGTTGCCGAATTTATTGACAAAGATGAGCAAAACCAGGCCGGCAAATACGGCCGTGGGAGACTACTGGCATAATAATTCGCATGATTTATTTAAATAACGTGTTGTGAATTGTGATGTGATTTATGAAAAATAAATAATAATAAAAACATGTGTGTCCTGTCAAAAAAAAAATGTGTGTGATATACTACTATTCAGATCTGTCAAGTAGTGTCAACATGAAAAGTTGCGCTACCGAAAACAAAAACAGTTGTTAAAGTTTACAAGCCCAACGTTCAAAAAATTTTTTTTTTTTACGAGCCCAACGTTCAAATTGACAGTCTTAACTTTTTTAGGACAAAAATACCCTTTACCACCATCAAAAAAAAAAAAAACCCTTTACCGTTACGCGAGAAAGACAAAAAATTACTGGCGTTATTAGGGAGATAATAGCTAGAATGTAAGAATAATTAAGATGAGCGGAAATAATGTCGTATCTCACTGTTATAAGTTTTTAAAAATTCGGCTCTATTCAGTCCTTGTAACCTGTATTATTAGGGGTCCGATTAATAAGTGTCTTATTAATTTTTGAAAAAAATATAATTTTTAAGAATATGTTTTTCAAAAATGCAAAATCCTATTATTATTACAAAGGTCGAAATTTTTTTATTATTACAAGGGTTAAATTTTTTTTAGTGATATTTTGATTATGTAATGTATTACTCCTTCCGTCCCATTTTGTTTATCTTCTATTCCATTTTGAGATGTCCCAAAATATTGTCCTGTTTCTAAAAATAAAAGTTATTACTTTACTAATATTCCTATTATACCCCTAAACCTCATTAAGAATAACTTTTTTTTAAAAAAGTTGATAAATTTATTTAAGGGTAGTTTTGTAAACTTATATATTTTTATAAGGTAGACAAGATAATAAATGATGTTCCCTTAAAATGTTTGACTTTTCAAACAGGACAAACAAAGTGGGACGGAGGGAGTATAAATTTATTTTAAAAACTCTATACATTATTTTTATATTTATGTGTTTTTTTTAGAGAGTTTCAATTTATGACGTCCGCTCCTGATGATTGTTCTTTATCATCAAATCAAGACACCAATCAGTTTTTTGTGTAGGCCCATTGAACACTAAATCTCTTATACAACCATAAAAAACTTTACCAATTAAACTAACTAAAACCTACTATTTTTTTAAAGTATTGTTATTCTTAAAAAAAAAAGAATTTTCAAAATTGTTCAATGCTATGTTTTATTAAACTCGTGGCATATTAACGTTATAAATTTTTAAAAATGGCTTGTATTGTTACGTCATACCTGTTTACTTGTGTTTGTGCTTTTTAAAAGTAACGATAGAGATACACAATAACTCAGCGTGTATCGAATTGTGATGGGTGAAAGTGCGATGGTGGATTATACGAAGACTCACTCTTACCGATTACAATTCGATATGTGACAAATTATGATAAAAAATTGTGTTAGTTTATGTGTCTCTGGCGCTGCTAAAAAGATAAAAGTAAATTTACCTAGTGTTAGGGGTGGGGCAAAAGGTGATGGTGTAATCCGGCGAGGCGCCACAAGTGAAGGTACTGGTCTTGTCGTCGTAAGCATAACTGTACGCGTGTGGGCAGGCTGTCTTAAAGATCTGAGAGTACGTTGAAGGCTTACAAGTGTTTGGTGTGCCATACGCGCCTCTACAACAGTACTGATCTTGGTCTAAAGCGGCGCACGCGCTTTTACACGCGACGCTCTCACCTCCGTCGGCGGTGCTCGTAACCTTAAGCTCCGAAGGGCAAGACTCGTTAAGGTCGCTCACGCATCCAACGGTTGAACAGTTCTGACCTTTCCCACCCTGAGGCACCACAAGCATAGGGAGGTTGTACCCATCGACCAAGCTAACATCGAAGAAATCTAGACCGCCATAACCATCGAGCGTGAACTCGGCTAGAGTTGCCGGTGGCAGAGCGTTGCTTCCTGCACACTCAACTTTGCCGGAGCTGCAATCAGCTGTGACGCAGGAGAATTTGCCTGTGGAGTCTTGGGAACAATGGGTTCGGCCCCAGAATCGACCGCCCCATGAGGCTGGTGCAGTGATTGTTTTGGACTCATCCTTCTGCAGAGCGAAGCCTGTGGTTGTAAGTGAAGCTATTCCTGCGTTGGATTGAATGCCTGGCCATACCGTGTAATCGCACTTGTTTAATATGGTAAAAGTCGTTGAAATCACTCCTGTAATTGAAAAGAAAAGAAAATAACTTTGTTAGACTTTGGTATGTTTTAATGTTGTGTAACTGGTAAGGTGGCACTAAAATCACGCCTGGATAAAAAATGCTAATTCAAATAGAATGCTACTATGTTCACACCCGGTGGAATATTATATGCACTTGTTGCTAACTTGTTATTAGTTTCTAAGTTATTTACCTTTTGTTGATAGAAAAAGTGTTAACAAGGACATCAATAATGTTGTTAATTGAGCCATTAAAACTCAATGGCTATAACAAGAAGAGAAAAAGAAGGAAAAGAAATTTAAGAGAAGCAAAAAGAATGAGAAGAAGAAAGAAGGGTCACAGTTGCGCAGGCCAAATCCGACTTTCTTTCTTCTTCTCTTGAGTTGGGAATAGGACTGGGAGCAATGTGAGATTCTGTAAGAGCCGTGATGAGTGGATTGGGGGTATTTATAAAGGAATTGAAGCAGTGGATGTCTTAGCTTACGTGGCTCTGACTTAGTTTTATGTCTATAGGACCGGCGAGAAGGCAAAAATAAATAAAATGTCATAAATGATCTTTTGATTTCTATATTTTGGACCAATTCATATTTTAGTCTTAAAATTGATTTCGTTCATAATGTCATCCTTAGAAATAGAAAATGTTTTTATTTTGGTCATTGTTGTCAACCTACTAATAGAAAATCCTACATGACTGAACATGGCATTAAATATCATTAAAAATTCTATTAGGCATTTTTTTTAGTGTCACGTTAGCATTTTAATTTTTTTTTTTCAAAAACCACAGCAGAAAATATAATTTTGATTTAAACTGAAAGTACAAATTTGATTTAAATTAAAATTTTAATTTCTCAAGTCTCACATTTTCATGCATTTTATGTTTTCTTAACCAAACATAAATATGCAAAAGATTTAGGTTTTAAGCTAGAAATCAGATCAACTTTGTTCAAAAAAAAAAAATCAGATCAACTTCTCTAGTTCTCTTTTCCTCTCTCTCTCTATCTGAGCTATTCCACAGCTACCATGAGCCACCACCGACGGTGATTTTTCTCCAAACCTCTATCCTCACGATTTCACTCTCTCTAACCCTTCGATGCTCACTAATCGGCAAAAGCTCTATGGCCGAACCTTGAGCTTCTCATCATACTGAATTGGCAAGGCCTCTCTTTCAGTGTCCTTCTTTGCTTTGCCGCTTCGGTCACCAGAGGTTCGATCTGGGTTTGTTTTTCCATATGGGTGTTGTTTGTTTTAAATTTATGTGTTTTTCTTTTCCATGTGGGTTTAATGATTTTTCTGGGTTTATGGGTTTCGGTGGAGAATGGTGTTTGGATATGGAAAATGTGAACATCGCTGGTGGTGGCCGTGGCATGCAGCAAGAAGAGAATCAGTGCCCATGAGTGGGTATCTGGGTTTGTTTGATACTTGCATGATTGAGTTTGTTTAGATCTGGGTATCCTTGCTATTGATCTTGGTATGTTTGTGTTTTTGTTTTTTGAAGAGAACGTGGTGTTGTTTGTTTGGTTCAGATTTGGGTATCTTGCTTGCTCTTGTTCTGGGTTTTTTGTGTGTTTGTTTCTCAAGAGAAATTCTGGGTTTGCTTTTGATTGAGTTGGTTACTGGTTTATGGGTTTATTTCTTCGGTTTATTTATGGTTTGGTTTGGTTTCTTTGGATTTGATAAAGATTAGATTTGGTTGCTGGATTTGGATTTGGGGTTGCTAGAGATTAGATTTGGTTGCTAGAAGAACACGAAGAACAAGTTCTGTTTATCACCACAGACTTATGTTCTTACGAAAAAAAATAATGAAAGTAAAATAATAATAAATAAAATTAGATTTAAGGTTTTTTTTTTTTTTAAATTTTCTGACATGGCTTTTAAAAAAAATTAAAGGCGTAAATGCACTTTTAGTCCATACGTTTTGACCCGATTTTTATTTTGGTTCCTATGTTTTATTTTTACCATTTTTAGACTCTAAATCAATTAACGCGTGATATTTGAGTCTTTACCATTACTCAACTAACAGAAAATGTTAACGTGACTAACAGCAGAGTAAAATAATAATTAAAAAATCTATTTTAGTATTAAAAAATTGTCACTCAGAATTTAAATTTAAAAAAAAATTATTTATTAATTTTAACTAAATGAAAGATTTTTAAAAAAAAACTCGAGAAGAACACGATGAAAACAAGAACTCCAACCTAGGTTAAGAACTCAAGAACACAAACCTAAATACAGAATTTTCTTTCCTGATCCGTGACTACCCTCAAATCACAATCATAAACCCACCGGAATCTACCACAACACCATCAACTATCCACCACAAATCCAAAACAATAAACCCATCCACTACCCACACAAACCCATCGAAGCAAACTACCCCACCCAAATCTGATTTATTAAAAAAAAAAAAAAAAAAAGCTCAGCTAGTCCAGGTGCCATTTCTTTTCGATCTAAGAACGAAACCCATCACCAAACTCCAATCTATGAACGAATCTCACCACCAAACTCCAATCTCAGCCACTGAAACCCACCACCAATCTTCAATCCAGCCACTGAAACCTACCATCAAACTTCAATCCAGCCACTAACCATTATCGATCTAGCCACCAAATAATCATGCAACCCATCACCGACCGATCCAAACTCTAATCTGTGCCATCACCAAAACTCCACCACAGATGCCGATCACCACAAACCCACACCCTCCACCATGCCGATCCACAAACTTAGACCTCCACCACGCCGATCCCCACAAACCCACGCCCTCCACCTCACCACAGTACGTCGGCAACACCATATGCACAGAAACCCATAAAAAAAATGTCAAAGAGAGAGACCCATTGATTTGAGAAAGGAGCTTGAGGCATATGGGTTTGGGTTTGGGTTTGAGTTTGGGCAAAATGGAGATAAAGAGAGTTCAAGAAGGCTAAGAACCAAGATTGAGGGAGAAAGAAGAAAAAGAAGAAGAAAGAAAGAAGAAAAGGAAAGAATGGAGGCGGAGAACGATCTAGGGAAGAAAAAGAAGAAGAAAGAAGAAAACAAAAAAGAAAAAGAGCATGGTGCTTGTGTATCTGATGAACCCAAGAACTCAAGCACCGTATCAAGAACACAAGCACCGTTGTTTTTAAATTTTTTTTTTTCATTTAGTTAAAAGGTGAAAATGCACTTTTGGTCCCTACATTTTGGGTCTTGTTACAATTTGGTCCCTAAATTGATTTAGGTCCTAGGTCAGTCCCTGATTTTTAAAAATCGTTTTTAAAATAGTTCCTACCGTCAACCCAGTGACAGAAAATGTTGAGGTGGCAAACGGCGTGCCCTACTTGCTGATATGGCGCTGACGTGGATAATAAAATATTATTAAAAATACCAGGTCAACATCCATGTCAGCATTTTAATGACAAGTCAGCATTTTAATTAATAAAAAAATTAAAAAAAATTAAACTGAAAAAATTCAAAATAAAAAAATAAAAAATAAAAACTTTTTTCAGATTCTTTATTTCTCTGTATCTTTTTTATTTTATTTTATTTTATTATTATTTTTTTCTTCAGATCCTCTCTTTCTCTGTCTCTTCCATTTTCTCGTTGGCCATGCAGACGATGTGAGAACGAACTCCGACGAGACCATGACGGACTCAGTGGTCCCCAACGGAACCTCAAGCCGAATCGAGCAGCAGATCGCGACGATCACGCGCTTGTTGTTCACGTTGGTTTTGACGGAATCTCTGAACCTGGCCGACCTCGCTGTGGAGACCAGCGACTAAGCCAAGGCGAGGTCTTTGCACTCCACGACGACGATGAGCGGTTCGAAGCGGAGGACGAGTTCGGACTCGGGTTCGGAGCGAGTTGGTGAGTCGGGGAAGAGGAGGGAGATGACCGAGTCGGGATCGGCCGGGTCGTGGGAGACGAAGAGCAAGGAGCCGCCTTTGGATTTTTTGTTGGGTTGGGTTTGGTGTATGGGTTGGGAGAGGATGGAGATACAGCTGGTGGTGAAGTAGCAAGGGTGGTTGTTGAGCCGGAGATACAGTTGCTTTTTTCTGGGTTTCTGTAGGGGTGGGTGGTCGGTAGTGGAGGTGGAGATCGGTGTGGCCGTGTTTGTGTTTCGGTGATGGAGTTGTCTTAGTGAGTTTGGTTTCGTGCTTGTGGTTTTTTTTTTTTTTTTCCTGATGTTGATTTGTATATTTATTTCTTGGATTTATTGGATTTGATTTACTAGAGGTTTATGGGTTTGATTTCTTGGATTTATTGGGTTTGATTTACTGGATGTTTATGGGTTTGATTTCTTAGATTTATTGGGTGGTTTATGAGTTTGATTTCTTGGATTTATTAGGTTTGATTTACCGGATGTTTATGGGTTTAATTTTTTTGGATTTATTGGGTTTGATTTGGGGAAGAACATGAAGCATGAAGTTCATGTCCTGGGGAAGAAGAAGAACAATGTTCTTCCGAAAAATAATGAAAAACAAACCCATTTTTTAAACTCAAATTTTTAAACTGAAAAACCTTTTTTTTTTTTTTTTGTTTAATTTAACTAAATTAATGTTTATTTATTTATTTATTTTAAAAATTCTGACCTGGATTTTTGTTTTAATTTTTTATTAATTTAAATTTGACATGGCATTTCAAAAATGCTAAATAAGTTTTTTTAATAATATTTTATTATCCACGTCAGCAAGTAGGGCACGCCATTTGCCACCTTAGCATTTTCTATCACTAGGTTGACGGTAGGGACTATTTTAAAAATGATTTTTGAAAATCAGGGATTGACCTAGGACCTAAATCAATTTAGGGACCGAATTGTAACAAGGCCCAAAATGTAGGGACCAAAAGTGCAATTTCGCCTAGTTAAAATTAATTTTTTTTTATAATTTAAATTCTGACGTGGCAATTTTTTAATGCAAAAATAGATTTTTTAATTATTATTTTACTGTACCGTCAGCCACGTTAGCATTTTCTGTTAATTGGGTGACGGTAAGGACTTAAATGTCACGCGTTAATGGTTTAGGGACTAAAAGTGATAAAAATAAAATGTAGGGACCAAAATAGAAATCGGGTCAAAACGTAGGGACTAAAAGTGCATTTACGCCAAAATTAAAATGCTGAGGTGGTATTAAAAATGCCAAATAAGATTTTATTATTATTATGTTATTAGCCACGTTAGCGCAAACATGGCACTCTGTTAGCCACGTAAGATTTTCTATTAGTAGGTTGATAGCAATGACCAAAATAGAATCGATTTTCTTTTTGTAGGGATGACAATAGGAACAAAATCAATTTTGGGACGAAAATGCAAATCGGCCCAAAATGTAGGGACCAAAAGTGCATTTATGCCTAAATAAAATGGTAAAATGCAAAACTGACCCTCTAAGTTTTTTCAGATTTTATTTCAGTCCTCTAACTTTGTTTTTGTTCATTTCAATCCTCTAACTTTCAAGTTTATTCAATTAAGACTTTTCCATCAACTTTTGTTATATGTTATGGTTAATTTTTCAATTTTATAAATTTCTGTTCAAATTTTTTAAATTAAAAAAATTCAATTAATGATTGAAATATATTTTCCAAATATATTTTTTTTTCAAAAAACATTAACAAAAGTTAACAGAAATGCCTTAATTGAATAAATGTAAAACTTAGAGAACTGAAATAAACGTAAGTAAAGTTAGAGGACTGAAATGAAATCTGAAGAAAGTTAGAAAGTTAGTTTTGCTTTTTAGCCTAAATAAAACATCCAAGACGAAGGCAAATTCACTGGTATTTTTATAACTAAAAAAGCACTACTTTAAATTACGTTTTCAGGTTAAAAAACACGCTGTATAGAACAAAGTTTTTTCCTTATGGAAACACGGTAAGCTCGAAGGCACAAAGTTGTGATAAAAAAAGACGCTTATTTGTCCCATATTGTTAACATGACCCTGCTTTTTTTTTTTTTTTTAATTAAAAAAAACACTTATTTTTTTGAAAGAAAATAAGAGCACGTCTTATCCATACAGGTTATCAGTATCCCCTGTTTTCGGTTGATTTTGCAATATTAAATTAACAATAGCTAATTAATTCCAAGCTTACAGACTCAAGATCTTTTATGAATGTGCAAAATGACAAAGAAGGCGTAATGCTATATATACAAACTTTTTTACAAAATTTTTTATAAACAGTTGATATAGTAAATAGTTATTAGTAATTGCAAAAGTGACGTTAGTTGTTAATCTAGATAAAAACTAATAGAAAGTTGGTCACAATAATATTTTATAATAATATTGTAAAATAATTTATAATTATAACATTACTCATAAAGAAAAAAATACAAATGGAAGTATTAGTCACTCTACAAGATCATAGTCCCTCATCTTATGTGTTAAAAGTTAAAACATCATTTTTAACTTTGAATAGAAAAATATATGAAAATTTTGTGATCACTCCTATTTAGTGTTTATTAATTTCTTTCTAAAAAAAAATTATTAATTTGTTTGCATTAAATTCCTTTTCTTTTTTCGGTATGTCATTAATTTCCTTGTCAATATGTCACCCACCTAACAAGGAGTCCAAATCTTCTGTCCCACTTTTCCTGCCCCAATCTATGCTCCACCAATAAAAACTTGCCACATGTTTACCTAATTAATTAATTACTACCATGATTGACTTATTAATACTACCATTATTAATTAATGGTAGTAATTAATTAATTAGGTGAACATGTGACAAGTTTTTATTGGTGGAGTATAGAGTGGAGTAGGAAAAGTGGGACAGAAGATTTGGACTCCCTAACAAGCGCACGTCATTCAGGAGTAGTAATATAATAATTGGCAACATAATAATTGGCAAAAACTAAATGTACAACATCCCATAACCATAGTTGTTCCTAATCAGGGATGGAACCAGGATTTGAACATAAGGGGGCAAAGCATAAACCAAAAAAATTTCAAATAATATGGTCTATTAAAAAAAAAAAATTCATGATAGAGAAAACAATTGCACTTTATTACCATAAATATTTAAGTTAAGAAGGAAATAATATAAATCAAAAAAAGTTGAAAGTTACAATATGATATTCTAACATTTTCGAGGAAGAAGAATAAAAAAAGAAGAGGATTTCAGATCTCCAGATTTTGGGTAATTTGAATTAATATGTTGATTTTATCACATTGACCAACTCAAAAATATGATAAACCCATACTTTTGGATGCAACTGAAAATCACACTAATGAAGTTTTCAAAACTTTGTTTGAGGATTTTAAAAAATTGGGATATTAATATTAAGAGTTGGCAATGCTACATTATCTGTAATACCCCAAATTTTGATTTTTATGATTATCACTGTACCTTGTCAATTTTAATATAGAGTTGAGGTACCATATGTGTGTGCACAGTAAGATGAGAGTAGACAATTTTGTGGTGCTACAAATAGATGAAAAAATTAAAGTTTTAGTGTATACGATTTAGTGAGGCAATTAAAATAAATAAATAAAAAGGAAAAGAGGAAGATGTTTTATGGGCTCCTTGCAAAATAAAGAGATAAGTTCAAGTTGGTTTTAAAATCTAGCCCACTACCCTACCAAACCCACATCTCTTTTGTGTTAAAATATAAGTTGGAGGAAAAGATAATTAGGATTTTGGGATAAGAAGGGTTTCATCACTAAGGAGGCTAGGGTTTTATCAAAGAGGCTAAGAATTGTTTTCCTTGGAGTCTAGAATGCATACCAGTGAAGAGGCAATCATATTTTTTTCAAGGTATGACTTCTCACCGTGAGAATCAAAGAATCAAAGGTTTAGAATTTATCATGGATTACAATCTTAATATATGAATAGGACTTTCACGTTTTCATTAGGGTTAATATGTATTAAACCCCAAGTTGCCCACTGTGTGCATTCTAGTGCAAGCCGTGAATTGAGAAAGGTTTTGTTTATGGCTTTACATCTTCTTTTGGTTATATGTATATTAAATCGTAGGTAGCCACTGTGAGTTTTTTTTTAGAACAAAGCCATGGATTACGAGACTCAATCCATTTATATAGCTTTACGTCTTCATTGGTTTATATATATATATATATATATATATATACACTAAATTCTAGAATTGGCCACCGTGCATATCCATGAACAAGTCACGGATCAAATCTTCAGTCATGAGGTTTTCACCTTTTCTATTGTGGTTATATATATATATATATTAGGTGGCTTTAACGTTTTTGGGGTTATGTATATTAACTTAAATCCTAAAGTATTAGCTGCTGCCCCGAAGTTGTGATAAATTCAAGGAAACATATTCTTGGGTAGAGAAACGTTAATTTAGTGTTGAAAGTGTTATTAGTTCAGCAAAGTGTAATCCTAGTGAATCCATTCGTATAGTTTGATAAGCTTTCTATTTTGTGGAGGATATTAAGTAATTTTTATGATTGATGATAGGTCCTATTTAAGAGTGTTTTGAGGCTTTTTGGAGGATGTTTTAGCTGGACTGTCAGAGTGATTCAAGTACTGTAAGTAATTATGCATAATATGCACAAGTATTGTTCTTTAGATTCTTAGAAGTCAAAAGTTTTTAAAAGTTATATTTTTAAGCTTATGTTTTCTAAAGTTTATCGAAAGCATTTTTACATCATTGAAAGAGAAACTTCGACTTTTAAATAATGTTTTAAAAAGAAGCTTTGAATTTTAAATAATGTTTTGAATGTCCGAATCTCATTTAAAAGATGAGTTCTAAACTAAACTATTTTCATAAAATAATTGAGTTTCAAAGTAAGTTTTTTAAAAAGGTTCTTGTTCTTTAAGTTTGTTTAAAATCAAGTGATTTCAAAGTCATATTCTTTTTTTTTTTTTTTTTTCCAAATGGTATTTAAGACGTTTCTTTTAGTAAATTGGGTTTTCAAACTTACTCAAGAATTGTAAAAATATTTATATAAACTCTTCAGATCTTATTCATTCCCTAAGAGAGTCAAGCATCCTTTGATTTATGTTCTATTCGATATTGTGACCTTTGATATGCCTCTGTATTTGGAATAATTGTTAATATCAAATAAATTATTATATTTTGCATAAACTTTACTTTTGTGATATGTGACCCAAACATAAGTGTTTTTAGAATTGATCAGATATATCATATATATGTGCAAATCCGCTCACAGGATTGTATGTGAGAATATGTGTTGATCCCTCACCAGCAGGGTTTAGATGTTGGTATCCGCTCACAGGATTGTATGTGAGAATATGTGATGTGTATATGTGAAACTGTGCTCTGATCAATTTTATGAATGTGATTTCAAATGATTTTAAGATGTGATTACAATTGTATTAAGTGATTCGTTATATGTTTTGGAATAATTATTTTTGATATCATTGAATGAGTTTGTGAAAAATCAAAATGCTTGTGCTTGGCTTGACTCTATTCCGTTGTGTATTCTATATAATTACTTACTGGATGTGTGGCTCACCCCATCAATTACAATTTTTCATATTAAAATTTAGTTGGGGAATAGAACCTTTGGATTGCTTCGTAAGGTGTAAGGTAGAGTGTGGGAGTTTAAGGCGAAGTCAACAATATTGGAAGTCTTAACAGATTATTAGTTATTTTATTCCGCTTTAGATTTCACTGTATTTTGGAGATTATTCTAAATTTGTGGATTTTAGTTATTGTAAGAGATTTATCAATAGCATTGTTTATTTGGAGTTTTGAATTATGTTTAAATTAATCATGTTTTTTGAGTGTTATAAGTTCAGCAAGTTAGTCATGCATCTAAATTCATGTTCCATGGATTTGGGTCGTGACATTATCAATATTGGCTTCTAAAAGAATTTTGCGTTTTATCTTTTGAAAAAAATTTAAATATTGTAATTGACTTTTCCATAATTTATAAATCAATTAAAAAGTTATATAAATTATTGTCACCCCCTAAGGGAATTTTATTTTTCTATGAGATTTTTTTAGTTATGACTTATTGAATTACAATATTGGTAATTTGTGGATTTTTTGTTGTGTTGTGTTTGGACCAATCCAAAAATTTGAGGGGGCCAACTATAAAACCAATATACTACTTAAAGTTTTCAAAGAAATGGTTTTGGTGGGGGGGGGGGGGGGGGTGGGGGGAGGGAGGGAGGGGGGAATGGCTCCCCTGCCCCTTAGTGGGTCTGTCCCTGTTCCTAATCATATAGGGGTCAGGGTTAATGAATGCCTTAGGGATGTGAAATCCAACGTAGTTGACCTACATTTCTTTAAAATGCCTAATTAAGGGCACTTGCTACTTTTCCTTAAAATGCCTAATTAGGGGCACCTGTTAACAATCATCTGCATAATGGTCACCAAATAATCCGTGCCTTGGCACGAAACCATGGTTTTAAAAACCTAACCGGTTAAAGAACCAAAAAAGGGATCGGTTTTCGCTTTAACATGGTTCTTGACCAATTTGCTTGGTTTTGACTGGACTGATTCTAGGTTCGATTCTCAGTTCAACAGGTTGAATTGGTTGGTTCGATTCGGTTTTTAAAACAATGCACAGAATTGTTGAGACCTATGGATAACCCATTAGTCCAATAAGGTGGGTTGAATTTTTTGCCCATGGGCTCTCATTGGGCTAGCCTATCAGCCTGGCTTGTTGCCCAACCCATCAACCCATAGTTTATAACAAAATAATTAGGAGATGTGTGGTCAAACTTGAGAGTTGAGAGAGGAAAACTTTAAGACCAGACACCCAACAACTAGGATACTTAAAGTGATTGTGTTAAATTACATTTACTAAATATATATTGAACAAAGTTTAGTTATAAAATTAGTTGTAACCTAAGGGTACAACCTTACTCAATGTCATTGATATTGCTCATGGGCAATTGCCATTTAGTAGGCTAGCCTATTAAAAATAAAATGGCAAATACCCATGAGCAGGGATATGAGCTAGGGTTTTCCCTTTTGGCTCATCTGAGCCCAACCGGTTGACCAATTAACGGCCCATTAAGCCCACGAAAAAAGTAAAAAATGGGCCAGGCCGTTGTAGCCCAGCCCATTGACGACCCTTACATCCATAGCACTGATTGTAACCTGATGCAGTAAAAAAGTTGCATGGCCCATAAACTCATAGTAAGTAGTTGCCTCAACTCCAAAAGAAGAACAAAGAAGAATAAAAGAAAAGATTGATAACTTCCATTGCACCAAACAATACGTTTTGCGATGCACTTTATTGATACATTTTTTATTTAAAAAAATTGCATTTTATTTTCACTTTTTCATCCAATAATCACAACTTACTGCATTACTATTTGTGAATTTTTTTTGAGAAATAAGTTGTGTAAATTAATTTACTCTTTTAAAAAATAATTATATTCCCGTAAAAGAGAGATTTTTTCAAATAAGATGCACTTGGGACTTTAGTAACAAAAAATAAGAATGCTTAGGAATCTTGAAAAGGTGCTCATTAATCCTAAGAGAATATTCCAAATCAAATGACCAGTAATTTTTTTTGTTTATAACATGATGTGGTGAGTTCAGAATTTGGGAGATCTCCTATTGTGATTTGTGAATACTTTATTATCTATGTTGTTTTTCTTTTTATGTTGGAAAAATATTTTTGTATTTGTAATAATAATAATTCTATATATATAAAATAAACCACGGTCATTTAAATATATTATTACGGACAGAAATTCAGCAATGTATATATACACACCGACAGATTAATCCTCATCATTTCAATCATCAAAATACATTTTTGGATTCATCCCTTAATAGTCCTCTAAACATGCAAATTTCAATTTAAATGGTTGTCCCGCCATTCTTGCATACGCTAATAATTCTTTATCATTTTGTTGATACTTTGGATATTAGAAATAGGGTCGTGCTAACGAGTGTGCTTAGAACATTGGTTAATAATTCACTTAAAGAAATTTTTTTTGGAAAAAAAAAAAAAAACAATTAAAGTTTTGACAGTTTTTTTCTTTTGCCATAAAAGTGACATCAAAACTTTCCTAAAATGGATAGTTAACCAATGCCCTAAGGGCACTCGTTAGTATTTCCCTTGGAAGTAAACCATTCAAATCAGTATATCTTTAGGCACACGCTCAATGTAAAAGGATGAAAATAAAAGTTTCTTATTATCCAAAAAAAAAAAAATATATGGGTTTCAGTTAGTTTAACTGGTAAAATTTTTTATGATTAAATAAGAGATCTGGGGTTTAATCTGGTTTAATGATAAAAAAAAAAAACTATTATTAGGAGCGGACGCCATAAGTTGAAATTCTTAAAAAAAAAAAATTTATTACAAAAAATAAATAAATAAAAGGAAAATAAAAGCTTCTAAATTATATGATATCCATAGGATAAGGTTTTTTTTTCCAAACCCATTTGAAGAATCTCCTTCAACTCTTTATAGAAAATTATAGAATACTCAAAAAACACATTAAATGTGTAACCTTCTTTCAAATAAATATTGGGTTCCCTTCACAAA
The DNA here is from genome assembly GCF_932294415.1 of Quercus robur. Lineage (NCBI taxonomy): Eukaryota > Viridiplantae > Streptophyta > Magnoliopsida > Fagales > Fagaceae > Quercus > Quercus robur. The sequence continues at coordinate 12,591,949 of NC_065535.1, read as the reverse complement.
AGAAAAAAAGAAAAAATAAAAAATTGTGAGTTTTACCTAGAATTTAATTAGTAGAATCTACTATTATGTGATAGGAGAGAGAGTATGTTTATATTGTGCATTTAGAGTATTCTATAATCACTCTCCATTATGTGTGGTTTGTAGTCAACATTTATTAATTCACATAATTTAATGAGATAATAATGTTTAACCCCACAAATACACGAGAATCTTTTATTTATTTATATAGATAATTTGATAGTTGAGGGTAGGAGAGTTTGAACCATGAATATCTCTGTTAGAAATACTAAAGAGTATCAACCAATTGAACTGCAAAACTCTTAACCGAACACTTGCAAATCATAACAATGCGATTTTTATCGCTTTACTGTCAAATAAAATAACAATGCGATTTTATCCATCTCTTTTATGAACTTTTTTTTTTTTTTTCAAATTTTTTTATCTCACCAATTAAAGATCAGTTTTATATGAACACGATATCTTGATATTACATATCATGGGATCAAAACAACTAAAATAATTAATAAACCTCCGAATAGATACAAAATAAATAAAGAAATAACTTGTTTACAGCAAGAGCAACGTATAATTCACAAACTCACTCACCAGTACTTTTGATAGAATTTGTGATTTGAAGTCATCATTTAAGTTTAAAAAATTGAGTATGCGTATTGTATATCTAAGTAAATGTGCGCAATAGACATTTTCCCTACAGATGGTCTGGACCAAAACAATCTAAGAAAAGAAAAACAAAAAACAAAAAACAAAACAAAAACCAAGTTAGTAGGAATTAACCAAAACCTATGTTACTATGTATTGAATAATGATAAAAGGGAATTCAACTGAGTCAAGATCTGGTTACCCAAATAATTAGCAATGCAATAATTAACATTCATATTGGATAAGTCCACTTTGGTTAGCTTTTCAATTTGAACTCATTTTGTTTTTTAGTATGCATCCTCAAAAAGGTCAATCTTCAATTCGTATTTCTTCTGGTCTATCGTCTTTTGACCATATATTGTCTGGCCCACAAAATAAAGCACCTAACTAATTTAATTAAACCGAGCGACTGCCGACTGCCGACATTGGATTCTCGAGGGACAGTTGAACTTGGCTTCAACTTCCGAAACTTTGTCAAAAACCACATGAATATGGTTCAACTGCTATCATAAATTTCGATATGAAATTAGGTCTTCCAGGGAAATAGTCTTACCAGAAAACAGCTACTTGGCATTCTGAGGTTCAAGAAATAATAAGCCCACCCTAAATATCCAAGTGAGATTTTTATATGAAGTAAAACATCGATCTCAAGAAACATGCTGAATTTTCTACAAATGATAGAAAAAGATTGTTGGTTTGAAAAATATATATACAAATACAATATAGCCACCTCCTTAGACTAGGGTCCAGGTTGTATTTTACTTCTACAAGTTAGCCAATATAGCACGTAAAATGCAGAAATGGTATACAGATTCCAGTACTGGTCAGCCATGGGAGGCTATCAAGGGTTTAGAAAAAATGGGTTAATTGTGTTGTATTGGCCATGTTGTCACCCTCATTAATTCGTAGCAGTTATGACTATATATGGATTTACGACCATTTAAAATGATGGTGAAAATGTATGAGCACGACTTCACGAGAGGCTATTGATGTTTACTCAGCTCAAACAATTGGACTGAAATAGTGTATTCCAAGCTATATATGTTTTTCCTGTAGGGCTTAAATGGTCTCCTTTCTTTCCTTTGATTTGGTCTTTCTCTGAAGTGATTAGATGAAAGGAGTAATGCCCAAAAATCCGGTTCTTGATTATTAATTGTCCCATGCGGTCGTTAGAGGTGCAATGCTAGAGAGAGAACTATTTTAACAATGTTTACCAAAAAATACAAAAAATAAAAAAATATTTTAACAACTTATAATTTGATTGGTGATAAGTCATAATTAGAGTAATATCATATATACATCACTTTTATTGTATACAAATTACAACAAATCATGTAAAAACAGTTATGAAAAAAAAAATACAAAAAAAAAAGCATTTTACATCACCAAAAAAGTCATTTTATTTATTTTACATAATCACTTTTACAACATATTCTATATCTCATTTTTTATTCTGCAATTTATCATACTAAAATAATACTATTTTATACACACACCAGTAACAAAAGAAACAAAATTGCAGCCAAACCAAGCAAGAGAGAGAGAGAGAGAGAGAGAGAGAGATTTACATATTACCGCAGCACATCTGCTATTACTACAGCACATCTGCATTTTTTTTTTTTTTTTGTTGGTATATTTTTGATGAACAATATTATCTATTTTGTATTTGTAGGGAATATGCATTACCCAATGTGAATGTCTAGGAATCGCTTGCACTGACATGGGCCATATGGGCACGGGATGGTATAGTGAAATGACCATTCTTGAAAAAATAGAACATGTGTATGACAAGGATACGTTAATTATTAAATATATTTTTATTTTTATTTTTATATATGGTTAAGCAATATTATTATTCATAGCATAAATGTTTTCTTTATTTAGTGAAATGACATCTAATTCCTCTCATTCTTGTGTGTCCTGGTTGTGTCTTGTATTTTTTTTTTTTTTTAATTTTTAAAAAAGAACACAACTAGCTAGGACTTGCATACAAAAGTAGTGTCTAAAGAGTGTCAAATGTCCATGTATTTGACATGAGTATAGCACTCTAAATAAACTGTTTGTGCTTCATATAGGCAAATGTTAGACATGGTTTATGCTTTACATTGGTACTTTCTTTACCACCAAAAATCACAACTTAGATCAAAATATGAAAAAAAAAATAATAATAATAAAAATGAGAAACTTCCCAACAAACATACACGAGAGAGTGGAGTTTTTTTTTTTTTTTTGAGAAGACACGAGAGAATGACTTGATAAAATAGCTTCACAAGATACATCTTCATTAACTATATAATAACCGGATTTCTCACGAGGCGGCAGAGAAGTATATTTTGTTTTGAACTTTTGATGAATATAGGTGACTGTATTATTTTGACAATTTGACTACCTTTGTTTCCCACTTGATCTATATATATATATATATATATATATAGTCCTAATTAACGGCTTATCTTACCCAATATGTACCCCCCGCGTCTAAACTGTCTCTAGTCTCATGAGTCAGGTGGGGTCACGATCAAATTAGGCTTTAGGCTTTGTCTGACGCATCATTCCAGCAGCCGCGACTTTAACCCTGGTTGGGTCCTGCCCCTATCCGATGCATATGGGCTCGATCGGCCCTACTTCCTTTGTAATTCTTTGTTTCTCTCCCTATTCTTCACTTTTCAGTTTTCAGTGTGTCATGACTCATGACACAGCCAATTTGTGTATAAAACCTAGCTACTCCACTCTCTTTGTCCAGTTTGATTTTGATGCTTAAACTTTTAAGAGAAAATTATTTAATATTTTTTATTTAAATACAAATTTTCAAATTTTCCTTTATAAAACTTTAATAAAAGAAATGCCAAGAGTATACTCATTCAGAAATCAATATATTAAAAATCGTTAACTTTTAAAATTTGACAATATTTTAGGAAAACCAAAAATAGAATATTCCACTTAAGGAAAAAAAAAAAAAAAAAAAAAAGGATGGCATTCTTTGGGGTAAGTTAAACAATAATTTTACTTAGGGAAAAAATAGTGAAAAGAGTATTGTTCTTTTTCTTTTTTATTAAGTGAGAAGATATTGCGGTAGTATTATACTCTTAAGTAGAAAGTATGTGCATAATAGGTTCAGTGAAAAAAAAAGTTTATAATTAAATACATAATTTTTGCCACAATTTTCATATATGTGATTGTAAATAGTAGAATATATATATATTTATATATATATATATATATATATATATATAAATTCATGTAAAAATGATGGTTCACGGATAATATTAGGACAAAATTTAGTTACAAAATTAGTTGTAGCCTTAGGCTACAACCTTGCTAAATAAAACAAATACTAGTACATATTTTGAAAATCTAACCGTTGAATTACATATTATTTACACTCTTAATACACATGTTAAATTTTGAGTAAATTGGATATTATTTACTATATGATTTATAAGTTTATATTTTATACATAATTTTAAACTACAAAAACTTGCAACTTAAATAATTTATTAATAACATAGCAATTAATCTTTAATTTTCTAGAAAATATAATCCAATGGTCGATTTGTCTAAATTCATCTCTAATAAAAAGATATTGAATAAGGTTGTAATATTAGGTTATAACTAATTTTGTAACTAAAATTTGTCCTAATAATATAATAAATAATCAAATCGTGACTGTAGGGGCTGTTTTTGGGGCTCAGGCCCAACAGGCGAGCGATTTTGGCCCAAAAGTCCCTCAACAATGAATTTATAGAGAGCAGGTTACAGAACTAGGTCTTGACAGAGTGAACATAGTTATGAACAAGCCATGCAACCATTTGGACGTGGGGACGTTCCTCTGTGCTTCCTGGGAAAACAGTCCGTGATGGCTGTATCTTATGCTTTGTTTCTCCAATTCCTTTTCTCTTTCTCTCTGCTTTTCTTCCTCCTTTTTTGCAATGCCCTGGCCATGGGGATTTTCTTCTCTTATATAGCATCCTTTCTACGATAATGACCCTACACTTGTTAATCATCTGGGCCTCTACTTGAGTGCATGTCCCATAGGACATCCTCATTCTTTTCTGTGAGTTGCACTGGCCAAGATAATTCTGTTCTCCTGTCATTTCCACATTAATGCGGCTGGAAAAGTAGCTCCTTGGCATTTAATGCGACAGTTGTGGTTGCCCCCCCCCCCCCCGAACGTCATGCATTCTTCCTTGATGTTGGATGACCTTTCGCAATGTAAAGGGTGTGAATCGGACTCCCATTTGGTGCGTCCGAGGAGGTACTCCTCCTCGGACGCCCCTAAGCAAGCCCGGCCCAACATGATTGGGCTGGGGGGTCCTCTGCCCGTGTCTTCGCTTCTTATTGTGGTTGGGCTTGGTACAAGTACTATGGCCCAACGTTGGCTGGCGAACTTTACCCCCACAATAGCCCCTCAAAATTCCGGTTTTTCTTCTAGGTCCGAGGAGGAAAGGCGGGATTTTGATACCCACTGGACAGTTCGTGGTGAATTCCTGCTTCACACGTGTAAGGGGGGGGTATGCCCTCACGTGCCTCATTAATGCTGAGGGCGTTTAATGACCCGGGGGAAAGTAACTGCAGCTTTTGAGGTTTTACACTCATCCAATCCAACGGTTGGAGACCGGATCTACGGTGGACAGCGTTTCACTTGCTCTAGACGTAAGTGTGTCTGTTCAACTTCTTCTGAGTATAAAAGGCTTTGAAGGCGTTCGTCCCTCACTTTTGACGAACACTCCAATATCCAGAACGTCTCAGAGCTTTCTCCTTCAGCCCGTTCTCACTTCCGCCGCCATTCTCTTGAAGACTCCGTCGAGCTTCTTACCCGTAAGTGCGCGCTTCTTCTCTGTTATTCTTCATTAATCAAACTGCCTTCAAGTTGTTTTAGGATTAGAGGGGATGGGTAGGCTTGAGAAAATGGTAGATTCTCCGGCCGGTATGGCGGGCTTCAGGGCGAAGTATCGTATTCCACCGGAAGTAGGTTTAGAGTACTGCCATCAGGAGGACATTTTGTTCAAGAGGAGAACAGGGGAAGTCGCAATTCCAATGATAGCCTTCGTGGAAGGAGTAATGACGATTCCAATAGGGAGAATAACTAGGGATTATCTACGTGGTCATAAATTGGCCCCCCATCAATGCACCGCGAACCTGTTCCGGATCCTGGGGTGTGTCGACACCCTGAACGATCAGATGAACCTCGGCCTTTCATGGCACGACGTGGTTCATCTTTATGAATGCCATAAGCTCAGCGACTCATACTATCTAAAGTCCAGGACTGACGAAGTGAGGTTGATATCCTGCCTTCCGAAGTCCAGCAAAGGCCTGAAGGACGACCATTTGATCGTCTCCGGACCATGGCATGACGGCCCTCACTGTCCGACTAGGGCGGGAACGCCAGGTGGGGTGTCGTAGAACTAGATTCCGTGGGGAGAACCTTAGTTTTGAGCTCCTTTCCCCCCTTTTTCTTTTTATTTTAAACTTGTTGGTTTGGTTGCATGTCTCCTCGGACTAACATAAACCTTTTAACGGCCTTTGCAGACAAGGAGCGAACATCCCCTCGGCTGAGCTTGGTCAACATCCAGGCTCAAAATTACCTCCTGAGGTCCGAGATTTTCGTTAGCGAGGACGGACAATTACGGTCGGCTCCTTTGATTTTGGACTACGTTCCACTTACTCGATCCCTGGTGGAAGCCGGACAAGCTATAAGGGCTGGCAGTCCGAGATTGGCATGCATTGACGTATCCGTACCAGGGTTTCTCGCTGCAACAGACTTGCCTCCTATTCAGTTACCTCCCCAACGTGCCTTTCCCCCAATAGTTATCCCTGAGGAGGAGGAGGTTGGTTCTTCGCATTCATCCTTAGAGGATCAGATAGACCAGTTTCAATTTACCGAGGAAGGGGAGGCGTCGGTCAGAGTAGTAGAGCTCTCCGACTCTGACGCTGATTTAGACCGCGCCTCAACGGCTCCTGGTACTGGTTTAGTCATCGCACAACCTGATATCAGCGAAGACACAGAAGAAGAAGAAGGAATGGATCTCCAGCCAAGGACTGGCCTCAGGGGCCTTCTATCTAACAGGTCCAAGGGGCAGACCTCTAAGGACGTCTCGAAGGGACAGACTGCCCCTAAAGCTCCCGTTCCTCCTCTCCCTCCCTCGTCGGATGCGGCGCTGCAGCCTATGCCTAACTTAAGGCGAAAAAGGCCCATAGAAGAGACGGAGGAGGGAGAGATTGCCAGTGAAAAGGCCGGGCCCAAAAAGAAGGGCAAGGAGACGAAAGAGCCCCGAGAGAAAAGGACCAGGTCCACTGAGAGCCAAGACGAGGCGGCCATTCTTAGGGGACAACGAACATGGTTTCCTCGGATAGAGTTAGACGGTGCCCCAATCCCTTGGGATGCGACCTTATGGGAATCCCAACGAGAGCAGGCCTCATTCTTGGCCGAGGCCCTGCAGCAGCCTCTTTTCTTGCCCCGTGACATGGAGGGTCTCAGGAAGACCCGTCAGCCAGAACTTTTCATGTCACTGAAGAGGGACACGGCCATGGTAAGTGGAATCTTCTATCTTGTCTCTATATTGTGTACCCTCTTATCGCCATGTTTTAATAGTGTTTTCATTTCCGTCTGGGCGCAGGTCGCTCAAAAATTTATGTTGCTGAGGAGTGGGCCAAGAAGGCTCGTGAGGACATGCATAGGGAGGCTCAGTCCCGTTTTGCAGCTGAGAGGGCCACTGGCGATCTCAAATGAGATTTTGATCGTCAGAGTAATGAACTGAAGGAGGTGAAGAAGGCTAATGCGAGTGCAGAAGCTGGCCTTAAAAATGCTAAAAAGCAAGCTGACGAGCTGCGTAAACAGCTCCGCCACTCTGAGGAGAAGCTGACAGCGGAGCAACAGGCGGTTTCAGAGCTTAAGGCTGAGCTTGCAAGGACCAAGGAGGAAGCTCGCTTGTCCAGGGAAGCTGCCGAGAAGGCCGTGGCCTCTTCATATGAACGTGGAGTCCACGATACTAAGGAGAGACTGGCCGAGGAAGTTGCCACCGTCTGCAGGGAATACGTCACCACGTCCTGGGGTATAGCCCTGGATCGGGCAGCCGTCCCAGCAGATTCTGATCTCAGGAAAGCTGAGAACATCTTTTTCCCGGAGGAGATACTCGAGGTTCCTGACGAGGTCGCCTCCACTGAGCCTCCTCCAACAGACTCCTCTGTTCCCGAGGCTGGGGGCACGGAGCAAGCCACGCAGGGCCAGTCACCCGAGGACAGTCTTCGCATCAACGAGATCCTTGCACAGGCCCAGGAGATTGCCCCGGAGAACCCAGCAGCGGATGATCAGCCTGCTCCGACTCAGGGCTCTTAGGGACGTAGTATAGGAATTCATTTGTTTTGCTTTTTGTGCTTCGTTTTGTTTAACATTGTTAATGTTTGTGAACCGAGCTACTTTGAAGATTAAATGACAAAAGTTATTTCATTCCAGATATCGTTGCTTTATTTTATTTTGTTTTCATTATGAACGGATATTGGTTTTGTCATTTTACTGCTGAAAGTTAAGTATAAACGAATGAGTGTGTTAGAATAGCGATAATTCGTAATTAGGCAAAAATGGCTATGAAGTTGATTTCTCCCAAGTCCGTGGCCGAGAATCCGTGCAGGACTTGGGCTCCATTTAACACTTAGTGAGAATCGCATAACAGTTAATTTCCCCCAAGTCTGTGGTCCGAGGAGCCATGCAGGACTTGGGTTCTGTTTAACACTTACTGAGAATTGTGGCGTGGTTAATTTCCCCCAAGTCTGTGGTCCGAGGATCCATGCAGGACTTGGGTTCTGTTTAACACTTACTGAGAATTGTGGCGTGGTTAATTTCCCCCAAGTCTGTGGTCCGAGGAGCCATGCAGGACTTGGGTTCTGTTTAACACTTATTGAGAATTGTGGCGTGGTTAATTTCCCCCAAGTCTGTGGTCCAAGGAGCCATGCAGGACTTGGGTTCTGTTTAACACTTATTGAGAATCGTGGTGTGGTTAATTTCCCCCAAGTCTGTGGTCCGAGAAGCCATGCAGGACTTGGGTTCTGTTTAACACTTACTGAGAATCGTGGCGTGGTTAATTTCCCCCAAGTCTGTGGTCCGAGGAGTCATGCAGGACTTGGGTTCTATTTAACACTTACTGAGAATTGTGGCGTGGTTAATTTCCCCCAAGTCTGTGGTCCGAGGATCCATGCAGGACTTGGGTTCTGTTTAACACTTACTGAGAATTGTGGCCTGGTTAATTTCCCCCAAGTCTGTGGTCCGAGGAGCCATGCAGGACTTGGGTTCTGTTTAACACTTACTAAGAATTGTGGCGTGGTTAATTTCCCCCAAGTCTGTGGTCCGAGGAGCCATGCAGGACTTGGGTTCTGTTTAACACTTATTGAGAATCGTGGTGTGGTTAATTTCCCCCAAGTCTGTGGTCCGAGGAGCCATGCAGGACTTGGGTTCTGTTTAACACTTATTGAGAATCGTGGTGTGGTTAATTTCCCCCAAGTCTGTGGTCCGAGGAGCCACGCAGGACTTGGGTTCTGTTTAACACTTACTGAGAATTGTGGCGTGGTTAATTTCCCCCAAGTCTGTGGTCCGAGGAGCCATGCAGGACTTGGGTTCTGTTTAACACTTATCCCAAATAGTTGTACAGTAACACGGCATCAAGTATAGTGTCTTTCATTAATAAAAATACCTTTTCAGGTTATTTACATTCCATGGACGTGGCACTACACGTTCGTCCAAGTCTTCCAAAAAGTACGCTCCAATGCCGGCCACGGATGTGATACGGTATGGGCCCTCCCAGTTTGGTCCAAGCTTTCCCCATGCAGGGTTCCTCGCGGTGCCCAGGACTTTCCTTAGCACTAGATCCCCGGGCGTCAAGGGTCTCGACTTCACCTTGGCGTCGTAGCCCTGTTTGAGTTTTTGCTGATAATAAGCTAGGTGCACCATCGCGCTTTCCCTTCTCTCTTCGAGGAGGTCCAGGCTTTTTTCCAGAAGTCCGTCGTTAGCAATGGGGTTGAATGTAGTAGTCCTTTGGGAGGGAAAATTTATCTCTAATGGGATGACGGCCTCGGCCCCGTAGGTCAACGAAAAGGGGGTTTCTCCCTTGGACCTGCGAGGCGTGGTGCGGTACGTCCACAAGACATGGGCTAGCTCTTCCACCCACCTCCCTTTCGCGTCGTCCAACCTCTTCTTCAGTCCATTCACTATGGTTTTGTTGATGGCTTCCGCCTGTCCGTTACTCTGCGGGTAGGCTGGTGTGGAGTATCGGTTGACAATCTCCAGTTCATTGCAATATTCCCTAAAGGCCTTGCTATCAAACTGGAGGCCATTGTCCGAGATCAGGGTGTGTGGGGTCCCGAACCTAGTGACAATATTTTTCCAGATAAACTTCTTGACATTGACATCCCTAATGTTTGCCAGCGCTTCAACTTCGACCCATTTCGTGAAATAATCGGTGCCGACGAGAAGAAACTTCTTGTTCCCGGCAGCTTTGGGGAACGGCCCTAGTATGTCTAGGCCCCATTGTGCGAACGGCCAAGGGCTGGACAACGGGTTAAGTACTCCGCCCGGCTGATGTATATTCGGGGCAAACCTTTGGCATTGGTCACACTTCTTCACATATTCCAGAGCCTCCTTATGCATGCTCGGCCACCAGTAACCCAGCGTCATGGCCCTGTGGGAGAGGAACCGGCCCCCCGTATGGCTTCCGCAAATCCCTTCATGCAACTCCTCCAAAATGAGTTCCGTAGCCCCTGGGTGCACACACAGCAAGTATGGCCCCGAGAATGAGCGTCTGTAAAGTTTAGAGTCCTCGGACAACCAGAATCGAGGAGCTCTCCTCCTGATTTTGTCAGCCTCGACCTTATCGTTCGGTAAGGCGTCGTGCTTTAAGAACCGGACAAGGGGGTCCATCCAGCTTGGTCCCTCCCCGACATTGTATACCCGAATACCATTGGGCTCCTCTTCCGTTGGGCGGCAGAGGTCTTCAACTAAAATAACCCGCGGAAGGGGCTGAGCCAAGGAGGTGGCCAGTGTCGCTAGAGAATCAGCGTGGGTATTCTCACTTCTGGGTATATGCGTTAAACGGAAGTCGTCGTAATAGGCCCGCAGGTGTTTAGCCCGGACAAGGTACCCTCGCATTCTTTCATCCTTCGCCTCCAATTCCCCATTTACTTGCCCCACTATGAGTCTCGAATCTGAGAATATGCTCGCGCATTTCCCACCCAATTTCCGGATCATAAATATCCCTTCCAACAGTGCCTCATACTCGGCTTCGTTATTCGTTGCCGGGAATCCCAGCCTCAACGACTTTTCCAAGGTCATACCTTCGGGAGAGATTAGAACGAGTCCCACCCCGGAGCCCCTTTGGTTTGCTGCCCCATCGATGTATGCTCTCCACTTTTCGTGTTCTTGCTGAGAGATCGTGCCGACCAATTTCCTATCGGCACTCAGTGATCCCGACACTTCCACCCCTTCTAAGGTGGGCTCCGCGAATTCAGCTACCAGATCGGCGAGGACCTGACCCTTTACGGCGGTGCGAGGCATATATCTAATGTCGAAGGCGCCCAAGATGGTTCCCCATTTAGCTATTCTTCCTGTGTAGTCGGCGCTACGGAGGACTGATTTCAGTGGAAGTTGGGTTAGCACAACCACTGTATGTGCCTGAAAATAGTGGGGGAGCTTCTTTGTAGCTTGCACGACGGCCAATATTGCCTTTTCGAGGGGGAGGTACCGGGTCTCCGCCTCCTGTAATGATTTGCTTACGTAATACACGGGCCGCTGCGTGCCGTTGTCCTCTTGGATTAGCACTAGGCTCACCGCATGAGCGGCGACTGCGATGTATGCGTACAGCACCTCATCGGCGTCGGGACTGGACATGATCGGTGGTCGGGCGAGGTATTCCTTGAGCTGTTGGAAGGCTAAATCACATTCTTCAGTCCACTCGAAAGCCTTCCACTTGTGCAGTAGGAGGAAAAAAGGCCTGCATCTGTCCGCTAAGCGGGAGATGAAACGGTTTAAAGCGGCTATCATGCCCGTAAGCTTCTGGACCTCTTTGGGATTCCGAGGAGGTTGCATGCTATGAATGGCTATTATTTGGTCAGGGTTAACCTCGATCCCTCGGTGGGTTACCATATAGCCTAGGAATTTCCCCGATCCCACCCCAAATGAGCATTTGGATGCATTCAGTCGCAGCTTGTATCTTCTCAGGATTTGAAACACTTCGCCGAGGTCTCTAATGTGGTCGGCCACCAATTTACTCTTTACTACCATGTCGTCTATATACACCTCGATAGTTTTGCCCATCTGCTACTTAAACATCCTAGTCATCATCCTTTGATAAGTCGACCCTGCATTCTTCAGGCCAAAGGGCATCACTTTGTAATGATAGTTGCCAACTGGGGTAACGAAAGCAGTTTTTTCCTGGTCTTCGGCGGCCAAGGATATCTGATGGTAGCCCTGGAAAGCGTCCAAAAAACTCATTCGGGGATGCCCGACAGTTGCATCTACCAGTCGGTCTATCCGCGGCATCAGGAAAGGATCCTTCGAGCAGGCCTTGTTTAAGTCCGTGAAGTCCACGCAGACCCGCCACTTCCCGCTCTTCTTTTTCACGACGACTGTGTTTGCCAACCATTCGGGGTAGAATACTTCCTTAATAACCCCAGCTCTCTTCAATTTTGCGACTTCCTCTCTCACAGCATCCGCATGCTCCTTTGACGGGCGCCGGGGAGGCTGCTTCTTCGGTGTAATAGCCGGGTTAACATTAAGGTGATGGCGTATGAGGTCTGTATCAACCCCGGGGGCTTCGTAAGGATCCCAGGCGAATACGTCCTCGTTTCGTCGAAGAAAATTAACTAGCGCTGACTTCTCCTGTGCTGGTAATTTCGAGCCAATTTGGAAAAACTTCTCGAGGTCTGATCCGATGAGCACTTTCTCCAGCTCCTCACAGCTCACCTCCATGGCCGGTCCTCCATTACCCGTAATTAGGACCGGGGTCCTTGATTGCTATAAGCTATTCCCGGCTGAAGTGGAAGGTCCGCTGCTTGATCGTCGAGAAATTGCCGACACCATGCATTGTCGGGCCATTCCTTGGTCCGCTACTATCTCTTTGATTCGACCCTCTGACGGATATTTCACTTTCTGGTGCAGGGTTGACGACACAGCCCCTAGTGTATGAAGCCATGGCCGTGCCACAATAGCTGTGTAGGGGGAGTATGCATCTACCACGATGAAGTCCACTTCCACTACTTCTGAGTCTGTTTGCACAGGCAGCCTAATCATGCCTTTCGGGATGACGACTTTTCCTTCAAAGCTAAGCAGGGGTGAATCGTATGGCGACAGGTCCTCCTGCTTCAAGTTCAGCCCCCTATACAAATCTGGGTACATTATCTCCACGGCGCTTCCCTGATCAACTAACACCCTCTTCACGTCATAACCTCCTATTCTGAGCGTCACGACTAGGGCGTCTTCATGGGGTTGAATAGTTCCTTCCTTATCCTCCTCCGTGAACCCGATTAATGGCGGGGCCCTCACTCTGGCTCTCTTGGATCCTCTTTCGCCTGGCTCTGTCGGGAACCTACCCACTGACATTACTCTGAACGGGCCGGAACCGGTTCTCCCAGGTGCGACAAGAATGACATTTATCGTGCCTATGGGTGGCCTCAATGCGCCTTGTCTGGGTTCGACATTCGACTGCTCAGGAAGGTGCAACAGATGCCTTAGCTTTCCTTCTCGGACAAGCCGATCCAAATAGTTTTTCAGGTTCCTGCATTCGTCAGTGGTGTGACCGGGCTCTTGATGATACGCACAGTATAGATTCTGATTGCGTTTTGAGGGGTTGTCTGCCATCCTGTTCGGCCACTGAAAGAAGGGTTCGCGCTTTACTTTCTCCAAGATCTCGTGCAATGGTTCTCGGAACACAACGTGGACTACCTGAGCCCCAGTAGGTCCAGACTGTTCCATATAATCCCTTCTCGGCTTGTTACTGCTGCTGAAGCAGTCCGACCTGAAGTCCCGCCTCTCCTGAGGGACAACCTTCGCCTTTCCTTTCCCAATCTGCTGGTCCTCCTCGACCCTTTTGTACTTGTCTATCCTGTCTATGAGTTGTCGCACGCTGGTGACTGGCTTCCCGGTGAGAGACTTTCTCAAGTCATGCTCTGTCGGTAGGCCCCTTTTGAATGTACTAATGGCTACGTGATCGTAGTTTCCTTCTATCTCATTGTACGTTTCCCAATATCTGTCCGAGTATGCCTTCAGCGTTTCTCCTTCTCGCATGGATAAGGATAAGAGGGAATCGAGGGGCCGAGTGACTCTAGTGCTGGTGATGAAACGGGAACCAAAAGCCTGCGTCAGCTGTTTAAAGGAATCTATGGAATTCGGCGGGAGGGCATCAAACCATCTTATTGCCAGGGGTCCCAAGCTGGATGGAAACACCTTACACATTAACGCCTCGTCCCTGGAATGGACGGCCATCCTCTGGTTGAATTGGCTCACGTGCTCCATTGGGTCAATTCGACCATTGTATAGGGCAAACGTTGGCTGATTGAACCGCCGAGGAAGCATCGTCCTCTCTATTCTACGTGTGAATGGCGACTGGGAGATTCGATCCAGGGCCTTACTCATGGCGTCATTGGCCAGGCCTTGGTAAGACAGGCTTTTGCGGCCGCGTTTGCGAGGCCGTTCTTCCTCGTAGGAAAACGTCTCGCTCGGAGGGGTTCTCGACCTTCGTCTGTATTCACCATCCTCACCACTGCTAGTGTCCGAGACGGTTGAAGGACGTTTTCGCTGGGCTCGACGCAGCTTCTTCTTCAAATCGTCAATCTCTTGCTGTAGAGCCCTTTGCTCGTTGTGCTGGTGGGACATGTGATCCTTCCCTTTCGAGCGGCTTCTATTCGTGTGAGAGGTGTTCACACTGCCCTCTCGTTGATTATCTTGGTCCTTCGCTCGTTCGAGGTTTAGAAAGTTGTCTTGTCGTTGAGATTCTGCACGTCCGGTTTGGCGCGGACCTGATCCTTCCATCCTTTACTGTTTCACTTGTCGAGACACAAGTTCTCCCCACAGACGGCGCCAATTGTAGGGGCTGTTTTTGCGGCTCAGGCCCAACAGGCGAGCGATTTTGGCCCAAAAGTCCCTCAACAATGAATTTATAGAGAGCAGGTTACAGAACTAGGTCTTGACAGAGTGAACATAGTTATGAACAAGCCATGCAACCATTTGGACGTGGGGACGTTCCTCTGTGCTTCCTGGGATAACAGTCCGTGATGGCTGTATCTTATGCTTTGTTTCACCAATTCCTTTTCTCTTTCTCTCTGCTTTTCTTCCTCCTTTTTTGCAATGCCCTGGCCATGGGGATTTTCTTCTCTTATATAGTATCCTTTCTACGATAATGACCCTACACTTGTTAATCATCTGGGCCTCTACTTGAGTGCCTGTCCCATAGGACATCCTCCTTCTTTTCTGTGAGTTGCACTGGCCAAGATAATTCTGTTCTCCTGTCCTTTCCACATTAATGCGGCTGGAAAAGTAGCTCATTGGCATTTAATGCGGCAGTTGTGGTTGCCCCCCCCCCCCCCCGAACGTCATGCACTCTTCCTTGATGTTGGATGACCTTTCGCCATGTAAAGGGTGTGAATCGGACTCCCATTTGGTGCGTCCGAGGAGGTACTCCTCCTCGGACGCCCCTAAGCAAGCCCGGCCCAACATGATTGGGCTGGGGGGTCCTCTGCCCGTGTCTTCGCTTCTTATTGTGGTTGGGCTTGGTACAAGTACTATGGCCCAACGTTGGCTGGCGAACTTTACCCCCACAGTGACAAATTGTGAAAATATTTTAAAAGAACCAAAATTAGCAATCTTTAATATAATATTAAAGATTGTTAACTGTAGGGACACGATTTTTAACGACCACATTGGGCTTGTATGTAAAGGGCCCGAACAATATGATTTGTAGAGAGTGGGTTTGGAAAGGCATGACCTTGGACGCAGGGCAATGGCCTAGTCCTGATTTTATGAGAGCACATACAAAGGTAGGTTTGGCCTGAATAGCTGAGCTTTACATCAATATAGCTTGAAGGATTTGACTCCTCGGACTTAATCCGAGGAGAGTCCCATTCTCACCATTCTTCTCTTTTTTCTAGAATCCCCCCTCTCACCATTCTTCTCCTTCCCTTTTATACTAGTATTCACTTCCCGTTCTCCATCTACGTGTCAGTTTTTCCTTGTTTGGGGGTAATTACTCGTCCTATCAATCCATACGTCAGAGTGGTTGGGAAAAGCTGGATAGCATGGTATGGAGTATGGGCTTGTCAGGCGCTGGGCTCCACATTGTGGTGTTGGCAGCTTTCTCGTTTGTACTACTCTTGTACTGAGTTTGTCCTTTTCTTCAGGCACTTTGTGAGGTGTTGAGCGTGAGATCGTCCTCGGCCACATTCTTGGGCCATTAAGGGGCTTTCATCATACGTCCTCGGCAGTAGGGCTCCTCGGCTTGGGCCTTGGGCCTTTAATGTGAAGTGGGCTGGGATTTCGAATTTCAGGCCCCACAATAGCCCTCAAAATCCTGCTTCTCGACTTTTTAGTTGGGAAGGAGGGTTTTGGTGATGTTGGGCCTGCCTCGCGGTTTGCTCAAGTTCCGCGCCTTATTGCTGTTTGTGTTCTTCCATTTGCATGGGAGATGTGCCAAATTAATAGGCATTACTTTATTCTTCACCCGCGCAGTGTCCTTTGATGTTTCAGTATTCGAGGCGCGCCTTCACGAGGACCTTTAAATCTTGTGGTGGCGGATAGTGTTGGAAATTGTGCCAAAGCTGTCATGTCCGCAGCGTTTCTTAGGAATCTGCTCAAATTAAATGACACTACCTTACCCTTTATATAAGCAGGATAAGTGGTTATTCTCCTGGCATATAAACTCTTCTGCCCTTCTTCAAAATCATAACCCTTGATCTATAACCAGTTCTCACATCCAGTGTCGTCTTCCCTTAGTGCAATATGTTTGAGGCTTGGGTGGAGGTGGAGGAACTTCACCCGCCACAGAGGCACCGGACCCTTCCAAGACTTAAGGTGGTGTGGTCTGGGCAGGGGAGGCACAGATTTAAGGTATCCTCCCGCTTGGATAAGGTGGGAACGATACCCCCACCTCTTTCAGTCAAAATCCGAAGCAGGTTCTAGTCATACCAGATTTTTGGTGTGTCAGAAGAAAGGTTTTCCACCATCAGCGCCGTCTGCTATACCGCAGGCGTGGTTCCGTGGAGGCCCATCAACTTCCGGCTGCCTGCACCTTTTCTTCAACGGTGCTGGCCTCAAGTTGGGTTCCCTGCACCTTTTCTTCAGCTGCGCTAGCCCGAAGTTGGGCTCCCGGCGCCTTTTCTTCAACGGTGCAGGCCCTGAGTTGGGCTCTTTAGCTGCCTGAGTTACAGGCATGTAAAAGTATTGAGGAATGGCTTCCTTAGACGAAATTTTGAAGCGGCAGCACGTCTCCTCTCTGCACTTCCTCTTCGGCTTTTTCTTTATTCCCTTGTATCTTTTCTTTTCGCTTTTTGCAGTTAGCTTCAGTGTGAGCTTATTTAAGCTCCTTCGTTGTACACTGTACTGTTTCTTCGTCTTAATAAAAGATGAATTTATTTACTTGTTTTAAATATTTTTCCTTTTTGCAACAACTATTTTGTGAATTGGTGTGCTCCATGTGTGTTTTTCTTCAATGATACTTAGAGCAGGAAACCTTGAAACATAATCCGACTAATTCTAATTTACTGACATTACCAGGCATAATAATGATAATTCCCAGTAAATTAAACTCATGAAACTAACCGAGATAACAGTTGAATACTCCGTAGTGCGTGCGAGGAGACCGTCCGAGAACGATAAACTCTAAATGATTCATCTGAGGGGGTAGCCGAGCAGTAAGGGACTAACTGCGTTTTGACAACGTATGGCACTATATTGCAGTTGCACCAATTCCCCTGGTACCGAGAATCCGAGGGTAGGCTGGGGAATCCATGCAGCTTTGGGATTAGCCCACTTATTAATGGGGAACTCTTCCTCGGGGTAGATTCTAAGGGCCATATAACGTCCAGGTCGTGTCCATAGCTTGCAGTTTTTCTTTTGAGTAGTTGGTTTCCCCATAGACTTGAGTCCGAGGACCATGCAAGGCCTTGGTTCTGTCCAAAACTTGCAATTTTTCTTTTGAGTACTTGGTTTCCCCATAGACTTGAGTCCGAGGACCATGCAAGGCCTTGGTTCTGTCCAAAACTTGTAATTTTTCTTTTGAGTACTTGGTTTCCCCATAGGCTTGAGTCCGAGGACCATGCAAGGCCTTGGTTCTGTCCAAAACTTGTAATTTTTCTTTTGAGTACTTGGTTTCCCCATAGGCTTGAGTCCGAGGACCATGCAAGGTCTTGGTTCTGTCCAAAACTTGTAATTTTTCTTTTGAGTACTTGGTTTCCCCATAGGCTTGAGTCCGAGGACCATGCAAGGCCTTGGTTCTGTCCAAAACTTGTAATTTTTCTTTTGAGTACTTGGTTTCCCCATAGGCTTGATTCCGAGGACCATGCAAGGCCTTGGTTCTGTCCAAAACTTGTAATTTTTCTTTTGAGTACTTGGTTTCCCCATAGGCTTGATTCCGAGGACCATGCAAGGCCTTGGTTCTGTCCAAAACTTGTAATTTTAAGTAGTTTTTTCTCTGTATTTATTTATTTTTCGAAGGTTAGCCCCTAGACCAGGGCGGGGAGAGTTAGCTTGAGGCCGGAAGCCCCTAGGGCTGCCCGTGCCATTGGCACTGCAAGGCATAGCCCCTAGCTGAAGTTTATGTCGGGGCAACAACTGCATGTCGTTGGAGATGGAGGAAACTTCACGAACTTCTGCCTGATAAAGGCTTGACTCCACCGCCATCTGCGCCAACGCGCAAGCCTTCCCACAGACGACGCCAATTGTAGGGACACGATTTTTAACGACCACGTTGGGCTCGTATGTAAAGGGCCCGAACAATATGATTTGTAGAGAGTGGGTTTGGAAAGGCATGACCTTGGACGTAGGGCAATGGCCTGGTCCTGATTTTATGAGAGCACATACAAAGGTAGGTTTGGCCTGAATAGCTGAGCTTTACATCAATATAGCTTGAAGGATTTGACTCCTCGAACTTAATCCGAGGAGAGTCCCATTCTCACCATTCTTCTCTTTTTTCTAGAATCCCCCCTCTCACCATTCTTCTCCTTCCCTTTTATACTAGTATTCACTTCCCGTTCTCCATCTACGTGTCAGTTTTTCCTTGTTTGGGGGTAATTACTCGTCCTATCAATCCATACGTCAGAGTGGTTGGGAAAAGCTGAATAGCATGGTATGGAGTATGGGCTTGTCAGGCGCTGGGCTCCACATTGTGGTGTTGGCAGCTTTCTCGTTTGTACTACTCTTGTACTGAGTTTGTCCTTTTCTTCAAGCGCTTTGTGAGGTGTTGAGAGTGAGATCGTCCTCGGCCACATTCTTGGGCCATTAAGGGGCTTTCATCATACGTCCTCGGCAGTAGGGCTCCTCGGCTTGGGCCTTGGGCCTTTAATGTGAAGTGGGCTGGGATTTCGAATTTCAGGCCCCACATTAACTTTTGAAATTTGAAAATATTTTAGGAGAACCAAAATTAGAATATTCCACTTCAGGAAAAAAAATGGGATGTCATTCTTTGGGGTAAGTTAAACAATATTGTTCACAATAATTAAACACAATTTTGATATATGCGATTATGAATAGTAAAAAAAAATGAATTCATATAAAAGTGATGGTTTACTGATAATAATTAATAATATATACCATCAAGTCGTGACAAATTGTATAAGTGAAAAACAAACCATTGCCCACAAGTAAGTGCCTGCCTTAAGAACTTCACATTTTCTACTAAAGACTTCTCTCTCTCTCTCGCTCTCTCTCTCTCTCTCTCGCGCTCTCTCTCTCTCTCTCTCTCTCGTTTTTTTCCCACGAAAAGTTCAAATTTTACAATCTTATATCACTCTCAGAGTCTCAGTATGAAATGTCCCCAAGCCACAGCCGAGTCTCCATAGCCTTAATGTTGGGACAACCATATGATCTGGAATTTAGTTTTGTCATAAAGCACTCACCCTTTTCTCTAATTATATCATAATCATGATGAAAAAAAGGTATTAAACAGCTGGCCTACTAATTAAAATAAGAAAGCAACATTAGATTTTGGAATATGTTAGATATAGTCGGTATACCATATAATCTACGAAAAAGATAGAGAAAATATGACCTTTTGTTTCTCTTTTATTTTTTTATTTAAATATTATAGTAGATATTAGTAGAAGCCGGATCTTGATGCGATGACAAGTGTCTTTCACCAAAAGTAATAGGTCGCGTGTTTGAGTTCAAGACTCAACCTCTTCAAAATTAAAAATTGAAGATAAAACTGCCTACCATCATACCATGACACATATATTATAGAATAGATAATAGTTAGATGATTAAATTCATCGTATCATATTTTTTTTAGACAATTAATTACTAATTATCAAGCTGATAGCCATGCAATTCTCCATTTTAAACCATTTAAAAGGTTAATAAAAATCTCATTTATTGAAGGGGAGTTAGGATACACACATGAGAGGAAGTGTTAGAACTTTTTTGATTATGGGTTTAGGTATAATCTTGTTCTATTTTGTTTTTGTTTACTTATGGTAGGCTAACACCTTAATCTATTATGAGATTTCATTGTGGTCTTTGAAGAATTCTTATAATTAAATGATTAAATTCATTGTCTTAATTCTTTAAAAATAAAAAATCCCTATGTCTTAAGAAGTTAAACTTTTAGAACAATTAGAATTTTTTTTTTTTTTTTTTTTTTTTTTTTGGGTTGGGATAGGTATAGGAACAATTAGTAATTTACCGGAATATGTTTTTGAAGTCTAGGTTTTATTAAAGTATGCCCTTATGGTATACATTAGCAAACTATTTAAAAAAAAAAAACATTTGTGGGAAAATGAATAAATAACTAATTTTTTTGTCAATTTTTTCAATTTCTCATAAAAAAATTCTTATGGCATACATTAACTGAACCCTTAAAATATTACATATTGGCATGGCAGCTTTTAGTACATGTCAACTGCAATTTCTATTCGCACGTGAAAATTTATAAGAGACACTTGATTGCAAGGGCGGCTGGGACCACCCTGACCTAAATTTTTTTTAATTTTTTTTTATATAACAATTTAAAATTTTTTATTTGTCTACACTTCAAAAAAAATTTGGGAATACCCTCAGTTTTTTTTTATACCAAAAAAATTAAATTTTGCTCCATAATTTGTTCTATATTCAGTGGATGAATGATTGCTTGGTTGTATACATTGAAAGAGATGTAGTTTGTAGTATTGATAATGAGACTATCATGCACCGATTTCAAAATATGAAAACTCGTAGAAGGCAATTGTAAATTTTATGTATTTGCGTTTTTTTTTATTGTTGTTATTGTCAATATATTAATTTCTCTTTTTATTAGATTATATAATTTATACTTCTTAAAGAACACCCTGAGAAAAATTCCTGGAACCGCCACTGCTTGATTGCATTACCACTGGTCATAGTAACATTTCCGGCTGATTTATGTATGAACCAAATGAAATACTTGTCAAAGACAGCCTAGGTATTGTCTTCATCAATCGCCACAAAAGAGGACTAGTATAGCACACTTGAAAGCAACAATTTCATAGGTCTTAGTTATGAGATACCAAACTTCCATGCGATTCGCAGAAAATGTTGAAATTGTGAGATAAAATTTCAAAAAGTAGAATTCAATTCAGACTCGAGAATGCGTTCAATCGCATGGAAGGAATTTCTTTCAAGAAAGATCAAGTTATAGCTGGATTCTGAGTGACTATTTTTTTATGTTGTCAAAGCGAAATTCTACTTTAAGAAAGTGCGTGCATTCCAAAATAAGATTACCAGCCCATCTCAAACACTTATCATTAAACAAAAATAAAAGATACACGAGAGCTTCCATCAGAAGCCGCAATCTTGAAATCATAATTCATAACCTGATTAATTAAACACACTTGAAAGGTTTGGCATCTTTTGCTTTGTAATCTTTCATGCATGGCCAACAAGTGATAACATTCTTTAAGCAATCATGATGTGTATATATCTAAAGTATTTTTATATCACATCAGCTGATGCAAAAAGATAACAAAATGAGAATATCTAGACTTCATTATTATGAAATACAACCATACAAGACAGCTTATCTTATCTGCAACTGTGTATTTTACTTTCGTGACAAATCCATTACTGTCTTAAGAATCGTCCACTGCTGGCCACTAACCTCTAATCTTCCCTAGGCCTACTACAAGTTGACAACTGATGTTATTAAAATGGCAAGTTGTCTATCTTAAATTCATGAATATTATCCATGGTTGTGAAGATTTTTGTGCGCGTGTGTAGATATTTCAATAATTGGAGGCGGAATGGTTTGAACTTTGGAGTTTCCGTTGAAAATACTAAGAAATACTAGTTGAGTTATGAGATTATTCTTGGCTAAACAAATTTATTAATGAAGTGGAAAAAGATATTTTGAGTCAATAGAGTTTCCATTTCCCGAAAATTATACAAGTAATATAGTTATGGATTTCATACACTCATTAATAACTGAGAAAATTATACGAGTAATATAGTTATAAATGTTATACACTAGTTAAGTTCTTCACGAGCACGAAGGGAAGAGTGAGGAGCTTTATGATCCCACTGAGCTGCATCACAAAGCCCTCGTCTTATGGTGCAAAGGGTTCTTTCAAAGGTAAAGGCCCTACAAAGTACCGAACTAGCCTTTCTTCCTTAATATATATAGGCAAAGATCAGAGAAATTTCAATTAAAATTTCAAATTAGAGTCCAATTTACGCCATGTATCCTGAATTATTTATTTTTAGAAGGAATTTTATATTCTAATTTTAGAATCAAATGTGAGACCACATCATAAATATTCATCCAAATTAGTTATTAAGTACAAAACCAAAGAATCTAGAATAAATGAATCAAAAAAAAAAAATGCTTCACAACAACAAAAAATAAGAAGTAATAAATAATTATATAAATAAATATAGACAGTTTACATTTTATACCTAATAATATTCAAACAAGATTTTTTAAAGATTTAACAAAATATATGAATGACTATCAATAGTATTTAAATTATATATATAGGAATTATACTATGCATCTTTTTGTATATCTTTAAGTGTATCCATGCATATACATGGAGTTACAAACTAGTATATATTAATAGGCAAAACTGAGAGAAAATCCAATTATATTTCAAATTAGAATTCAATTAGAGTCTAATTTTGTGCCAAGTTAGTTAATTCAGTGTATAAATTGAGATTCAATTAGAATTTAATTTGCACTACATGTGTCATCTAATGTAAGTTTTTAAATTTTTTTGTGTATATAACCAATGCTTAGAAAAAATCTAATTAGATTCAAAAATTGAAATTTTCTTTTATTAGCTTTCCACACAAATTAAATTGATTAAATTTTTATTGTTATTTTTTTTTCTCTAGACTATTGAGCATATTTTTTATGCTATTTCTATTAAGATATTTTGTATGTCAGGATCTTGTACGTAACAAATTGTAATTGAGTTGAATGATTTCATGCACTTATCCCCATTCAATTTAAAAAATACTATTGGACTAATTTAATCTTTAATTTTGTGTTATATTTAGTAGAATTTTATGGACAGTAATTGTAAATTGATATTATATATGTAATATTCAATAGTGATTTTCAAAATTATATACATATCAGTGTAATGAAAAATTTAACGTAACCAACATCAAGCTAATATCAATAGCACCACTATAATTCATTATTCTCATATGTGAACACAGATTACAACAAACCTAATTAGTCATTTAAAACTACGGAACTAGCCTTCTTTGTTTTTTCAAATTAAGGAACCTCTTCGATTTTCCCTTGTGTGGTGTGGGTAAGGGTCATCAAATAGCCCACGGCCCACAGCCCAACCTAGAAACCTGACGGCCCACCAAGCTAATTGGCAACCCGACCCGTTGTTATTGAAGCCCATGGGTAGTCCACTAGCCCAATGGGTGAGGCCGTGGGCTAGTTTTTATGCCCATGGGTACCCGGTAGGCTAGCCTAGTAGCCCAACCCGTTACCCTAACCCGTTAGCCCAGCCCAATAACTCATAATTCATAACAAAAATATATAGGAAGAGTATAAAGGATTGATCTTGAGATATTATAGAGGAATTTCTTAAAAAAACTCCCCCCACCATTAAGATACTCAAAGTAATTGTGCTAAATTTAATTTACTAAATATATATTTTTCTAGTAATCTAGCAAATTTGAATTAACCATTTGACATTTTTTTTATTAAAGATAAAAATAAAAAACTATTTAAAGCCTTAATTAAAAAAAAATTAAATAGGTTTCCATCAACAAATCAAAAAGTTAAATAGATTTGACTGTAAACTAATTTGTAATTAAGTATTAAATTCTTTAATTCTTTCCTTAAAAAAAATAAATTGATTATTCCCTAATAAAAAATTGATTCTTTCCTTATAAAAATAATAAAATAATATACTAACACAAGCCCATGGATAACTCATTAGGCCTAACCCGATAGCTTAGCTCGTTAAAGACAAAATGAGCATTGTCTATGGGTAGAGTCATGGGTTGAGGTTTTCTCTTTCGGTTCAGCCCGACCCGACCCGTTAACTAATTAATAACCCATTATACCGAGTCCATTGTGCCCATAGACCAAGTATAAATGGGCTGAACCGGCCCGACCCAGCCCATTGACGACCCTTAGGTGTGGGTCAAACTTGGAGAGTTTATTCTCGAATGTGGATCACCACTGCAAACAATTCCCATTCCCATTATTATTAAAAGTTAAAACTATGCTCTAATATAGGCCCAAACTTTGTGCTGGTATGGCCCAACCTCAACCGAGTTGTGCACAAATGTAAATGCTATATCACAACGGCCTAAACCTGGGGGCCCTCTAAACTCGAGGTTAGGCATGCTGAACTAGAAATTTAGCCCCTTATCTTATATTTCAATTCAATTCATTAGCATCTTGTTCCCTAAACTAAAAAATGGTGGGTTTGGGCCTTTGAAATTAAAGAGTCCCTCACCATGATAACATACAGCTCGATAGGGGGCAAATGCCAATATGGCATCCAACAAAGAAAAACTGTGATCCCACGTTGCTCCGGTGCCCACTCATGATACATCAATATTATCATGCTTCTCAGAGCAGTGATCTTCAGAAGGAATTGCTGATGGGCACAAAATAATGATACAGATGAATAGAATAACATGTTAATCACTTGGCATTTGCTTCGCAAGTGAATGAAGGAAGCGGTTGAGGGACCGTCTGGCAGCCATCATTGCTGCATCTATTTCTTTCTTGTTTTCCTCAGTAGAGGTGGCCTGCTGATCTTGAATTGAGTGCACTCTCCGGATAAGTTTACGCAAGTCCTGTTAACAGATGCTAACATAAGAAATAGAGAGCAAAACTTACACAATCCAATAGTCCCACTGAAAAGAACCATACAGTTTATAATTATATTAAGCAGATTAACCTAGTAAGGACTATTGATTTTGAGGCTTGAATAATATGAATTGTCTTTCTAAAGGATGCCACAAGTTCATGTGCACATTAAAATGATCATGTTACAACATAACAATCTTTTTTCTTTTTCTTTTTTTAAATCGATAGTTAAAATTGGGGAGAAAGGCTCAAGGCTCTTGAGCAATTGAAGCATAGCAATCTTAGCTCATCTAAACAGCAAACAAAGTGGCCAAAAAAAATAAAATAAATTGGAATTCTTTTTTTTTCTTTTAAATGAGCATTAGCACCATGGGGAGGGGGGAAGGGGTCACTCAAATTAGTGACCTCCTCTTCATGAGGCAAATAGAGTTGCAAAGTTAGAGCATTCCCATTAAGGATGCTAAAAATGGTACATGCTAAATTTTACCATCAACCCACAAAAAAAGCCACTGCATCAAAGATTTCAAATGGCAAAATTTTTGACACACAGCTACAGTGAGATGTTATCTTAAACGAAAATATTATTTTTTATTCCAACTGTTACTTTTCCCTTTCTTTTTTTATTTTTCTCTTTTTTCTTCTCTCTCCTCTCTCACTTTCCTCCTCTCTTTCCTGTAGCTTCTGTTACCTCTCCACCAATCATCCCAGTCTCATCCTCTCCTTCTCCCTCCCCCTTCATCTCCTCCATCCTCCCCCCTCTTCCCCCGACCAATCACAAGGTGCCATTTGTCCCCTCCACCCCTCCTCCGCCTCCCCCTCCCTCTTCCTCCTCGGGTATCGCTCCCACCAGGTTCGGACCTGCCCCGAACACTCCACCGAGCCCATGTGGGACATGGTGAAGCGGGATCTATCGAGGATTGAGCAATTTGAAGCTAGTGGTGTTTCCGAATCCTTATAGAGTGGATCCTGGAAAGGCATTGCGTGATCGGGATCTTTGGGGTCTCTTATCGGCGTGGGTCATCATGTTGATGTGCTTTTGTTCTCTCTTGGTGGTTGTTTTTCCGGTTTGTTCTCTCTCGGTGGTTCTTTTTCCGGTTGTTGGTGGTGAATGGTGATGAGGTTGTGGGATTGAATTTGTGATTTGGTTATGATTTTGGTGGTTGGTAGTCATGGTTGTGGGTGGTGGTGACAGTGGCAGTTGTTGTAGTTGTGGTGGTGCCGGCGGGTGGGTTTTTTTTTTATTTTTTTTTATGGTGGTGGCCGGCAGTGGTTAGCCGTGGGTGTGGGTTTGCAAAGAAAGTGGTGGGTTTTCAGAGAAAGGGAGAGACACAAGAAAGAAGAGAGAAAAAAAAGATACAAAGAATAAAAAAACAATATTTAAATGAAATGGTAAAAAAATAGAATCTTTGACGTATGATGTATTATAAAGTGAGATGTTAAAAGCTAAAAAGTAGTGTTTTGAGATGGTATATGCAAAAAAATTTAACTCCCTTGATGGGAATGCTCTTATCTAGCTAGCATGTTCTAAAATACTTTCAGAAAGCTGTGTTTAAAAAATATACTCAATTTATGTTGTAATCACAAAGGTGGAATTCAACACACCTGACGGTCAAATTCAACACTCTGAACAGAGTAAACTTCATTGGTGATTTTTATGTCCTTATTGATCAGACCTTCAGACCATCTGGTTGCTATGCTGATGCATTCATCAGACCCCTGAAAACAGTACTCAAGAAGTGAGTAAGATGAAACATGGCTCCAGAGAAGGTAAAATTTTCAAAATATGAAACTATACCTCCTCTTCCACGTCTTCTTCCATTTCTTCAGCTTCTTCATCGTCATCTTCAATGATCAGTGAATCACTCAAAGCCCGCAGCCTACTCTCATCACCATCTTTTGTAGCCTGGATTAAAGTATCCATCAATTCAGGTTGCACTTCCCGTAGCAGTTTACCTAACAAAAATTAAGTATCCTCATTAACATAACATACATGTGAACCATAGAACATACAATCCAGTTCAGTGATTTAGGAGCATGACAAGTTACATTCTGAGAAATTTTGACATAATAAGAACAAATATCAAGTGAAATACAGGAAAAGGAAAAAAATTATGAAAACATTAGATAAGTACAATTGCATTATATGGAGATTTATGTGGTATGGATGCTTACAACTAAACTTTGACAGTATCTTTCAGAAATAACAGAGTTAAGCATTGCCATTGAACACAAAATACAGTCAACACACTATACGAGAGAGTAACTTATAGTACTTGCATTTTTGTAACAGATGCAGGGTGCACCTTGTCATAACTGAAGCAAACTTTTCTAAATTTTGAGCTCTTACAATGAAGAAAGTTTCAAAATCTCCAAGTTTCAGCTAATTCTAGAATCACTGAAAGTTATCGAGTTTACTTAACGTTGTCCAAGCTTGTGTAGACTTCAGGTTAGGTCATCCAATAACTCAAACACCTAACAAGCTGAGCTAGTAGATATCTTCTATTCACTATTGTCTTTTAATCTTTCAAACTTAACTGAATATGAATTTAACAAAAGAATAGATAGGCTCAGACCAACAAAGATTAACTTCAAACCAATTTGGAGGAATCTCCTCCAACCCATTAGGTGACGATTTATAAAACTAAACAAGTCACATGACTCGATCAAAAAGTCATGTGACTAAAACTACAATTGAATGGTCTCTTCAATTGCCGCATAATAGTCTGGAGGAAGATAGCTCCAAACCGGTTTGGAACTAAACTGGTACTATGCCTAGGACACTCTGATAATTAATGTTATGCCAAAGCTAGAAACCATTATAACATGTTTTTCCAAGCCAACAACATCAACACATTTCCATGATAGTTTCAAGAGGAACACAACTCTAGTTTCATAATATGATAAAAAGGAACAAATTTGAGTACCAATATAATTGAACTGCCTTCGCTTTCCTTCTCGAACATCAGACCCTAATCTCTGCGACAAAATAACAAACACCTTATGTTCAACATCAATCACATTACCAAAAGCTTTTCAGCAAGAAGAAAGAATATTAACAAACTAACTAACCACAAAATTCAAGCAACCACCTTCGCTAGCATTATAGCTTCGAAAACCTCTTCGTCGAGAGAAGCCACTCTGAAATGAAAACAAGCAAGCACTCATGGTGTTTGAGAAAAGTACAGTGGCATTTTTATGTAATAATGAAAGCGGGTTTGGGGGCTTTTAGTTACCTGAGGATACGTCTGATTTGACGGTTAGAGAAAGAAGCGAGGTCCATGCCCCAAAGGACAGCGCGGCGAGCCTCGCGTTTCAGCTGGTTTCGGCTCTTTTTTGAATCGGAGTCTGAGTCGCTCGATTCGAGATCGGACGATGTTGGTTCGTTGTGCAATCTGAGTCCGCGTGATTTGAGATGGACGTTGCGACGAGATGAAGGCACTGTGGTTAGTGAGAGAGGTGGAGGAAGAGGAGAGAGAGTTTGTGATGTGAGTGGTAGTAAGGGTGAGGTGAAGATGTGATGTAGTGTTGCGGAGGTGTAGCAGTGGTGGTGGTGCAATGTCGGCCATTGCTTTAGAAGCCGCAACAGATTAGCCATTTTTCTCTCCGTCTCTCTGTCTCTGTGTTTCTATGTAGTAATCATCTCTTTCCACTTTGCTAGTGTGTTCGAAAAACTAGCTGAGGCGCGGCCCAGTTGCTTAGAAGTCCAATAAAGGCCCAACTTAAAAAAAAAAAAGGTGTGTTCCACCAGAAAAGACAAGTCGCGGATTTGGGTTTGAGAATCAACCAATCCGAAAATTGGGAATAGCAAAGTGATAACTCTGTGCAATACTACTTTTTTTTGGGGCAACTATAAGCTTCTCCTAGAGTTGAGTGCATCAAATGGGCCAAGGGAAACATTTATAGCGGGTGACCCATTATGGAGTGAAGTAAAGCTGAAGCAGCTATAGCCAGAATCCCAGATAGCCTATTGAGATTTGGTTATTGCACCATATGTAATAGTTTTTAATGGTTGAGATTTAGAGTTGAAAAAAGTAATTTTAAATCTTACTATAGTTAAAAAAAAAAATTGTAAGGATAGGTTAATTGCACCTTTTGCAGTACTCAAATAATTGCACCTGATCCTAATCCCGCATCTAAATTAATTGTAGTTATTAAAGCTCAGGATCATAGTCTTAAATATGCGGTTTTGGGTAGTGATGCAAAATGATGTCATTGAAGCTTTCAGGAAATAGTTTTTTTTTTTTTGAGAAATGAAATACTTGTTGATATATTAATCAAGGAGAGGATAGTCATCCAATACAAAAGCCATAATATCCATTGGAACACACTCCAACCAGATTTGAGGTAAGAAAGATTGTCTCGCTCGCTGGGCTAAAGCGTGTGCAACAGCATTGCCTTGCCGACCAACGTGAGCGAACGAAATACTCAGAAATGAGTTTGATTGGAATTTGATGTCCCTAATTAAATGCCCTTCCCGGGAATTTTCCATGCCAGTACCCCTTAAAGAGTTGACCACAGATAAAGAGTCGCCTTCACAAACCACCTGCACATGACCCGTTTTTGCAGCAAAGGAGATGGCACGCCTGGCAGCAAGAAGTTCCAGCAATTCAACGGATGGAGGCTTTACAATCTGCTCAGACATGGCAGCCAGCACTAGGCCCTCTCCATTTCGAATTACCACTCCTAATCCTGCTTTCTCCGATTCATTGTACCAAGCACCTTCAAAGTTTATCTTCACCAAACTAGCTGCTAGAGGACACCATTTACGAGAAACCGTCCGTCGTTCGAGAGGTTTTGGACTGTCCAACTCCCTGAATTCGCAAAGATCATTTTTTGCAAAACCAGCGATGCTATGGAGGGGCAGGGGGTGGTCTTCATGGCAAGATTTGTTTCTTTGGAACCAGATTGACCAAGCCGTAGTAGCAAATAAAGGAACTAAGGCCGGTCTTGCTCGGATTTTTTGTAGGACATCTGAGAAGGATTCAGAATCTGATGGACACCGAATCACCCAATTAAAATCTGAATTCCAGACAACTTTGATGCAGGAACAGCTCCATAAGGCGTGCACCACAGATTCTGAACTACCAGTACAGCGAGGACAGCCTGCTTCTTGAATTATTTTACGCTTCAGCAGATTTTCCTTTGATGGCAGTGAGTTTGTACAGGCCTTCCAGAGGAAATGTTTTATCTTCCCAGGAACTTTCAATTTCCAAATGCTTTTCCAGAAACTCTTCATACAGTCCAAGGTTTGAGAATGATTGGGGTCATGAGAAAGAGGCTCGCAGAGGAAATTATATCCAGACTTCACTGAGTAGCAGCCGGATTTTTCTAGTCTCCAAACCATAGTGTCAGGTTGCGGAATGGAGCTCAAAGGCAGAGATTTGATCAACTTTGCTTTAGGTGGATAAAAACACAAATCAATGAGATTTGTATTCCACCAACCTGAAGCACCATTTATCAAAGAGTCTATTGACGACTCTGGAGCTAGATGTAACACAGGGGAGCTGATACAGCCTTCAGAACTTGGTAGACAGGCGTCTTTATAAATCTAGACCGATTTCCCATCACCAATTCTCCAGAAGGAACCCTTTTCAATTAAGTCTCTAGACCACAGGATACTCTTCCATGCGAAAGATCCATAAGAAGATTTAGCTTCAAAGATTGAGCAATTTGGAAAATACTTAGCTTTGAAAACTCTATAAAATAGAGATTCCTTATCCTCAATCAATCTCCACACCTGTTTAGCCAACATGGCTTTGTTAAAATTGCAAAGATCTTTAAAGCCCAATCCCCCTTCACTCTTAGGTTTGCATAAAACCTCCCATTTTGCCCAATGGATTTTTCTCCTATCACCCCTTTGTCCCCACCAAAATTTTCGAATGAGCATCTCAATGTCATGACATAGACCCAAAGGTAAGCGGAAACAACTCATAGCAAACGTCGGAATGGCTTGAACCACCGCCTTCAAAAGCACTTCTTTTCCGGCTTGCGACAATAATTTTTCTTTCCACCCTTGGAGTTTTCCCCACACTCGATCTTTTATGAAATTTAAGCTCGCCCTTTTTTTCCTCCCCACCACCGTTGGTAATCCCAAGTACCTTTCATATTCCTTAATTTCCGGCACCCCAAGCAAGGTCTTTAGTTCTTGCTTTGTATCAAAAGAGGTGTTGTTGCTAAAAAAGAGAGTAGTCTTTTCCGAGTTAATTTTTTGCCCCGTAGCCCGTTCATACATTCCCAAAACCTCCTGAATTTTTACCACGTCCTCCACTCTAGCTCGACAAAACAATAGGCTATCATCTGCAAAAAGGAGGTGAGAGATCTTTGGCCCATTTCTACAAAGAGAGACACCCTCAATACTCTTACAATCCACTGCATGCTCAATTAATACATTTAGACCTTCAGAACATATTAAAAAAAGATAAGGGGAGAGAGGATCACCCTGGCGAATACCACGTGTGGGAATAATATGGCCTTTTGGTTCACCATTGACTAGGATCGAATATGACACGGACTTAACACATTCCATAATCCAACCTATCCACTTCGAATGGAAGCCCATCCTCTCCATAATCCTTTGAAGGAAAACCCATTCCAACCGGTCGTACGCTTTGCTCATGTCCAATTTTAAGGCCATGTGACCCAACCTTCCTGTTCTTTTTCTTTTCATATGGTGTAAAGTCTCAAAGGCTACTAAGATATTATCGGTAATAGCTTTATCCGATTGAAATGCACTCTGGGATTCAGAAATAACATGGGGTAAAATTTTCTTCAGCCTGTTTGCCAACACTTTTGAGACAAGTTTATATAATATATTACAAAGGGCAATAGGACGAAATTCAGAAACATATTCAGGACTCTTCACCTTAGGAATAAGAGTAATAAAGGTGTGATTCAAACCTGGCTCAATAGAATTTGAATTTAGGCAAGACACCACAGCTTTGACAACATCATCCCCAATGCTCTCCCAATAATGTTGAAAGAAAATTGGCGGCATTCCATCAGGTCCTGGAGCTTTTAAAGGGGCCATTTGCTTCAACGCAACCTCCACTTCCTCCTTTGAGAAGTTTTTGATTAAACAGTTGTTCATATCTTCGGATACCACCTGTTTTGTAAATTGAATTACTTCCTCGATATCAAGCGGATTTGAGGTGGTAAACAAATGTTTATAATACTCCACAATCATAGTAGAGACCCCATCATCACCCGAAACCAATCTACCCTGTGCATCTTTGAGTTCAGTGATGCTGTTACGCCGGAAACGCTGCGAAGCGCGATTATGGAAGTAGCTAGAGTTTTTGTCTCCCGACACCATCCAATGCACGTGGCTACGTTGCTGCCACATTTTTTCTTCTACTCTAAGAAGATTGGCCACTTCAACTTTTAATTGGAGAAAAAAATCGACATTCCCTCCTTTTGTCGCAGACTCTTCTGCTTCTTTCAGAATCTTTTTTTTCTCCACTAAAGTGCTTACTACATTACAAAAAGACTTCTTGCTCCAAGCTTGCAGCTGGGTTTTGCATGTACCAACATTCAGCATCACTTTTGACATAGGTGGGTCAGAGGAGACAGTTTCCCAAGCATTCTGAACTGTGTCATGGCAGCCTTGATTTTCCAGCCACATGTGTTCAAAGCGCCAAGGGCATTGAGGCTTTAAAATTATCCCCTTAGGTAGGACGATGATAGGACTATGATCAGAGGAAGCACAAACCAAAGTTTTAACCTTAGTTGCAGGGAATAAGTTAAACCAATCGGCTGTACTGACAGCTCTATCCAGCCTTTCCTAAACCACACTACCACCCGGATGAGTTTTATACCACGTAAATTTGCTGCCCACAAAACCAAGATCAAACAAACCACACTCATCAAGGGCTTCCCGGAATTTTTGCATCTGCCCATACGGTCTTAAACGTCCCCCCAATTTTTCATGAGACTTCAAAAGTTCATTAAAATCTCCTCAACACAGCCAAGGCACAGAGAAGCGGTTGTTTAATTCACGTAACAAGTCCCATGAAACCATGCGTAGCTGTGTTTCTGGTACACCGTAAAACCCCGTAAAGCGCCACACATTTTCCTTACCTCTATTGATCAAGACATCAATATGATTTTTTGAGGAAGACATTACTTGTAAATCAAAGTCTTTTTTCCAAAACATCACCAAACCACCCCCACGAGTTAAACTAGAAACCCCATGGTGATGACCAAATCGAAGAGAGTCACGTAAACCAGCAAGCCTAGAATCAACCAGCCATGTTTCGGCTAAAAACACCACTGTGGGATCTTGTGCCCGGACTAAATCACCGAGCTCTTGAACTGTCTGCCGGTTCCCAAGCCCCCGACAGTTCCAGCAAAGGATACTCATTGCTCCCGACAGGGTTGCTCCGCAGCCTCCGCCGATCCCCATTGTGTAGCAGACAACACACTCTGTTTTTTTGTCACCTCCTCTGTCTTTTGTTTTTTTTCCTTCTCTACGTTAATTTCCTCCCGGGCTTGAATCTCCCTAGCTTTACGTTTTAAAACATCAGCCCCACAAGGAACCTCCTCCCCTGCATCATAAATGGGCCTATTAATTCTGGTCCACAACCCTTTTTTTATTTCCTTCTGTGGGCTGGGCCCAAGTCCTATTTTTTCATCCCCCGCCGGCCCTTTTGAGACTTTACTTTTTCCTATTTCCCTACTTTTCTTTTGTTCACCTATTATAGATCCCAATAAGCCTAACTCCCCATTCTGACTACCCACTGTTTGAAGTGTCTGAGCACTTTGTTTGTTCACTACGCACTCCCTTTCTCCACATGGGACACATTCAAACTTTTTTAAGTCACGGTCAATTTCTTGGAGCTTTGCTAAAAATGGGTCACCCTCAGCGTAAGTTCCCGTGATTTTAGGATCAAGTACCTGATTTGAGATCTTTGGAGGGGGTTCCGCATCACCCATCGAGGATCTGCCTTCCATTGTGCTAACGTCCCTTCCATTCGGATAATGAAAACCAGCTGGTGAGGAGGAAGAAACAGCTTTATCTAGAGTGTCAGTCGTCATTTCAACATCAATTCGCTGTCTCGAAACAATCAGAGGTACTTCCGCATTTATTGCATTCACCGCCACAGACGAGGTGTCCATACCTGCTTCTTCACCGGAAAGAGGAGGAAGAGTGTTTTCCGGTGAAGTTTCCATCTCCGAATGACTGCCAGAGCTTTCTTTTTGCTTCTCATGGCTGCTTTCTTTTTGCTTCTCATGGCTGTTTTGATGACTCCCTCTGTTTTCGTAGAAGCCCGACACATGTAGAACAGTTTTCCTTGGGTTGAAATTCAGAGAAGCACGCATGAAAGGACCAAACTGTTTATCCTGGTGCTTAAGAGTACCCCTGCTTTCAATCCACACCGGACAATCTCTCTCATCATGATCAAGATGCCCACACCAATAACATATAATGGGTAACCTTTCATATTTAAAGGAAACCCAGACACGGCCACCTTCTTCCAAGTCAACCACTCTTCCACGGCATAATGGTTGAGTTGTATCTACTCTGACCCTGACTCGTACAAAACTGCCTCCAACCTCCGTTGGGTGAGTTTCCGAGAGGCACACTTCTCCAGCAGCACTACAAATATCCTCTGCCACCTCCTTTGTCATGTATCTTACTGGAATGTCAAAGACCTGCACCCACATAGAGGTTTTGTTAAAACTAACGTCTTGTAAAGGAGTGTTTTTTTCATACTTCTGAACCACCACTAAATGTTTGTCGAATGTCCATGGCTCACTAAGTAAGACCCGGTGTACATCTTCCAGATTTTCAAAGACAAACAACAGAATGTGGTTGCCCATGTTTTTTATTGTGAACCCATTTATCGCCCTCCATAATGGTTTAAAAGTTCTACCAATAGCATCTACATTCAAAGCTCTTCGGGTTAAGAATTTTGCAGCAATGATATGTTCATTTGATCCTCTGTTTTTTCCCAACGTTATTTTGTCTCCCTCTCTGTCTAGCAGTGAAAACTTTGTCCATTGTTTTGAGAGGTCTTCCATAACTCTTATGCTAAGTTTTGAGAATAAAAGAAAGAGAGAAAGAACGTAGAAGTACAAAGAGAAAAGAATACTATACTGTTTCCCGGATCCCTTGAAGGAAGCAACCACTAGCCCTACAGACAACAGGGTTGTCTCAGGGGAAATACAGTCCTTACAGAGAAGGAACGAACAATTTCACAGCCTTAGGGAAGACTTGGGAGAGACCAGGTCAAACACAAAGGAAGGAAAAAATCGAAGCCCAGAGTCAATTAGATATACAACATATAGTTAAAACGACAGCTCAGCTACAAAAAGTTTTGATTGACCATACAGCAGTGAATTGGCATAGTGATTGCCAACTTAGCTAGGCTACTGACTTTCAGGAAATAGTTAGATGAGACAAATTTGTCAATTTTTGAAATCACCATTAATACCAAAGCCAGGCTTAACTTTTTGGCGATATTGGATTGCCTAGAAATTATACGATTAAATGTTTCAAAATATTCATATATCAATACTTTAGCCCTGTTCCTATTACTTTTCTCGTAAATGCTATTTTTTATATTTTACGATCAAAGATTACATACATAAAAATAAAAAATAAAAAAAATAAAAAAAAAATGTAGTATTTGTTATATTAAGTAGATAATATAATTTTTTATGCTATATTTTATGTCAAAATCTAAATACAAGAAATTTTTTTTTATATAAATTAACTCTAATAATAACGTAGATCATATTAAGACTTTATACAAAAAAGAGCTTTAATATCATAAGCATAGTTTATAAAGATGAGTATATAATGTGTACAAAAAGAGGTCTAAAAAAAATGAATGTATCCATGTCTACACCTTTGGTCTACAAAAGGGAAGACAAATTGATACATAATTGAGTAATAATTATGTCTCTATCTGGCTTCCATGATCTTCAAATTTTCGGTTTTTTTTTCCTGATCTCTAGTGAAGTTTTCAAACACATATACATATTAATTTACTTGGC
The DNA here is from genome assembly GCF_932294415.1 of Quercus robur. Taxonomy (NCBI): domain Eukaryota; kingdom Viridiplantae; phylum Streptophyta; class Magnoliopsida; order Fagales; family Fagaceae; genus Quercus; species Quercus robur. The sequence goes on along the minus strand of NC_065535.1, from coordinate 12,555,803 downwards.
ACAGTAGCTTATATTCATTCACTTTCATTTGGCACATCAAAGATGGAAACAATATTAAATCTATTGTGCGTTTCTCCACGAACGTCATAGCTTGCAAATTTGAGATGAATAATGAACTCTTGGTCGAAAGAAAGCCTTGCAATGTTTTCTAATTTTTTTTTTTCTCATCTCTATATCTCACCCTTTTCTCTATTTGTGGCTGTGAAGAACTTGAGCAACTGAACAAAATGACAAGGCACACACGGCAACATTGAAGAAGTATCTACATTCTTTTTTTTTTTTTGGGAAATTACACTTTACCACCCTAAATTATACCCTAAATTACACTTTGCACCATAAACTATTCGAATGCACATTTTGCACCCTAAACTTTGACATTTATTACACTTTGCACCCCAAAGTTAGTTTTACTGTTATGTTAGACAGAAATTGAAAGCACATGACTTTCACATGATTTTTCCTTAGGTGGCACTAGTTTAAAGACAAAAATACCCTCTTTTCACTCAATTAAAAACAAAAACTCTCTCACGTGTTGCATCTCCTCCTCCCTCAAATAAAAAATCTGTTGCAGCACCTAATACAACAATGGCGAATGTAGCAATTGCAACCAGCCACAACTCGTTCTATGCTAAGGAAGTGAACAAGGGGGTATCTACAGATTCTACACCGCCACTCAGGTCCTTAAGTGTGCCTAAGGACAAGTCTTGTGATGGTACAAGCAGTTCGCATTGTGATTAACCTTTAAATGTATTGAAATTTTTGAGTACGAGACATTCTTTTTGACTCTGAAGAGGAAAACTGATACCTTATTGGTTCAAAGCTTCATCAATACTTCAATGTATATTTTAAAAAGAAAGAAGATAACATTTTTTTTAATATTATAGGTGTGTACGTCCTCTAATGCCATAGTTGTATTAGAATACAAGAGTAAATACCTTTTCTCACTCATAAAATGTTGCATCATGGTGGTTTAGTACCTGGAACCTGTGAAAGGAGAAGAGGAGCTGCTGGACACGCATACGTGAGAGCTGTTTAGGGATTTAGGGTTAGACAGATTTTTGATTTGGGGAAGATGATATGCTACGCACGTGATAGATTTTGTTTTCAATTGATTGGGAAGAGGGTGTTTTTGTCTTTAAACAATGCATCATTTAAGCAAAAATCACATGCAAGTCACATGCTATCAATTTCTGTCTAACATAGTAGTAAAACTAACTTTGGGGTGCAAAGTGTAACAAATGTCAATGTTTAGGATGCAAAATGTGCATTTGAATAGTTTATGGTGCAAAGTGTAATCTAGGGTATAGTCTAGGGTGGTAAAATGTAATTTCCCCCTTTTTTTTTTTTTTTTTCTTTTTGAAGAAGTATCTACATTCTAGGGTTAATAAACAAAAAGATAGAAATACCCCCATAAATTTTAGCCTACCTACAAAGTTGAGAATGAAAAAGACTAAAAAGTGGAAGACCAAAAAGTGGTTCAAGTTTCAATGTTTTTTTTTTCTCAGCTCACATATATCTATAAGGGTAGCAAATCAGATACAATTAAAGGAAAGATTAATGGATCCAATGAATTGTTAAGAAAGAGAGAAAAATTTTGTTTTGAAAAAAAAAAAGATGGAAGAGTTTATGAAATGCATTTACACGGGTAAGAATCACGCACCTTTTATTTCTCTTTGGCTTCTTCTTTTCCTTCTTTATTTTCTTTCTCTATCAATTTGGTCATGGCTGTTTTTTTTTTTTTTTTTTTTTTCCTTATCTCTAACCTGGATCCTATGTTTGTGTTCATCCATAGAGAGAAGTCTAACTATTGTGTTCGTGTCCATCAATAGAGTAGGTGGCTGACCAAAAAGGCTAACAAAGGGATAAGATCAAACAAAATAGAAGCAAAAGACAAAACAAACCCTTTCAACCTGCTTGTATATTAAGGGTAAAAAAGCTGTCGAGGGAGAAATTGATGCCTCTATCTAAGATGTTGGGAAGCCAAGCTAAAACTCGACTACGGGCTCTTGAGATGGTACCCAAAGGCTTTCGGTGTGATGACAAAGCCTATCCAAGCAAGAAACTAAGGTTGCACTTGAAAAAACAGCAACAAAAAGCCAAATGAAAAACACGATACAATACTTAATTAGTACATTAGTGGTCCTGGTCTGATAATTCAAGTGAAATAAAATCTCCAACGGTAAGGGTAAAATTACCCTTAGTCCAGAAAAACATATTTAAACGGTCAATGGTCAATGATTAAATAAATTTAGGAATGTGTTAACTCCTAGGGGTCCTTGCATGTCATGGTCAGGAGAGTTCATTGTACTTTCAGCCATCATTACATCAATGTGAGGGAAAAGTTCGATTGTTACATATACATTATATCCTTCAATTGTAAAATAAAAAGTAAAAATTAAAGGTTTCATGGGAAGAGGGAAAGGATTAATTGTCATGGTGTGAAGGGAGAGAGGGATCTCAGCTTAGTGTAGCAAGTATTAAACTAAGATTTTGGTGGGTGTGTGTTCATAAGACATGAATGAGACAATATGGATTGTTTTAGTGAGTGATATGAGATTAACTCTGAGATTAAGGCTTTTTGTGAGTAGTGGGAGGCATTTATGAGCTGTGTTTGTGTAAAAGAGAGGAAAAGATATATGTGGTTATATAAACGTGGGCTGAAAGGGATGATAGTGAGCTTAAAGAGAGCTAAACTACTAGCAAAATGGCAAATGAACCAGGAGTTTTAGAGGGAGTAATTGTCCTTGTGGGCTGAGATGCTTATCTTTTTATAATGGAGTTTTAGGGAAGCATTAATTAACATGAGTCCAAAAACGTAGGGTGAATTAGAGGTGGAGAACCAAAGTTAATCTTCCTGGGATTTTTGGTCAGAAGTAGAATGTTTGCTTTATGGGCTGCTTTGCTTTTTTGGGTAATGATGAGATTTTGCATTAAATGTCAGGATTTCTGGGGCTGAGCTTAATAGATGTGATTGGGGCATGTATCAAGAGCAAATCCTAAAACTGCAACTGAGATTTAGACCCCCAAGAAGTAAGATTCAACACCCCAAGCCAGGTGTCAAGTTCTAAGCCTACTTTAGGGGGTACTACAAAGAGGTCCCTTTATACCTTCTAAACCACATGTTCCCAATTTTTTCCCCTTTAGGATTCATGGACTTGGCACATGAATCACGTCTTGAACGTTTTTAACATTTATAGCATCAATTTGCTAGAGTTTAAATAACTTGGTTTCAGCTCCCCTTCTGTTGGAGGTGTAGTCTTGAAAAAGATGATGGAGTTCCATCACCCTTTAAACTTTAGCTGATATTACAAGCCCCAGGTACTATTCATGTCAGGTAGAGAGTGACCAAAAGTCGATGGGACAACCTCTAGTTCATCTTTAAGAACTTGGTTCTCTTGTTGTACTTTGGTCAGGGATGAACAAGGGTTGTTTTGCCTACTTTCAGTCATCTGCTTCTTGCTGGAATCTCTTAGATTGGGCCCGTTCACCTAGGCTAGTTCCTTTGGGTCGAGTTGTGTGCATCCTACAAAATCAACAACACATGTTGCCATCGGCTTTCCTCCCTCATCGACTTTTATTAGTAAATATTCTTTGGGTTTTTATAGATACTTGCAATGGGTCTTTTGGGCAATCAATTGTAATGTTTGAAACAATATGATAAGTTTTCAAAGTACCTTCGAAAATAACCTTTACGATGATGGATTCCATATCATAAATAACGTTCATGGCTTCTAATAGTCGCATCATAATTTAAATGATAAGCTTGTGGGATCGAGCATTTTCCATGAGTGTTGGAGATATATATTATGGATGTTGTGATGCAAGCGATGACCATGTGTTTCATGGGTTATAATGTGAGAACATATTCTTCAAGATAACTCCCTATGAGTTTTTATAAAACAATTGCCATGGTTTTTTGCCATAGTAATACTTAAGCAATAATTATGCCATGATGCTTTTCTCTTTGCCAAGCGTTAATAACCTCGGGTTTTTTGATAAAATAGTGCCAAAGAAAAAAGGGCTTCGAATATTGCCAATGAAGGTTGAGCTTTTGATATTGTCAATGAAGATTGAGTTTTTGATATTGCCAGCGGGAACTGGGTTTTTGATATTGCCAATGAGAATTGGATTTTGATGTTGCCAATAAAAATTGCGCTTCAAATATTGCCAATGAGGATTGGGTTTTTGGATAAACAAATTAACATGAGTTTTGATTATGGACTTGAATTTCATTGATAAAGTTGTTTTGCCATGGATTTGAATCGTGGGCTTTTCAAACCTTGCCAAGCATAAGTATTCTTGGTCTTTTAGAAAAGATTAGATTTTATCTCGCTTTATTAAATAATTCGGGTTTTTATGAGAAAGTATTGGGTCCTAAAGTGTAGCCCAATTTTGTGATAGAAAGGAGAAAGGTTGTAGGCTAGCATAGTGATAGTTGAAAAAGATATTTAAGCATGTTCAATAAAGCGTAGCCCAATTTTGTGGTAGAAAGGAGAAAGGTTGTGGGCTAGCATAGTGATAGTTGGAAAAGATATTTAAGTATGTCTAATAATACATTTGAAAGGAAAATAAATAAATGTTATTTAAATAACATTCGGTGTAAAGAAAAGTACCCCAACAAAAGCCAAGAAGGTGCTGGACAAAGTTGGTCCAAAAAAAAAAAAAAAAAGGTGCTGAAACGATAAACAAATAGCAGACAAGGTGTTCGACAAAAGCACTATTCACAGGTGCATTCGCGCTTTTTAATATTGGTAATAGAAATGGGAAAACTTTTTTTTTTTTTTTGGGCCTCACCACTTGACTTATTGGGCTCTTATTTGTAATATGATGGTCCTATCTACATCCCCCAAATTTATAGAAAATTGTGATTAATTTCAGCCCAAATTTTGTATAGGGCTGCAGACTTCAAACCTAAATTTAGTATTCTCTTTTCCACCCAAAAAAAAAAAAAAAAATTCCAGTATTCTTTATCAAGGAGTATGCAGAAGTTAATTAGACCAAATTTCAATCATACCAAATATGGTAGCTTTAGCAACATTTCCAAGCACTCTCTTTTGCGTTCACATTCATTTTTATAAAAATAAATAAAAAAAATAAACAAACAAATAATAGTTACAATTGAGGGATTTGAATTCTTGACATTTTCATTAGAAATACGAGAAGGTACTAATTAAGTTACAAGAATTTTGACATGTTCACGTTCAATTTAAAGAGAAGAAATGCGTCCTCATATTTTAGCCTTCTCAACTGCTTACCCGAATATATATAATGGAATTTACGGTCTAAATTAAAATAATAAAGTCCATTACCCATAGTAATTGGCATAATTCCTTCTTTTTTTTTTTTTTTTTTTTACAAGATAGAATTTCTACTCTAACCTAATCTAAGTGTATATGTGTGTGAAACTCCTTCCTGCAGACTTGAACCCCGACCTTACCCCCCACACACCAAAAACACTTATACTTGTGAAATGACCAACACACCAAGAATGCGCAATGGTATTAGCATAATTCTTTACCAAAGAGAACCATTATTTGAATTCACTTTCCCATCATTGTAATTATCAATACATTGATTGGATTTAATGGACATCAGTTGTCAAGGGGGAAAGCCTGACTTTTGCAGACCCTCCCTCCCTTTCCTTGACTTTTTCATCTCTTTGCCCCATTTGAATATTTTATAATATCCAATACTTTTTACTAATTTTATATATTATTTATTTGCATTTATCTCTATTTTAAGCTGTATTTTTTAAATCTGTTAATACTAACTAATAATTGTTATTTGGGATTATAAATGTTTGAAAATTCATATGTGTCATGTAATTTATCAATTCATAAACTTATAGTATCACTTAATTATGATGCTATTGTTCTAACATCACGTTCGCATAGAGAGAGAGAGAGAGAGAGAGAGAGAGAGAGAGAGAGAGAGAGAGAGAGAGAGAGAGAGAGAGAGAGAGAGAGAGAGGAATGAGACTGGTTTCTCAAAAAGTTGTGAATGGGATAACTGTTATATTATATGTAAGGTGATAGTCGATTGCTACTTAGTGAACAACATTAATTAACATAATGTTTATTAAGACTCACATTTCTTATTTTTGTTGCCTTATTACTAGACCGTGAATTTTCAAAATATATTATTTTTTAAATAAGTTACTAACTTAAGTTTGTTCACATCGTCTTCTCAAAAAACAAAAAAAAAGGTTTGTTCACGTCACTATATAACATTGGCCTAAAAAGGGGGAAAAAAAGTTTTGCCACTATTAGTAACAGTAAGAGGCCATTACTTTTACAATCAATTCTTTAGACGGTCTTATTAAATCTACCAACCATATCCGTTTACATATATTATCTTTAATCAAAGAGAGAAAAGTGATACTTAAGATTTACTTTGGAAATCTACATAAACTAGAGGGAAAAATCTGTTTCAGACTTTTAGTAATAATCTAGAATTAATGGTAGGTTCTAGTTAGCTCAACTGGTAAAGTCTTTGATGGTTGAATAAGAGATCTGGGGTTCAATTCCCGCCTATACCAAAAACCAATTGGTGTCTTGGTCTGATGATAAAGAAGATCATTAAGAACGGATGTCATAGGTTGAAACTCTCTCAAAAAAAAAAATCTATAATTAATGTCATGATATCTGGGATGCAAAGCACAATCTACCGAAGAATGCACTAATCACAAGCTAACACTTTAATATGTCGTGGCTTTGAGTTTGGAAATGATTGTGTTTCTAAAGTTCCCTTTCTAGCACCTACTCAAGATGCAGGAGTCATATGAACATCTCAATCATCAAAGTTCTTAGATAACATCATAACATTGTATTAGCAGTCATTTTTGTCAAGTAGCTTGATCCTATTATCACTTTGCCAGACTTGGTGTGAAAGGTATTGTTGTTGTTTAAAGTTCAATCTTGACAAAATATGAGTGGAAAAACAACGGAATTAGTATTCTACAAATTATGAAAACTTCCAGGTAGTGGAATTCATTCTACCATGAAATCATCCATGATATCCCTAATTCCAGTAGTGAATGCGATTTTAAAATTACTATACAAAATAAGTAGATTATGTTCTAATAAATTACATATAAGATTACCTATCTCCTTCACACAGAAGAAATATTAAGGGATTCTTCAGTGTAAGTGTAACACCAGTAGAATCAATAGACTTCAACATTCCATTGCTCTGACTTCTTCAATTGTCTCCTGTATTCAAGCCAATCGATGCCTGCAAGAGATAGGTATAAAGTATTAAGTATTAACTACTAATGTTGTATTGTATATTCATTTCAGGAATTTGCTTCATATTAAATTCATTATGAGATTACCATCTTTAGCAGCCAAAGAGACCATTATGTCATCAATCCCCTTCTCCATTCCCTTGAGTCCACACATATATACATAGGTGTTGTCTTTTTTGAGTAACTCCCATAGCTCCTCTGCATACTGTGCCATTCGGGTTTGAATATACATCTTCTCACCCTTGTCATTTGTTTGTTCTCTGCTCACTGCATAATCAACTCTGAAGTTTTCTGGTGCCTTCTCTTTCATCTTCGCAAACTCCTGTTTTCAAGCACAATTTAATCATACAAAGCAAGTCTATTCCATTATAGTCGAGCACATGAAAGTAAGCTGAAAATGAAATTAAAAAGAAAATTCACCTCCTTGTAGAGCAATGAGCTAGTTGTTGGAACACCCAAAAAGAGCCAAGCCAATCCATTGAACTGCATTGCATATCAAAATTATTATCATTCACCCATCACAGCTAGGCATTTTAACCCAAATCTTTTCCATACCCCATTACCTTATAGTTCTCATGCTTCTCAAAAAACATCTTCCACAAGAATGAACGGAAAGGAGCAATTCCAGTTCCGGTTGCAAGCTACAAAGAGATTGTGAATAATTAAATGACAATAGGATCTCACAGAACAAAGACTCCAAATTTTCTCAAGAATATGGATGATAAACAACATATTATGGTTATGCCAGTGCACAAAACCTACCATTATAACTGTGGCATTTGGATCTTTTGGCATAAGCATTTCTTTTCCTACAGGTCCTGTGATTTTCACATCAGCCCCAGGCTTCAGGTCACCTGAATTAAAGAACCAGAACTGCTAAAGTAATAACAAAACCGTTTCCAGAAGTCTTATGGCTGATTATGCTTGGTGCCAAGTTTATGCAAACAAATTTCTCTTGCTTCCTCAAGTTCAATATAATTTCCAACTATATGCCAGAACATAAGATACAGAAAGGCCATGTTTCATTGAAATATTTGACATCCTTAAGTATACAGAAGGGAAAATTTGACAGATTTTCAGTTTTCCTCACAAAAATGGAAATAGGTATGTCTCAAGCATACCAAGGAAACAAAAGCATGCCCTTCCTATTATAATTTAACAAGAAGAGTATATTTGAATTTGTATCTTATTAAAGGCAGTTTTCTTACTCATTAAAAAAAGATGCATGATTTAAAATCAATGACAAGTGTGACCCTGCATATCTGTCATGAAGGACTGCAGAAGTTTCGCTCAAATCCAATTCAAGCATTCCATGTATATGAAAATTGTTGGAGTTTATAAAAAAAATATGGAGTGTATAGCTCCCTTTTCTAATATTAAGTGTAATACTCCTAGTGTATACTAGTTAGATTTAGGTTATATAGATGAATACAAGGAGTTCCAATTTGACTAGTATTTTTATGGTATAGCATATATGTGATTAGCCATAAGTCTTGACAAATGGTATTAGAGCCAACTTGGGCATTGTAGCGTGATGCGGGCCCTGACAAGAACGTCAGGGCATGTGCTCAGTCCTACATTCGTGGATTAGGGCACTAAAGATTAGTACTTGAGTATATCACAAATGTGTTTAGCACTTTACTCAGTCATGACATTGGATACTCATCATGACATTTAAGTAACATCATGTGTGTAGTGAGGCAATAGATCAGCTAAAAAATTGTGGAATTTTCCTGAACTATATGTATACGGCAAAAAATCATAAAGTGAGAAAAGATATATTAGGAAGCATAGATGCTTCTTAGACCTGAGTTGCTTACACAAGAAATTTGAGCAAACTCCTTTAACCATCTCTCCTTTATCATTGGTGTAGACAAGCCTCTTGACACACAGAGAAACCTACAATACAGAGATATGCTCACCCATATTATTTAAACCACCATATAAAATACCACAATGACAAAGAGCATGCCTATAACAATTACAATATTTCTTAATAGTTAATACACTTACAGTTTTGGAATTCCCAAAGTCTCCAAGAGCACTACTGGCAATAGAATACAATCTAAGCTTGTGGGGTTTCCCATTCTTGTCAATGCCATCTGGAATAACACCAATGGATTGTCCTTCTCTATAAGGAACTTCCCCTGTATTATCCAACCACATATAATCAAATAAGCAAATAGCCATAACAGTGTATCAAAATGTGAACGACATAATTTCTTTCGGTTATAAAAGAAATTAAAAAAAGACAGAGAAGTACTCTTACGGTCTTACTCACCCTCAGTAGTGAACACCATGTGCCAAGTCTCTCCCGGAGCATCGTCCGCTGTAATTTTGGAGTTGAGAAGGCACTTACCAATGTAAGGATCCTTAGGCTTGAACTTGTTTACAACCACACCCTCATCATCTTTCTTGGAAACCTTTTCTACTTTGGCTGGAGTTGCTGTAGTGACTTGGGCTCTAATCTGAACCATTTTCTTACCAACGTAGACATTTCTAGAATAGAAGATATTCTATACAGAAACAAAACCAAGATGATAAAAAAATCATTCAGTAACTTTAGCATGAACATTGACAATTATGGATTACTTCACTGTACCTTACTGAAGCTAACTCTTTCTGAATATATTGTAGAAGCTCTGGTGGTTAGAGAGGATGAAGAGGAAGATGGTAAAGAGACCGATGCATTTACTGCAGAAGCCATTTTTTTTTTTCAGAGGAAAATACAGTCACCCAATAGAGTTAAATGGGGTTGTGAGGAAATTTGAAAAAAAGGAGACACATACAAAGATATTTTAAAAACAAAAAAACAAAAATATTTAAGAGGATTACAGATTGGGTGGATAAGGTTAAAGGACAAACGCAGTGGTTGTTAGTCGGCATGGACTCAATGGTAGGAGAGAATTAGAGATTCTATGGAGATAAGACTATCTATTGTAACTGTTAACGTGTATAGTGTTGTGGGTTTTAGGTCCAACTAGATTATTTGTATAGTATACATTATTATACTGTATTTATATGCCTCTTTTATAAAGACACTCATGTATATTCTTTCGTCGAAAAATATAATATACTTATTCAGTATTTTTAACATGGTATCAGAACTACTGCTCTAATTTTCTTGTGCCTCGCAGTCTTGTTTTGTCAGTATTTTCCGCTGCCTCAACTTCTATGGTCAGTAAACCCTTTCAATGCCCTCTCCCGACTGCTCCGCCGCCATCAGAGGTCCTCAAGGTTGAATCTCCACTGCTAGAAGCTCCTCCTTCACTGCTAAAACCACTGCCATCATCGAATTTGTCACCTCTAACCTCCGATTAGGACAAAAGACATATCACCGTGTAGATTTTTAATCGCTCTACACCTTGCTGCCAAAAATATCCACATTTGACCATCCACGCGCCGCCACGCGCCGGTCAAAGTTTCAGCAAATAATTCCACGCGCTTCACACACCACCAGGGTAGCTCCAATCTTGTTGCCGCCGACACCATCAAAATCGTCTTTCTCCAATCTGCATCTTCAAAAAAGAATTGGCTTCATTGGATAGTCCACGAGCCCTCACGCGTTGCACTAAGGATCGGCGAAGTTGATCCACCTGCCTCACGGGCCCAACGCGTTGCTGGGTTACCTACTGACGTCATCTCTGCCACATTATCCCTAGCTGACGTCACCTGCTTACGTCAGCACCACATCATCTGCTGACGTCCTCACCAGTCAGCCTGCTGACATCATCCGTTGACTTTTCTCTTTTGACAGTTGACTTTGACCAGGTTTGACCATTGACTTTTGGCCAGAGTTGACTTTTTTGCAATCCAGGTGCTCCTTGCCTAGTTTTTCGCATAGATTTCATTTTTACAATCCATTTTTGCATATTTTGCTTCTAAATGAAGAATATGGATAGGTCTTCTTCTTGTTGTAATAATCGTCGCCGACAATCCAACAAACGTTTTTGCAATTTTTGCAAACATTTTGGCTACAATATTGAGACTTGCTATCATCGCAACAAATTAGCTGTTTCAATTTCTACTGCTATTGTTGCTAATACTGAGTGTGTCCAACCAATGGCTCCTGTCTCTGCAAAGTCTAAGTCTTCAAGACACACTTTCACCATGTCCACAAATGACCTTAAAAACATCATCACCAATGTCATTCGTATAGTTGATAATACATCTTATTCATCTTCTCTCTCAGCTTTATCTAGAATGTCTCTTTCTCTTGGTTTATGGATTCCGCTTGTTGCAATCACACGACAATTCACTCGCCCTTATTTTCTGAACTTGAACCTGCACCACACCCTCTTAATATTCGCACAGCAAATGGTTCCACAATGTTTGGTCATAATATAGGTTCTGTTTCGACTTCCAACCTCTCGATTCCTGGGGTCTTTAATGTTCTTGACCTTTCTTACAATTTATTTTATGTGGGACAATTAGCTGAGTTGGGTTATCGCATTATATTTGATTATTCTGGGTATATTGTGCAAGATCCGAGGATGGAACAGGAGCTTGGGACCGGTCCCAGAGTTAGGCGTATGTTTCCCGTGGACAACCTTCGTTTTCCACTTGTTACACTTGTTTCTATTGCTGCAACTACTACAGTTTCTTTAATTCCTTCCTTTGCACTTTGGCATGCTCGACTTGGTCACGCATCTTCCTTTCGGGTACAACAATTGGCTTCTAGAGGTTTGTTAGGTTCAATGTCTACAGAAAATTTTGATTGTGTTTCATGTCAGTTAGGAAAACAACCAGCTTTGCCTTTCAATACTAGTGAATCAATATTCACTGATATCTTTGACCTTATTCATTATGATTTTTGGGGGCCTTCCTCTGTCTCTAGTATTGGTGGGTCTCGATATTTTGTTGTCTTTGTTGATGATTACTCTCGCTATAGCTAGATTTTTAATATGAAAAATCGTTCCGAATTATTGCAAGTATATTTTAATTTTGCAAAAATGGTTGAAACTCAGTTTTCCAAACGCATCAAAATTTTTCGATCTAATAATGCTCTTGAATACACTCAATATGCTTTCCAAGCTGTTTTGCATTCCTATAGCACTATTTATCAACTAACTTGTCCAGGAATCTTTCAGCAAAATGGTAGAGTTAAATGAAAACTTTGTCATATTCTTGACACTGTTCGTGCTCTCCTTCTCTCTGCCAAAGTTCCTGCTCCTTTTTGGGGCGAAGCTGCTCTTCATGCTGTTCATGCTATTAATCGCATTCCAAGTCCTGTTATCCAAAATCAAACTCTATATGAGTGCCTTTTTGGGTCACCTCCAGCCTATCACCACCTTCGCTCCTTCGATTCTGCTTGTTTCGTTCTTTTTCAACCACATGATCATAACAAACTTGAGTCTCGGTCAAGGCTTTGTTGTTTTCTTGGCTATGGCGAAACTCATAAGGGGTATCAATGTTATGATCCTGTCTCTCATCGTCTTCGTTTCTCCCATAATGTTGTCTTTTGGGAACATCGCCTCTTTGTCAAACTTTCTCCCTTTCGTGCCTCCCTATCTTCCTCCTTTATCTTAGATCTTTTTCCAGATGAGGCACATATTCCTTCTGTAGTTGCTCCTAATCCTCCTGTAGTTGCTCCTGATTCTCTTGTAGTCTTCTCTGTCCAACCACTAGATATCATTGATCTCTTTCCTAGTTCACCCTTTAATGAACAGGTGGAAGATGAAGAAGTCGAAGATGAGCTATCCAACCCCAACCTTGAGCTTAGGTCCCCTGCTCCTGCTCTGCCTAAAAATCTTGCACAAGACATTCCACCTCGTCACTCAACTCGGGTAAGATTCATTCCTGCACATTTACTTAACATCATTATTATACTGCCCTTGCTACACCACACGAGCCTCACACTTATCGTGAGACTTCCACAGACCCTTTATGGCAGATTGCAATGAAAGAAGAACTTGATACATTATCTAAAAATCATACTTGGGATTTGGTGACACTCCCCCCTGGGAAATCTGTGGTTGGTTGTAAGTGAATCTACAAGATTAAGACTCGCTCTGATGGGTCCATTGAGTACTACGAAACTCGTCTTGTTGCAAAAAGTTTTACACAGGAGTATGGGATTGATTATTAAGAGACCTTTGCTCTGGCTGCTCGTATCTCATCTGTTCATGCCCTCTCAGCTGTTACTACTGCCAGTAAATGTGACCTTTTTCAGATGGATGTCAAAAATGCATTTCGTTAGGTTTTTAGTTTATAATGTTGGCAAACCATGACAAAACATGACAAAAACTAAGTCTCATTAGTTTAGAATGGTCTACATTGAAGCCCAAGACAAAAAAACTCAAGTTCGGGATAAAAACAAATGAGTTACAAACTGGTTGGTTCGATTGATGTTAGTGATTTTCGATTGATCGAAAATCACATATCAGCAAAATCAGTAAACGTAAAAATGCCATAACTTATCAGTTTAAAGCCCAAATCGTGAACCGTTTTTTCCAGTATTTAAAAGACATTATAAGCTAACCCTAGGTGGGGTTTTGAGAGTTTTTTTAGAGAGATTAGAGTTCATCTTGTGCCTCTTTTTTAGATCTAGGGTTTTGTACCCAAAAGCTTTCTTAGGTCTTCTACCGGTGTTATTCCTTGAAGGGTGTTGTAGAAGTTGCTGCCTTCTCTAGTCATCAAAGGTGCTGATGATCTAAACCTTCAAAGGTGGTCTTAGAGTCACAAACAGGAGAGTTTGTGTTGCTAAACCTTTGAGTGGGATCTCAAAGTCACAAACGTGGGTATTTGTGTTTTGCAAAGGCCAAAGAAAGAAGGAGTCCGTGGTCTCGGAGCTTGGACATGGTCGTGTCAGTAAGTTTTTACTAGTGGGTAGCAATAGGATGTTAGTGGTCTAAGTCGCTATTGTAAAACTTCGATTCTTTCTAGTGGATTTGCTTTTTACCTTGAGGATAGCTAGATTCCTCACCATGTTTTTTACCGGTTTGGTTTTTCTAGGTTATCATATCGTTGTGTTTTTTATTTTCTGTTGCTATACATTGATATGATATATTTGTGTTAACCTAGATTTGTTAATTTGACTAAGTAATCACTTGGCTAATTACCTAGGTTAATCTGATTGTGGTTTTAAGAGGTCTAAAAACCATCACATTCCTTAATTGGGATTTAAGTGAAGAAGTTTATATGCAACCTCCTCTTGGTCTCTCTGTTGACTCAAACAAGGTTTGTCATCTTTGACATGCACTTTATAGCCTTAAACAAGCTCCACGAGCTTGGTTTGCCAAATTCAGCTCTACCATTTCTTGCTTGGGTTACATGGCCAGTCATTATGATTCTGCCTCATTTCTTCGTTGTACTAACAAATGCATTATTTTACTTTTCCTGTATGTGGATGATATGATCATAACTAGTGATGACCTCAATGGCATTCAAGAACTCAAGGATTTTCTCAATCAACAGTTTGAGATGAAAGATCTTGAACATCTCAGCTACTTCTTGGGTCTTAAAATCACTCATTCTACAGATAGACTTTATATTACTCAAGCCAAGTATGCCTCTGAACTCTTGTCTCGAGCTGGACTCACTAATAGCAAGACTGTTGGCACTCCAATTGAGCTTAATGCGCATTTGACTCCCTCAGAAGAGAAACCATTGTCTAATTCCTCTCTTTACAGATGCTTGGTTAGCAACCTAGTTTATCTCACTGTCACTCGTCCAGATATTTCCTATGTTGTTCACTAGGTGAGCCAATATCTATCTGCTCCATGATCGATTCACTATGCTGCTGTTTTGCGCATTTTTCGATACCTAAAGGGCACTCTCTTCCATGGTCTTTTCTACTCTGCTCAGTCTCCTCTTATTCTCCGTGCATTTTCTGATGCTAATTGGGCAAGAGATCCCACTAATCGTAGGTCCACCACTGGTTATTGCTTTCTTCTTGGTTCTTCTCTGATTTCTTAGCAAAGCAAGAAACAAACTCATGTGGCCCACTCCAGTACTGAAGCAGAATATCGTGCTCTTGCTGATACCACATCTGAGCTCCTTTGGCTACGGTGGCTTCTCAAAGACTTAGGTGTGTCTACATCCTCTGCTACTCCTCTTTATTGTAACAATCAAAATGTTATTCATATTGCTTACAATGATATCTTCCATGAACGAACTAAACACATTGTTAGGACATATGTATTTTACTTGTTAAAAACAAATGTCATTCTTTTATGTAATTGGCTAATCCTTTGACAAAACGCATTTTACTTGTATTTGGGTAGATCTAGGATGTGTTTAATACTTCAAAAAAACATGTTGTTCAAGTCTAGTATTAAAGCCATGAAGATTGGACCAAGAAACAAGTGAAGAAAAGCTATTCATTAAATCTGGACAGATAGCTCGACACCTGCGGACAAATAGCTTGACACCTCTTGACAGCTAGGCTATCTATCAAGCTCTTCAGTTGATTGTTATCGCAATTTTGACACCTCTCGATAGTTGGTGGATCGATCGAGAAATCTCCTGTCTCCTGGATAGCTCCTGTCTCCTCGATAGCTTCTCGATAGCTGTATCTGTCGAAGTTTAAAGCTTGACACCTCCTCGACACCTCTCGATCGATTGAGGTTATAGGAATTCAGATTTTCAGATCTGATTTTCGGCCCATGTTAATATATATGTGTAGGGTTTCTTTTCTCACAACCCTAGACCTATATAAGGCTTATTTTAGAAGCCGTCACATAAGAGAATACAACGAGAACATATACAAAATGTGACCGATACCTTATTCTCTCTTAAAGAAGTTACTGCATCTTTGCGCCTTAAGGTTTTGTAACTAAGTGCTTCTTGATCTTCATTGTTGATGAAGTGAAGAACTTTGCAGCCAACAATCTTTCTTAAGTTGGTGAGTGACTCACGTATTGAGATTTGTGCAAAGGAGTTAGTCATGTACTGGGATCCGTGCATCAAAAAGGGTGGTGTTCATATATTGAAGAGTTCAGATATTCTGAAGCGGTAGAAGGTTTTTGCTGTGAGTTCATCTACGGGAATTGTAGAGTCTAGGGACAAAGGTTTTGTACTAGATCTGAAACTTCTCTTTACTATAGTGGATTGCTTTTCGAGAAGGTTTCCCCTCAGGTTTTTTATTGTGAAACTAGTTTGTTTCATTGGTTTTCTTGGGTCATCATATTTTGTCTTTTTTTTTTTTTTTCGCTGCATGATATTGATGTCTGTTTGTTTTAACAAGTTTTATTCATAATAAATCTAATTAACAAACTTGGATTTAAAACTTGTTAATTCTATCAACCGGCGTCTAAATTTCCCAACACATATCGAGATTTATTGTCGTTTTATCCGTTATCATCTTGTCCATGGTGCTCTCAAGCTGATCTCAGTCTCCTTTAAAAATCAACTTACAGATATCTTCACCAAGTCACATCCTAAGGGACTCCTTTATACTTTGGTTGACAACTTCAAGTTGGTCTCACATCCATCTTGAGTTTGAGGTGGGCTGTTAACGTGTATAGTGTTGTGGGCTTTAGACCCAACTAGATTACTTGTATAGCACACATTCTTGTACTGCACTCATATGCCTCCTATATAAAGGCACTCATATCTATTCTTTCACTGAGAAGTATAATACACTTATTCAATATTTCTAACAATAACAAAGAACCATAGTTGTTTTGTTGCCTTTACATAATATTCCATGACAAGTAATGTTTGCTGCTTGTTGTAACAAATCATTGTTACATCAAGAGCTGTAACGACAAGATAAATCTCGTTACCAAAAACAATTCATGACTTTATTTTTCCTCCAAGTAACTAAAGCTATCAAATGAATAAATGAAGGCTTGTAATTGTTAAACCCCAAATCCACCTAAGAGTATTTGCATCAGCTCGTGCAAATTTTTTTGTCTATTTTAATATAAAAACCTACTAATTTTGTTTTACATACTCACTTTTTAAAACACCCAACATCAGATTATCAATTTTACACTACAGTTCATTAAAATATTAATTTTTCTTTATTTTTTTAATTATTTCTTTTTCTTCACATACAACAACCATTATCTATACTCTTCATTCGTCCTTGGGATATGTAAATAAAGAAAAATAATAATTAAATGCAAAATGAATAGTACCAGTGTAAGTTTACGTAAATGTCGATAAATTCTAAGTTTGGTTAGCTAAAATGTAGTAGTTTTTATATTATACAAGCATTGATACAAGTGCTTATATAGGAGAGGGGGAATGACTCCTCCGGTAGAAGTAAATAATTTCTCCATAAAATGAGTACTCTAACTCCAGAAAGGTCTAATAATTGTTAACTTAAAGTCTTACACATTTATTTATATGAAATGACAAAATAATTCTAATCCATATAATCAAAACGTTATAACTATCTATATGACATTTCCTCTGAACCAATTTGGAGGAATATCCTTCAACTAATTACATGACGACTTATAAATTCATCCACATATATTATCTAACAATAAACAAGTTACATGACTCATTAAATAAGTCTTATGACTCCATTAAAAAAAATCATGGATGGCCAATATCCGTTGGGCTACAAGTACTTGACCCAACCCAATAAGTGCGAGTTTTGCCTAACCAAATAGGAATGGCAACGGGTCAGGTTCGGGCCGAGTTTTTCTATACCCGAACCCGACCCGCGGGCCAAGACCCATGGCTCGGACTGGGCCTGTTAACTAAGCGGGTTTTTTTCCCGAGCCCCGCAGGCCCCGTTAAAGGATTGGGCTCAATTCGTGGCCCAACCAAAAAAAAAAAATTTCAGATCCAAGCACAAACACAAACACAAACAAAGAAATCACAAACACAGATTTCAGATCTACATTTTCCCTTTCAAAATCATAATCCAAACACAAATTTCAAATCTATGATTTTCATTTTTCCCTTTCAGAAATCATGAACACAAACACAAACACAAATTCACATGATTGAGGCGAACTGAACCTAGAAAAAAAATAGAAAAAAAAATGGAGGCAGTGCGAGATCAACGACGGCGAGGACAAAACGGAGTTAAGACTTGAGAGAAACGGGAACGGCAAGGACGAAACTGCCTCCTTCCCTTCTTAAATCTGTCGGAACGGCGAGGATGGTTAGCTCTTCTGGTATCGGTACTTCCATCTGTCGGAAACGGGATCCCACTAGCTCTTGTCTGATGAGTTCATGTTGTTCATCACACTATACATACGGCTTGTGGCCGTGCATGTGAGATTGCTGAGAGATGAGAGGCAGTGACTGAGAGAGCTAAAGAGATGAGAGGTGTGAAAGGCTTAAATGAGGAGCGGAATTGAGAGTTTAGGGTTTTAACTATATATATATATATATATGAGGGTAATTTAGTAATTTTATATATAATATAATCGGGTCTTAACCGGGTCGGGTTTTGGGTTTTTTGATAAAACCCGAATCCGACCCAGACCCGCTTCAGGTTTTTTTTTAAACCCATACCCGACCCGATTATTTATCAGACCGGGTAAAATCCGGCCCATTAGGGTCGGACCAGGCTGGTTATCCGCGGGTTGGATCTAAATTGCCATCCCTATAACCAAATGGGGAATCTAGGCATCGAGGAGGGTTTTCCCTAAAATTTGGTGGATCGGGTACAGGTATTACCCGACCATTTTTGTTTTTTTTGTTAATGGCGCTCTTATAAATTGGAATTCAAATATACGTTTACAAATATCTTAAACATACATTACATCTCTAATATCCATCACGAGTTTGCAAAGTCAATATCAGTTAAAAATACATAACATCTGTAATATCCATTTGTAACCTTTTTTTGATTCATTAGACATAATATCATGAGTTGACAAAGTCAATATCAGTTTATTAGGAAACTTTTTCAAATGTTAGTGGTTAGTTTTAAAACAACAATTGATTACATTATTAGTAGAGGTGTGTATAGGTAGGATTGGATTGGGTTGAGAGGTTTTTTTTTAACTCAATCCATTAGAGTGGGTTAGAAAAATTCAACCCAACTCAACCCCTCACAACGGTCCAACCTAATGTAACCTAACCCACGTGGATCGGGTTAGACCCATGGGTTGGACAAATTTTTTTTAATTTTTTATTATTATGAAATTGAGTATTAGAATAACACCACCATAAATAAGAGCAAATTTAGAAGCAATTAATCCTAAGTATAACATCATATCAACAAAAATTATATGAGCAGAACTTAGGGTTTAGATTTGAATTAAGAAGAGAAGCAAAAAGTAAATAACAAAATTTTATAATATACTTTTAAATATATATTAAACATAGGTGGGTTGGGTCAAGTTAGACGGATTTGTGAATCTTATGATCTGAACCCAACCCAACCTACTGTAAAAATAAAAAATAAAAAATAATAATAATAAATTCACAACCCAACCCAACCGACTTTAAAATCGACCCAACTCAACAAGTTGGGTTGGATCGAGTCGATTTTGACGGGTTAGCTACAGACCCCTCTTACTAGTTTTATTATAATATATCTTTCCTTATTAAACGTTTTGTTTTCATATTGATAGGGATGGTAATTTAAACTTGCACCCATGGGTACTAGCCTCACCCGCCCTTAATGGATGGGTTTTACTTAGCCAACATAACAATTAGGACAGGGATGGGGGTTAACATTTTCCCTAACACCCTCCCTGTTTACATTTTAACTATTAGAATTTATTTTTTTTAGGTTTTATATAAAACATACATATGTGCTTTTAGCTCTCTGACTTTAAATTTATAATTGTAAGGACCCGTTTTGCAGCTCAAGCTCAAAAATGTAAGGGATCTTGGCCTAGTGAGTCCAGTATAATAAATTTGTAGAGAGTGGGTCGAAAAACTAAGTTCTAATGAATTTAACAATGGTTAGGACAGCTTCAAAAGATGGTCAAGCAAAAACAAAGAACGTAGAGCTGAATGAATTCATTGTCCGAGGAGGTTGATCTCCATATAAATCAATTAAACTGATTACAAGTATAATTTTTATTACTACAGTACTCTTTGATGAATTTTTTATCCTCATCTCATAGAGGGTCTCTCACACTATATAGCCCCCTTGGAATCATCTTGATCCTACACCTGTTGATTATTTGAGCCTTTACTTGAGTGCCTGTCCCATCATACATATGTGCTTTTAGCTCTCTGACTTTAAATTTAAAATTGTAAGGACCCGTTTTGCAGCTCAAGCTCAAAAATGTAAGGGATCTTGGCCCAGTGAGCCCAGTACAATAAATTTGTAGAGAATGGATCGAAAAACTAAGTTCTAATGAATTTAACAATTGTTAGGACAGCTTCAGAAGATGGTATAGCAAAAACAAAGAACGTAGAGCTGAATGAATTCATTGTCCGAGGAGGTTGATCTCCATATAAATCAATTAAACTGATTACAAGTATAGTTTTTATTACTACAATACTCTTTGATGAATTTTTTATCCTCATCTCATAGAGGGCCTCTCACATTATATAGCTCCCTTGGAATCATTTTGATCCTACACCTGTTGATCATTTGAGCCTTTACTTGAGTGTATGTCCTATTAGACACCATCTTTGGTTTCTTCTGAATGGTGGTGACCAAGACAGCACTGTTCAGGAGTCTTCTCCACATAAATGCAGCCAGAAAAGTAGCTACAGTGCAATTAATGCGGTGGTGGCAACTTTCTCTTAGATATTTTTGGATTTCCTTCATTCTCGTATGTTCATGAGGCACATCCCTATCACTGGAGCTTCTAGGAGGGTCACTCTAGTTGCTGGAATACATACTTGAGCTATATTCATCATATCTAAGGAAGAGTTCCTCCTCGGACCACATTCCATTCATTCCTTACTCATGAGACTTTAAATTAGAATCTCTCATAACTATTTGTCCCTTCTCGGACCATTCAACATCCTCGGATAAAAGCCCAAGGCCTAATATATGATTTTGGGCCCTTATCCCTACAATAATGTTTTTGTATATTGTATTATTTAATTTATATTTTTATGTTTTAATATTTACATTGTTTATATTTTGTAATTGTTGTATTGCTATGTTTGAATTGTTTTTGTATTTTTTATTACTTGAATTATTTTATTTTTTGTTGTTGTTGTATTGTTATGCTTTGAAAAGGTATTGGAAAGTTTTTTTTTTTAAATGATTTATGAATTTTAATTTAATGCATTCAAAATAAATTTATAATAAATTATATATATATATATATATATATATATATATATATATAATTTGAGTGTGGTGGGATGGGTACCTGTAGGCACCCATTGGTATCTGCTAGAACAAGACGGGAAAAAAAATGCCCTGAAGCAGAAGTGGGACGAGGGCGGGGAAAAGGAAACCCACCCCATTGTCATTCTTATGTGCTAATATAAATCTTTGATATGGGAATTATTATTTATATTGATTATAATCTATCAAGAGTTGATTGGATTAGTCAAAGTGAAAATAATAGGAAGATTATTTTACTATTTAATCCCCATTAAACATACTTTTAAAGGATTCCATATTCTATATAGTGCCATATGTCCGGCCATAAAAGAGCAAGATCAATTTTTTAGGCTGCAAAATCACGTTTTTAATTTTAAAAATAAAAATAAAAAGGTAAAAGTTTTATTTTTTTATTTTATTTTAAGTCGAGTTCAAGTTTTTTTTTTTTTTTTTTTTTTTGAGAAACAAATCGAGTTCAAGTTGGGTATGGATATTCACAGAAAAGATATTCAATAGCAATTAGGTATGAGTGGTAATTGGATTTCGGAGTCCAGGTATCCATAGATAAAAACTCAAAGTCAAATATGGGTATATCCAACCCAAAGCTGACCGTTGTCATCCTTAACTAACAAAACAAGTTGATAGTTTTTGGCAATTACCACTTTAAAATATTGAGATCTATGAGTTAGTTAGAAAATAATAATGCATAAGAAAATAAGATGTGAAAAATATTGTTGAATATGTTGAGAATTTTAATTAATACCATAATTTGGTTTTCACTGTTCCTTTCACACGATTTTTTTTTCAAAAGAAAAAATTCTTGTAACTCTTTGATACAAAAACACAAGTTAAATTAATTTAACAAATTAAATTGATCGTAATTTGTTTACTACTACCAACAAATAACTCAAACCATCTCATTTTTAGTATCCATAACAATTTTTTTTTTTTTTTTTTTTTTTGAGAAACTAATCAACTATATATCCGGAACAACTAAGATGCACATGGCCCAATAAAATGAACAAATTCTTCATTAATTGTATACCCAAAATTCTTTATTGATTGTACTCATTTTTTAATAATTTGCCATAATGTATTGCACATGTACAAACTGTCATCTCTACGCGTTTTGTGAAATTACAATAATGAAATTATAATTTACACGTTAATTTAAATATAAATTCTTAAAAAAAATAAAAATAAAAATAAAAATAAAGGAAAGAGAGAACGTTTGGGTGCAAAAAGCGAAGGCCATAGAAAGAGTTTTTTTTTAAAAAAAAATTTGTCTTTTTCTTTTTATCAGAGAGACTGTTGAAATAATATGTGACCAAAGTATGGCCTTTGTAAAAGTAGAATGTCTATTATCCACCCATAATATTAATGCAAAATACAAGTGTCTTAATTTTTTTTTTGAAAAGCAAAAAGATGATTGATATTTTAACCTGAAAATAAAGAATAATCATGAATCATAATAGAATAGAAATCATTCTTATCATATCTACTCCAAAAAATAAATAAATAAAATTCATGCCCAACTTAATTTTAAATATACCAACGCCTTTAATGTTACGTTTAGATCCAACACAAGCCAACTTAAAGTTGTTGGTCCGTCAGGTACCAATTTTTTTTTTTGTTTTTTGATGAGGTCCGTCAGGTACCAATGTACCATAATAGAAATCATTCTATCATATACAAAGGCCTTTAATGTTAAATTTAGGTCCAACACAAGCTAACCTAAAGTTGTTGGTCCGTCAGGTACCAATGTACCATTATAAATGGTAGGAATGATGATGCATCTTCCGAAATGCTATTAAATACAAAAAGTGCACAGCCCAATTGTCAATTCATAAGGTCAATTGGCTAATTTCGTATTTGTACTTACCCTTCTTCTTTTCTTTTCTTTTTTTTTGTTGCTTGAATGTGTAAAAAGTACATATAATTATATTGGGTACGATTAACATATGTTTTTAGATACACATTATTCATTCATTTTAGAAAAAGATTTATGAAAAACTGAAAAAGTTATCAAAATAATTAATTTTTTTTTTTATTTTTTATAAAAAATTTCTTAAAATGAGGTACTAATTTATACCTAAAGGCACAGATTAGTAAATCTCATCTATATAAACATATAACATAATTATCAAAAAAAAAAAAGTACATAACACAGATAAAGTGCCACAAATCAAAATGGTTGAACCCTTCTTTTTAAATTGCAGGACCCAAAAATTTAGTTTAGTCATAATTATGACATTTTGTAATTGTTTATACAGTTCAATTTGACATTATATATCCCTTGAAAAAAAAAAGATTTAGTACATATAAAATATGGGTTTTTTTTTAAGAAGCCGTATAATTTTCACCTAAACAAAATCGTATAATTGAATTTGATACAATCCAATACACATATCACTTTATGACCAAATGAAATGTTTCTCAAAAAAAAAAAAAAAAAAAAAAAACAACAAACAACAAACCAGATGAAATTTATAGGTGTAATCTCAGTTCAACCTCGAAATAAGTACCGTCAAAAGAAATACTATGATTCCTAAAATGGTAATGGATAATGTTTATAAACTCACACTCATTCCTCTACATAGTATAGGGATTTGATTTAAAAAAACAAAAATACAAAAAAGTAAGGATTTGATTTACTATAAAGAGTAAAGGGCGTTCTCTGAAAAATAAAAAAGTAATTGAAAGTGGAAAATGCAAAATCTCCATAAATTCAGGCTGTAAAAAAGTCGCCTGATTACAGTTTACAATACGCATATTATATGAGCACAGTTACTAATAATATACTGTGCCTGAGTACCCTAAACCTAAAATCAAATCCTGAGCTCCTAAGATTCAGATACCCTTGAAACCAGGAATTACAAATCTGACTAAAAAAAACAAGTCTGATCTGTAATTTTTAATCAGAAATTCTAGTCCTAATACTAATAATCTTCCAACTTTTTTAAGGCTACCAGCATTGATCGGTCTCCCATCTCCGCCGTGCATACCCAGAAAACCGCGAAGCCATCGTGTCCGTACACGTGGACATTCCCAGCGGCGAATAACTCACAGTTGGCCGGCGACTGTAAAGCACGCGATCGTAATCGGCGCGTTTCTCCGGGTCTGACAGCGTGGCATAGGCTTCGTGGACCTTCATGAACCGATCCCCAGCTGAGGTCTGACCCCGTTGACCGTTAGTTGCAACATCTGGGTGCACAACCCTAGCCAATCTTCTGTATGCAGCCTTAATCTCCTGACACGTGGCACCGGCTTGAATCCCAAGGACCTCGTAGAGTGACGACGTTGTCGTAGCGTGGGACCCAGTCGCCGGCCTCTCCGCCGTTGATGTGCAGCAAGCGGCGGAGATACGAAGCGATGAACGGTTCTTGATGGGCTTTGAGCAGGCGGTGGAGACAACCTTTGAAAAAGTGAAATGGGCTGAGGAGAAAGAAGTTGATGTGGAAATTGAAATCATGGTGAAATTTCTTTCTGTTTTGTAAGTTGCTTGACTTGTGGTGGTAGTGGAAGTTTCTTTGATTATGGCTTGGTTTGGGACTGGATGAGTTGGGATTTTATAGGGGGGTGAGTTTACCATGGTTAGTACAAGGTGGGTTAACGAATCATTACATACATGGGCTTATCCATATAACGTGATTGGATCTATCCTTGGCTGACTCAGCGAACTGTCGGTGTCCATGTGTCCAGCATCTCTCCGCGTACATCTATGTCAAAATAGGCTTTTTTTTCTTTTTCTTTTTTCTTTTTTTTTTTCAAATAGCATACTTTTACGAAAAATTTAAGAGAAATGCATTATTATGCTTCTAAGTTGAACTTGCCATTAAGATTATTTTTTTGCTCACCAAAAATAACTAATAATAACCTATCATTTTATGATTTACTGTGAACATAATATTTCTTTTCATTAATTTGTACATCCAAAAGACAAGCTTCACATGTGTTATGCTAAATTATCTTGCTAACTACTTTCTAAAAAAAAAAAAAAACTTGCTAACTAGATACGTGTCCAAGTATACTATTCTTTTTGAAAGATAAATTTCATTATTTTAGAAGAAAATCGCATTTAAAGAAAAAGAGATTCACTCAAAATATGAAACGACCATGATACAATTTCATGCACATTAATCATGTCAACATAGCGGGGTGGAGTTATCTCTTGGATAGACAAATTTAGTGTTTGAACTCTTCTCTCCAGAAGAAAAGTTTAAGAAAAGCTATATGGTTAGTTAAGTTTAAAATTGTGTTATTTTAGCAAATAATTTATAAAAATAAAATAAAATAATTGGTCAAGGCAAGAATCATAGAGAATTTACTATTTGTTTGCTTTACTCCCCTTGCACGAAAGTTAGTTTCTTAGAAGATGTGACAAAGCTCCACCTTCCATCGACTAACCAATAGAATCCTACAATTTATGGTTATACTAGGGGTTTATTTGGATATTGTTTATTACTGAAAACACTGTAATAAAATAATTTTTAAATGTGTGAATAATGTCGTGAGACCCAATTTTAAGATTAAATTTGTATTTTTCTTAAGTTATGGATCCCATGAACAGTATTCATGGACCCACTCAAAAAAACACCCGCTAAAAAACTCGCAAAACACGTTTTCCAATCTCACACTAAAAGTAATCTTGTAAAGTATCTTAATGGGCCACTTATTCAAAAGAGAATTTGAAAACCTACAAAACGGAAATCACTTAATTGGAAGGTACTAATGTGATGGCAACCTAAACTTCTTTGATATTTACATCAAAACCCACTAGAAAAGTAAAAACAAAAATAATAGCCTCCTTATCAATGAATATAACAAAACATGTTACAATAAAAAAAACAACGTCAAGCCTAACACTGTGAGATAAACAACATACAAAATGATTAAATAAAACTGATTTTAGTTCTAGACTTAAAAAGGCTAGGGGCTATTTGGTATTAAAAAAATCATCACTCATCATCCTTTACTCAATTTTCGTCACTCATCATTCATCACTTAAAATACCTCAATTTCTTAAACCCCACAAGTTTGGCACACTGTTTTCAACTTCTCATCACTCAAATATTTATACTTTTTGTGGGACCCATACTTGACCCACTACCTGAGCACCATACCTGCGTGTATCCTCTCTCTCCCCATAAATCCCCTTTTCTCCTTTTTTTTTTTTTTTTCGTCACTCTCCCCCAATACCTAGACACAGTTCTCTCTTCCTCTTCACCCCCTCCATTCTCTTCCTTTCACCGAGTCCAAACAATGTCAATCTCCACGTCACTAAGTACAAACAGCACTGATCTCCACTGGCACCCAGCTTGCAAGATCACCTCCGACGGGCAACAACAACACCGATCTCCTCCATCATGACCCATTAGATTTTTGCTTCGCCCTCCTTTATTTTGTTATTGTGGATCTATACATCTCTCCGGTTTGGGTTAGGAATTTTGTGGGTATATCGGTGATGGGTTTCCTTTGTATGGGTTTGGTGCTTGTAATTTCCTCTTTGATTCATTGATTTTCCAATCCGGTGGGTTTCAAATTTTGGTCAAAGTATTGGGTGTTTTGAGGCCTTTTCGAATCTTTGAATGTGGGTTGTGTGATAGAATAGGATGGAGTGGTAGACCGGGATGAGAGAGAACAACTACTAGTGGCTATGGAGAGGCCGACTTGGGAAGAGAAGAAAAAGAAATTATTGGAAGGGAAAGGGGTTTGGTTTGGTATGAAGAGACCCGTTGGGGGAGCAAAGGTTGGCATTGAAATGACTATACACTGACCGTGGGGCCCATTAGTTGAATGAAATTACCAAAATGTCACCATAATTCTATTTCCATAACTTGAAAACACTTCAAACTTGTTTTCAGTTTCCATAACTCATCACTCAAAAATCAAAGAATTGAGTGATGGAAACAAAACTTGAAAACAGAGTCAAACAGACTTCTTCTCCGTGGGACCCACCGATTTTGAGTAATGAGTGATGAAAATTGAGTAATGAGTAATGAAAACTTGCAAATCTAAACAACCCCTAGATGATAACCATTTGAGTCTATGTCCTTACCATGTTAAATATATAAAAGAAGAGAACAAATGAATCAAGTAGTACACAAACAATTTTGAGCTTGGTAAAAAAAATAATGATAATTAATTTAAACATATAATTTAATTTATTAAACTTAGCTCATATTTAAAATAAATTAAATTAAATAATCTTTAAGCTTTTAATATTCAAACTAAAGTCGGTTTGCTTGCAGCCTTTGAGCAATTACATCAGTCTATGCAAAATTGTGCAAAATGAAAAAACTAACTGATTTTACACATTCTGAGCAAAAAAACACCCATATCAATGGGTGTAAAAATTGTGCATAAATGCACAATTACTACAGGAGAAAAAAACACTCATATCAGTGGGTGCAAAATTGTACATAAATGCACAATTATATGCACGGCTACTGTAGCAGGTGCATTTAATATTTTATTAATATATGATCTGTTCCTTTTTTTTTCTCTCTCTCTTCTTCATCTGCAAAACTAACCCCCCCTCTCGTGTTCTTTCTTCGGGAAAAATAGCAAACTAACATTAATTTCCCAACTATCTAGTTAATAGGTTCAGTTTTGAAACTAATTTTTTTTCTAGCATCTCGAGTCTTTTAAACTCGATTTTGGCCAATAAATCGACCATCAAACACTCGATTTCTATGCTCAATTATTGCCGACGTGGCAAAGATTGCCACATGGGTACATAGAAATCGAGTCTCTAAGACTCGATTTCTAAACGTTATAGATACAACCATATCAGTGAGGCACCAGAACATCAGGGAAGGAAGCAGAGGAAAAAAAAAAAACCAGAAATAGAAAGAGAGATCGGAGTGGTTCGCGCGACCCAGGCAAGACCCAGGCAGCGCGCGGCCTGGGTCTCGCGAGCCCAGGCGAGACCCAGGCAGCGCGGCGCCTGGGTCTCGCGAGCCCAGGCGAGACCCAGGCCGCGCGCTGCCTGGCGAGACCCAGGCAGCGCGGCGCCTGGGTCGCGCGAGCCCAGGCAAGACCCAGGTCGCGCGCTGCCTGGGTCGCGCTGCACTTTCTCTCCCTCTGATCTGCTTTCTAAGCTCTGATCTGAGCTTTGGATTGATTCTTAGATTTGTTTTTTTGGTATTTTGGGTTATCTATGAGAGTTCAAGTTTTTAAAAAAAAATTTGAGTTAGAAATCGAGTCTCTAAGACTCGATTTCCAGCTAGGCTCCACATGGAAAAAAAATCCACATCAGACGTGGTCAATCCATGAAAATCGAGCCTCAAAAACTCGATTTATAGGCCCTAAATCGACTCTTAAAGACTCGAGATGTTAGAAAAGAAATTAGTTTCAAAACTGAACCTATTAACTAGATAGTTGGGAAATTAATGTTAGTTTGCTATTTTTCCCTCTTTCTTCCTCTGATACCACACACTCCCACAGACTCAAAATCAAAAATCAACTACAAAAATAAAAAATCAACCACAAAATCAACAAAAAAAATCAACCACTG
Source organism: Quercus robur (assembly GCF_932294415.1). Taxonomy (NCBI): domain Eukaryota; kingdom Viridiplantae; phylum Streptophyta; class Magnoliopsida; order Fagales; family Fagaceae; genus Quercus; species Quercus robur. The sequence continues at coordinate 12,526,877 of NC_065535.1, read as the reverse complement.
GAACAAAATCGTTGGATCGGTGTTGATGGAGATCGGTTTTGATGGAGATCGGTGATGGGTTGACAGATCAGTGTTGATGGAGTGCTTGTAATGGGTTGATGGAGGAGGAAAGAAAAAGATTCTCAAAAAAAAAAAAAAAAAAAGAGAAGAAAGAGAGGTAGAGGTAGAGATAAGGATGGTGTGAAGAAGGGGTTATTCAGAGGAAAAAGAAGGATGTTGATGAACTGCTTGTGATGGGTTGACGGAGAAGAGGAAGGAAAAAGATTCTCAAAAAAAAAAAAAAAAAAAAGAGAAGATGGAGAAGAAAGAGAGGCGGATATAGAGAGGAGATGAGTGTGAAGAAGAAGGAGTTATTCAGAGAAAAAGAAGAGTTAGATGGGGGTAAGTGGGAAATAATAAAAAAAAGTGAGAGAAAATATTATTTTAATAAAAAAGTGTGTATTACAGATAAATTGATATGGGTATTTTATAAAAATGACGATATAAAATAGAAAAAACCGACGGAATCTTTTACCCATGTAATTGCTCTTACACACAGCAGTTCGACCGCTTTGAATTGGAGCTTAGCTGATCCTACGGCTTTACCACGGAAATCGGAGACAGAGGGCCCCAATGCGACGTGACAGTTCACTGTTGGTCAAAAAGACAGTGTCTTATCGGATTACGTGGCTGTTGGGATAAAACCTTGTCTCACGTCTCCTGTTTTTGTGAGCACACTGACTCCGGCACACTGGTTTGTGGATCCGAGTTTGTGGTTTATTTTTTATTTTTTAATGAAGTTTGTGGTTTATTTTACTTCATAGATGATAGTTTATACAGTGTTAAAAGAAATACTGTGGATCCTAAAATGGTAATGGACAATCTTTATAAACTCACACTCATTTCTCTATAATCTATAGGTTTTACTAACTAATATCACTTTCAATGAAAAAAATAAAAAATAACTATTTTTTTGTCACTTTTTAAATTTTTTATAATTTTTTTTAAATAGATGATTAACGTATAATTAAGGCATATGTTAGTTGGACCATAATCTATATACTAATAAGAAATTGATTTAAAAACAAAAATTAAAAAGTAAGGATTTGATTTACCATAAAGAGTAAAGGGAATTCGCGGAAAGTGGAAAATGCAAAATCTCCATAAATTCAGGCTGTAAAAAAGTCGCCTGATTACAGATTACAAGGTTAATACACACATATTATATGTGCACAGTTTACTAATACACAAAGCCTGAGCTCCAAGACAAGAAGATACCCTCGAAACCAGGAATTACATTAATCTACCTAACTAAAAAACAAAGTCTGATTTGTAATTTTTGTCCTAAGTACTAAAGAATCTTCATGCTTTTTTAGGCTACCAGCATTGATCTGTCTCCCATTTCCGGCGTGTATACCCAGCAAATCGCGAAGCCATCGTGTCCGTACACGTGGACATTCCCAGCGAAGAAAACCTCACATTAGGCTGGCGACTATAAAGCACGCGATCGTAGTCGGCGCGTTTCTCAGGGTCTGACAGCGTGGCATAGGCTTCATGAACCTTCATGAACTGATCCCCAGCTGAGGTCTGACCCCTTTGACCCTTAGTTGCAACATCGGGGTGCACAACCCTAGCTAATCTTCTGTACGCAGCCTTAATCTCCTGACACGTGGCACCAGCTCGAATCCCAAGGACATCGTAGAGTGACGATGTTGTAGCAGTGTGGGACCCAGTAGTCGGCCTCTCCGCCGTTGATGTGCAAGCGGCGGAGATACGAAGTGATGAACGGCTCTTGATGGAGTTTGAGGAAACCTTTGGGAAAACGAAAGGGGCTCTGGAGAATGAAGTTGATGTGGAAATTGAAATCATGATGAATTCTTTTTTTTTCTGTTTTGTAAAGTTGTAGACTTTGCTGTGGTTTTGGAAGTTTGGAACCTTTGATGGTTTGGGAGTGGACGAGTTGGGATTTTATAGAAAGGTGGGAATTGGGTTTACCATGGTTAGTATAGGGTGGGTTTGGGTTAACAAATCAAACGTACAGACGCTTATCCATATAACGTGATTCGATCTATCCTAAACTGACTCAGCGAAACGTAGGTGTCCAAGAATCCAGCATCTCTCCGCGTTTATCTACGACAAAAGATATTCTCAAAAAAAAAAATTCTACGATTTTTTTGAGCATTACGACAAAAGTTTTTTTTTTTTTTTTTTTTTTTGAGCACTACGACAAAAGTTTTTTTTTTTTTTTTTGAGCATTACGACAAAAGTTTTTGTTGTTCACGTTTTCTTTTTTGGTGACTGGTGTATAAGATAAATGTGTAGTTAATGCATTGTTTACCCCGAATTTACAAAATGTGTCCCCTTGATCTTGAATCCCAAAACATCCCACAAGCAAACAAAAATAGGACACATTTTTGTTAAATAATTTATTTTAAAAATTTACTAATTCAACGACGATGTGAAATTTATTGCAAAATAGTTTTTCAGAAATATTACGTCAAGTTGTCAACACTATTTTTACAATAAATCTTAAACGGTAAATTATTATCAGTTTTAAATAAAACTTATCGGTGAAATAATTTTTTTGTCTATCAATAACAACTAGTAACAACTTATTACTTAATATTTGTTGTGAAAATATTTACGACATAATATATCTCTTCGTGAATTTATATATCCAAAAAGATTAGTTTAGCATATGTTATGCTAAATCAACATACTAACTATATATGTGTCCAAGTATACTAGTCTTTTTGAAAGATAATTCATTATTGGGTAGTGTTAACAGACACCATAAGGTGTTATGTTAAAGAATTGCTTTATGTTAGATTTTTAACTAGTTTTATAAGGTGTAGAGTTAATGGAGTTAATTTTCTGAGTTTTATCTATTACTTCAGTGGTATTTTCAGCCACTTTCTTTGATTCATGCCATTTTTCTTATTAACTGAATTTCAATAATTCATCCTTAAAGAGCACCTTATAGTGCTTGTTAATATTTTCCTTTATTGTTTGAGAGGAAACTCTTATTTTACGAAAAAGAGATTCACTCAAAATCCACAACGCCATGTCACATTAGTCATTTCAACATAGTGGGGTGGAATTATCTCTTAGAGAGACAAGTTTTAGTATTTGAACTCGTCTCTCCAAAAGACAAGTACAAAAAAAAAAAAAAAAATTCACTAGTTAATTAAGTTTAAAATAGGGTTATTTTAGCAAATAATTTATAAAATAAAATTTTTGAAAGAATTGTGAAGGCAAGAATCATAGATAATTTGATGATTTATTTGCTTTCCTCCCTTGCACGATAGTTACTTGCAGGCGTAAATACACTTTTGATCCCTACATTTTAGGTCATTTCTCGATTTGGTTCCTAAACTGATTTTGCTCCTCTGTCAGTCCTTGATTTTTCAAAATCGTTTTTAAAATCGTCCCTACTATCAACCCAGTTACGAAAGAAGCTGATGTGGCAAACGGAGTGCATACGTGGCATGTTAATCGCTGATGTGGCAAATAAAATAATATTAAAAAAATTTATTTTGCTTTTAAAAATGACAAGTCAGCATTTTAATTTAAAAAAAAAATTAAAAAAAAAATTTAAAAATTAAACTGAAAAAAAAAAAAAAAAAACCTTTTTTTCAATTTTAAATAACAATTTATAGTTTCAATTTTTCTTGAACTTTCTTAAGAAACAAACATTAAGTTAACACCTCTACTCATTCTAGGCTGGCATGTTTGTGTTTGTGTTTGTATCTATTTCATTTTCTTCTTTCTTTTTAAGATAAACCAAAAAAAGAAAAGTCAAAATAAAAATAACTTAATAAATATGTGTTTGTATCTTTCTTTGTTCAGATTCTTTTTCCTTTTTTTTTTTTTAGATCCTCTCTTTCTCTATCTCTTGGTGCATATATGTGTGTGTATCTTTCTTTGTTCAAGCTTTCATTCCCTCTCTCTCTCTCTCTAAAACTCTCTAATCTTTGGGTTTTTTGTGGGGTGGTTGGTAATGGAGGTGGAGATCGGTGATCGGGGTGGAGATCGGTGTGGTTGGGGTGGTTGGGGTGGAGATCGGTAATCCATGGGTCTTGGATTATGGGTTTGGTTGGAGATGGAGATGGAGATGGCTAGGTTTGGTCAGGGTGGAGATCGATGGTCGAGGTGGTCGTTTTTGTTGGAGAGGGCTGGGTTTTTCTGGGTTTGGTCGGGGTGGGTGGAGATCGATGGTCGGGGTGGTCGTTTTTGTTGGAGAAGGCTGGGTTTTTCTAGGTTTGATTGAGGTGGAGATCGGTGGTCGTTTTTGTACTATTTAGTTGACCGTGACTTGGACTGGGCTTCGACCAGGTGGATTCGGTGTTGTTGATGGCAAGTTGATGGTGGATTTGGTGTCGTTGATGGCGGATTATTTGTTGTTTTTTGGATCGGGGTGTTGTTTGATGAAGTTCTGGGTTGGAGGTTTGATGATTTTTCTGGGTTGGTTTTCTCATGTTGGTTTGGGTTTGATGAATTTTTCATATTCTGGAGGTTTCGATGGAGGATAGGGATTTTGTATGAAATTTTGCATTGTTCTGGGTTTGATTGTGCTCTTACTCTGGGTTTGATTGTTCTTGGATTCAAGAAGAACATTCTTGTGTTCTTAGCTAAAAAATAATGAAAGCAATAATAATAATAATATCAGATTTAAAAGATTATTATTATTATTTTTAATTTAGTTTGAATTAAATTGAGATGAAAAATATAAATTATTTTTATTTTTTAATTAAACTGACTTGGTATTTTTTTAATTTAAAAAATGCTGACGTGGCGTTTAAAAAATATTAAATAAAATATTAAATAAACTGGCACTTCCGTTTACCACGTTAGTTTCTTCCGTAACCGGGTTAAGGGTACGGAGGATTTTAAAAACGATTTTGAAAAATCAGGGACTGACATAGGAGCAAAATCAGTTTAGGGACCAAATCGAGAAATTACCCAAAATATAAGGACCAAAAGTGTATTTACGCCTTACTTGTAAGATATGATGAAGCTCCACCTTCCATCAATTAACTAATAGAGTAGTGGTACTACCATCTATGGTTAATATTAAAAGTGATAATGCAATGCGGGAGCGGAGGCATGTTATGCTTTGGCACCCCCCCCCCCCCCCCAAATTTTTTAAAACCTCTATAACAGTAGGAAGAAATAGGTCTCACACTTTCTCATTTAAGAGCTGGCCCCCATGAGAAAAACTTGGCCCCTCCTCCAATTCGTAGCCATAAAAATGCCCTACCCCAAATTCCTACTTTTCATCTTTTTGACTTTTCCTTTCATTCTCTAAGACATGTCGGTCATATCTCACACTTTTTTTCTAAATCGAGGCCATATCTCATAGCTATTCAAAGACCTATGTTGTACTGGTGTGGGAATTATCATTAGAGAGTAGAGAGACTTTGAGGATACAATATTAGACTATTAGTAGAAATGAAATTGATTTTGAATTTAGTTAAGAGGAATGAAATTAATTTTGAATTTATTTTTTACCATAGTAGTCTATTTTTTTTTTTGAATTTAACTGCTATTTATTTTACAGTTGCTTATAGTGACTTTGCTATATTTAATTTTTATAAATATTATTTCTTGTAAATGTAGTCTAGCTTTGGTTAGATTTAATGTTTTTTTCTAAAACTAATGCAGGAAGACATGCATATATGTATATATGTCATACTTTGTATTTTCTTGAATTGTAAATCAATATGATAATATTACCTCGGTCCCCAACCAAAAATTTCTGTCTACGCTCCTAAGTGGACCACTCGTACAAAAGAGAGTTTTAAAAACCTACAAAAAGGAAATCACTTAATCGGATGGCACCAACATGATGTTGAACTAAACTTCTTTGATACTTAAGTCAAAACTCACTTATCCCAAATTAGAGAAACGAAAAAAAAAAAAAAAGCTTCCTAACGAATATAACAAAATATGTTACCATGGACAAAACAACATTAAGCCTAGCATAGTGAGATAAACGACAGACAAAATGCTTAAATAAAAATGATTTTAGTTTGAGACTTGAAAAGGTTTAAATGACTACCATTAGTGTCTTCTCCCTATAACGTTAAATATATAAAAGAAAAGAACAAATAAATAAATCAAGTAGTACATAAACAATTTTGAGCTTGGTCAATAAAAAATTAATAAAATTTAAACATATAATAAAATTGGTTTACATATATTAGTAAACCATTTAAATAAATTTTTTATGAAAAAATAAAAAAATTAATTTTTTTGACAATTTATTACAAAAAAATTTCTAAAATAAATAATTAAGAGTACACATTAACTGAATACTAATTAAATTTATTAATAACGTCAAATAAAATAAATAATATTAATTTTTTAATACTCATACTTGAGTCGGTTGAGCGGTTTACTTGCAGGCCCACGCTGTTTACACACAGTAGTAGTTCGACCACTTTGAATTGGAGCTTAGCTGATCCCACGGGCTTTACCAGCAGTTACCACGGAATCCGGAGACAGAGGGTCCCATCGCGATGTGACGGTTAACTGTTAATAAAAAAACAATGTCTTATCGGATTGCGTGGCTGTTTGGATAAAAACCTTTGGCTCCTCTCTCCTGTTTTTGTGTGCACACTGAACTACAGCTCACGGGTACGTTAAAATAATTATTCGATCCGCACCGCACGTCTGAACTGATGAAGCTGCATATCACACTCCACGTGGAGACAAGCAAGCTCCAATAGAAAGTCTTTATAAACGGTGGACGCGTGTCGAGCTGTCATACAATGGGCGGTGGTAGTACTGACTAAACCCGACAAAGTATGACAAAAAATATAAAATATTTTGAAACTATATTATAGTCGGCGCTCAGGAACTTTCAGAATGAGCACCACCCACGTGCTTCTCGCACTGCTTAGCTTACGCCATTTGCACATTCTAGAATGAGTGAAATAGCTAGAAACCTTTTTTTCAAAAAAGGCAAGGCTTTATTTTATTTATTTATATGAGATGTGTTTTTTATTTTAATTTTTTTTTTGGGTGCTGAATAGACATATTTCTTTTACTCTCTTTCTTTGATAATCAATTAACTAGCTATAGTTGATTGATAAGACTTTTTTTTACAAATACTTTATTGATTGATCTAATTAAAACGTAGATAGCACAAATGAATTTACTCTACAAATGAAATATATAACTAGCAATTAATTTTAAAAGAATTTGAGAAATATTGGTGACAAGAACAGTTATTTAAAAAAGATTTAAGGCCAGTTAAAGCCTACAAACTGGTGCACATAATATCCTTTTGACTTAACTCCTCTATAATACGAAAAGCTCGATTAAAACCGTCGTTTGACTTAAATTAATTATGCTATATATAATAGATTACTTCAAAAGTCTACCAAATGGAACACAATTTTTAACCAAACATTCTCAAATATACATTATAGAATTATATGCAAGCACACTTGGGTATATATATGATTATATTGAAGGATGATACAAATGGTTGTATTATAAGGATTAAAAATTATTTGTCATTTTTCTAAAAAAAAAAAATTTATTTATCATAGTTAAGAGTCTAGTAACTAGGTTTAAAAAAAAAAAAAAAATCTAGTAACTCGTTGACATTACTTGCTCTCTTTTACGAAGAGAATCAAATCTTTCGTCCCTCTTATTTTGTAATTATTTTTTAAATTAAAAAAAATCTTTGTCCTATGCTTACCGTATAGGTTTGGGTGGAATATTTGTTATTTTCATAGAATTTAACAAATAAAGGGATTTAGTCTCCTATCATTTAAAATTATAGTATTAAAAAATTATATTATATTGGATAAAATGATAGTATTGTAAATTTACCTTTGATTTTAAAATGTCTAAACTTGTCATTTTCTAATGAATGAGTTTCATGAGGCATATAGCCCAATCAAATGCAACAACTTTTGCCTCAAGAAGATCCTAGGAAGAGATACAATTGGCTCAAGCTTATAGCACTCATCATATCACTGCCATACAATTCATATATGTGGCAAACGAGGCTTCACTATCGAGCTGTCCTATGTAATTAGAGAATTAAGTAGATTAGTAATTATCAATTGAGAAAAAAGATTATTGCTAAACCTAAATATAGAAACTTAATTAGTAATTTTGTATCTCATAAAATAAAAAAGAATCGTTTTAATTAAATATATTTAATTAACATTTAAAATATTAAAAAAAAAAAAACTCAACTTAAATTCATAGTTATAAAAATTGTACCAAACCACCGGTTAAACTGTAAAAACCGCGAACTAAAGTATTATCCGGAATGGTTTGATGTAAAATACCGAATATGCAATGATCTATTATCAAACCGGGTAAATTGATGGATTGCACGGGTTAATCTTTTTAACTCGTGGATTTTCAAAAAAATACCATGTGTATTTACTAAACTACTGAAAATTGAAAAGATACACTGATAAAGACAAAAAATGATAAAGATTAAAAACTAATAAAAGACTAAAGAGATAAAGTAAGAGTCGTGCCACGAGATGAGAATTGAGATTAAAGACATTAAGAGATAGTTGGAAAGCAATCATATATCCTATTCCAACATCTCACAAATATTTAATCTTTAGGGTTTAAAGATCAAGCTAAAAATTTATTTTGAATTTCTATGATATATGTTGTTTCAAAACTTTTGAACTATATAACTTGACTATTGGATGATTTATGTGAATGATGTGTTTATTTTTTATTTTTTATATATTCTCTAACTTTATGTCATATGATGTAATTTGTTATTATTATAATTTATTAATTTACTTAAATGAAGAATTTTTATTTTAATTGCTTTTATAATTATAAAATATATTATTTAATTAATTAAAAAACTTACAATTTAACCAATGAACCAATTCTTCAGCTGGGGTCAACCTCTAGTATGGTTTTTTTATAACTATGCTTAAATTTATTGTGTTATTTCTCAAACTATATTAAATCAAATCCAACCTGATGCAAACATTGGCTTAGTTAACTTTGAGTTTTTTTTTTTTTTTTTTTTTTGTGTGGAGAAAATAGTTAACTTTGAGTTAACCCAACTTGTTTACTTAAAAAAAAGTAACACCGTAACAGTCACTGAACAGGACAAGTTGTATTAATCCAATGTACCATGTGAAATGTGAACCCCAGCCCTATTAAGGTATAGTCCATAGTTTCATTTTCACATTGCTAGCCCGCCCAATTGCTCAGACCTTCTCTCAGAGCCTATACCCAATCATAATTAACACCAACTCTAGCCCACTAAAGAGTCAATGAGCTGCATTGGGGCTTCTCAAAATGGGGGAGGCCCATCATGTATATTATATAACCTGTACACCCAATTTAAAAGTGAATGGAAGAGAGGTAAAGAAGATGACCACACTTTCTTCAAATATGGAGCTTGACAACAATGAAGAGCAATCTGCTAATCATCATTATCTACACAATTTCCTCCTTGTAATTAGAGATGAGGAATGACTCGCGATGGTGGGGAAAATCATCTACAGTTATGATAAGAGATGTAAATGCAAATCAAAATGATAAATACAAATCAAATGATCATAACTTTGCATATTAGATTAATTTTGCAGTTGCATTACATTAACTAATTTATTAATGAAAAAAAAAAATGAAACATACAAATACACACTAAATAATTCTAAAAAAAAATTTTATATTGACCAAATATTTTGATAGGAGGAAAAAAAAGAAATACTAATTTATATTAATTAGAACTTTTGATAACTGTATTTTAAATGGAATGGAAAAAGGTAGATATAATCTCAATTTTTTTTAAAGAAATAAACAGATGAACAGATAAATTATATGTATATAACTAATTTGATCTAATTTTTAGTATATCACATATGAATTATATCTATGATTTATTGGATAAGAGATAGTAACGAGGAAGATATTAAAAATCGCTTTTCACGTAGAAATTTGGAGTATTGGTGTGGTCCTCGTGGCTTCTTCGAGATTTATTCAAAAAAGCCAAACTTTTTTTTTTTGGTTCAACATAAAAAGAAGAAGAAGATAGAAATGCAAACGAATATGCCTCGTTAATTTCTTTCCCTTACCGCAGTGTAACTTGAACACCAAGCTATCTTCTTGGACTTGAGAGTTGAGAGTATCCCACGCCTGATTATTGTGAATCTGTGATAGTCTCCTTGTTGAACATCAACAAAAACGCATGATCAAAGGGCAGCCATGACACTCATAAAGCCTCTCAGATTTATCACCTTGACATTCCTCTACTTCGTGACTGTATCAACCATGTTGGTTTATCCCAGTGATCCAGAGATTTTCTTTGATTGGACAGTCTCTTATACTCAACGTGCTCCTCTTGGTGTTAATAAACAGGTTGTTGTATTTCCATCAAACAAAATGGTTTTGTTTTTGTTGTCTATATTTTTTTTCTTTATAATGATGCTCATTGTAATGTGTTTTTATACTGACATTAGGTGATTGTGATCAACGATCAACTTCCGGGGCCACTTTTGAACGTGACGACCGATAATGTTGTTCATATCAACATTCATAACAACTTGACAGATCCGTTTCTCATGACATGGTTGTAATCTATATATGTATTGAAACTTCTTCAATAACATAAATCCTATGCTCTACAAATCTTATGATATGGTTCTTAAGTTTTTGATTTTTGAATTTAGGAATGGAGTGCAACTAAGGAGGAATTCATGGCAAGATGGGGTGCAAGGGACTAACTGTCCAATATTGCCTGGTCAAAACTGGACATACCATTTTCAGGTTAAAGATCAAATTGGAAGTTTTTTCTATTTCCCTTCACTTCATTTTCAAAAGGCTGCTGGTGGATTTGGTGCCATTCAGGTGAACAATCGCGCAGTTATTCCTATTCCTTTCTCTCTACCATACCAAGATTTCGATGTACTTATTGGTGATTAGTACAATGCAGACTATCAGGTATGCTTATATATATAAAACAATAGTGTTAGACTTAGATTTATACTATCTAGTATCATAGTTCATATTTGTTGTTTGATGGTTATGCATGTTGTTGCTTGTTACAGATGTTGGGAATGGTTTGCCCATGCCAGATGGAATCCTTATCAATGGGCTTGGACCTAATGAAGCAACTTTTGACTTTCAACCAGGTTATATCTCACTTACAATTCCTTTTTGGTTTCCTTGCATAAAGTAATTTAAAGAGTAGGGTTTAGATTTCAGTCTTTGGTTTAAATTACTTGAATAGAGTATAAAATGATAGGATTTGAACTTTATTAGTACCGGAGTATTACAAGTGTTTTTATTTGAGTACAAATCTCTTGATTTTAAATTCTTAAATCCAAACACAAATCCAAACACAACCCTTAGGAAATTTAGGTTAAATTTCCTTCCATGTAATATGTTTTTGAAACTTTATAGGGAATACATATATTGGAAAAGTGGTAGGGAGTTTATACTAAAGAATCATTATATTTGTTAAGAATTTCTTTTTCGAAAGGCTTAAATAGTCAAATTTAAAGTGATGAATAAGTAGTGTTTATCAGTTATATTTCCCACTTGTATATTTGTATTTTTAGCCTCACATAGTTCAACCTTAAGACTATAGGACCATATTTCTCATGCAGTTAGAATTAAGGCCTAAAACTGGTAAATTGTTGTTTGTTTCTGTGGCTAACAAATTAAAGATTTAACAGATTGTACCAAACAAAAGAGGAAAAAAAAATAGTCAAAAGACATAGTTAGGGAATGGAATCTTCTTTTTATAATGATAATGTTAAGCTTGTAGTTGTACTCAAAGGATGTTATATTGGACAGAATAATGTAATTCTTAGAGTTCAATGAATGTTTTTCAGTGTGTGTGTGTGTGTTTTTTTATTTTTTTATTTTTATTTTATATATATTTAATTCAAGCATTTTGTTGATGTTGCCATTATATTGCAGGGGCTACATACAGGCTTAGAATTTCAAACGTGGGCTTGAAAACATCCATTAATTTCAGAATTCAAGACCATTTGATGAGGCTAGTTGAGACTGAAGGGTCTTACACCACTCAAGATGATGAGTATGATAGTCTTGACATCCATGTTGGCCAGTCTTACTCGGTCTTAGTCACAGCAAAGAACCAGACAAATGGCACATCCTACCCTATCATTGCATCTTCTCGCTTTACTGAAAATATACTTGTTGGTCTTGGTGTCATTCGCTACCCTGGCTCTGTAGCCTATCCTTTGGGCCCAATTTCCCCAGGACCAACTCCATTTAACTATACCTACTCCATGTTACAAGCACAATCCATCAGGTAAAACTTTGAGTTTTAATTTATTACACAACTAAACTATAGGATTTAAAATGTAATATGTCCTAAAATTCGTCTTTAAGTACAACCAGATCATGTCTTTTTGGTCTTTGAACAGGAGGAATTTATCAGTGGGAGCATCATGGCCAAATCCGCAAGGAAGCTACTACTATGGCCAGATTAACATCAGCCGTACACTCATTTTAAAGAATGGTGTTATATTCGATGGACACAAGCTTCGCTACACAATTAATGGAGTCTCATTTGTACAACAGGACACTCCCTTAAAGTTGGCTGACTATTTTCGGCTTAGTGATGTATTTGAGCCTAACATTATGTTTGATACACCTAATGACAATGTTCTTCTAGTTTTGGGCACCTCAGTTGTTGATGCCATGTACCATGATTATGTGCATGTGGTCCTCCAGAATCCTCTTCAACAAATACAAACATGGCACCTTCTTTTCTCAACCCCTTTGTAAATCCAAATTATAAAAGCTTATAGTTTTTATGATGATGCCATCTCTTTATTTGAAATGGTTCCATTTTTCATGATTTAGATCATATATCATAATTATAAATGTGTATCTAATGTCATGTTTTAAATAGTGTTTCACTTTGTATGCCACTTAACCAAGAAATGGACTCTCCTCATTGAAATGGAAAGAATTATGGTTCATGCCAAATGGGGGATGACAGTTTTGCATCTTTTTCACTAGTAGGTTTTTCATGGTTAATGAGATATCATCCATGATAACTAATAATGTTAGAAACTCATATCCTGCATTTTAATATGATTCAAACTACTTAGGTAGTGGTTGATAGATCATTATCACCTAAATTGTGATTCTATTCTGATATAGTGAATATTGGTTTATCTAATTTGTAGCATGGGGTTTGGAACATGGGATGAGAGTAAGAAGGAATCATATAATTTATTCGATGCTGTTTCTCGCTCCACAATCCAGGTTTGGCAACTGACATCCTGTAATTATGCAAGTTATGTGTAATAATTGTGAATCATCTTCTTACTTCTCAGTTGATCTAATTGTGAAAATTGCACAGGTATATCCACTTGCACGGACAGCAATATTGGTGAAGTTGGACAATCAAGGAATGTGGAATCTCAGATCACAAAATGCAGAGAATTGGTATCTCGGGCAAGAGCTGTACATACGAGTCAAAGGAATTGGACAAGATGACCCATCAACCATTCCTATACAAGACGAAGCTCGGATTCTTGAAAATGTCATTAAATGTGGAAAAACCACTTCTCTATAATTTTTTTCTTAGTTATAATTTAGAGTAGATTCAATTCTAGCTGAGCAACAGTAGTCATTTTTAATTTTGTGACTTTAGGAAGCTGATTTTTTTGGACACTACTGATTGTTTACTTAGACAAGCAATTTAGATGATTTCTTTTTGAATATTCACCTGTCGTAAGTGGTGTAATTAGTTGAATAGTGAGCTAATAAATTTTTTTTTTTAATATTTTTTTTATAGGAGTAATGAGCTAGTATTTAGTATGACATAATTCGGCCAAATCCGTAGGACTAAAAATTTAGGTTAAGTATTGTCCTAATCCTTTACATAAAGCCCTCAAGATGCTAATTATATCTGAATTATTAATTTGGGTTAAGATGCTAATTATATCTAAATTATTAATTTTCAAATAGATTCTTTTGTTAAGAAATTCCTTGTTTACATTTTAAGGTTGCACTCTTTTATTTTATTTTATAAACTTTGAGGTTGCACCTTTGGCTATTGTATTAGCTACTTCAGATGGCAATATAAATATTTTGAATATCTGCTCCATCTTGAAGCCATTCCAAGGGCAGATCCTGATCCACTGTTGGGATTCGATTCTAACATGTGACTTCCAATTGTGTGGAGAACATCAAAAAAATAAACCAAAGCATAGATCAATGAATAAACCAGAGTATAACACATTCTTGAAGAAAATTCAGAAAATTTATACCCCTAATCTAAGCAGAGAAACGTATATTGCAGCCAAATTATACAAGAAAACATATAAAAATTGGCTTAAAAGATTTGGTCTATCACAGGCAGAGACAATTAACATCTATTACTGCATAACAGATTAGGGTGCTTTATATTTCTTGTTGGCTGTCTCAGATCATTGAGCCCAGATATACATCTCATATATAAACTAGTTGTTCAAACTTTAGAGGAATTCAGAATCAGTTTTACTATTTCTATGGAAGTGTGATGATATGAGCTTCACTTGTGCTAAATCAAAGTGGCAAACTAATTCCTTACTAGCATAATTCTCCTTTTCCCTAGAATGTGCATTCCTACGTCCTACGTCCTAGTCCTGTGTTATCAATTCATTCTTGAGAAACATGAAGCTTTCATTCCCAATATTATTAGCTACTGTCATGAGGATCACAAATATCTCAATAAGAGAACCGAGATAATGATCAAATATGTCCTTGCAGCAAAAAATTTGGTCGTGTAGATTCATCATTCAGCATATTTAATCCGGCATCAATTGTCTTCCTGAATGATCAGATAATATACTCTTTGAGTTATCTTCCAAATTGCCACACAATAGCCCAAACATATAATTCCTTTTTCTTGGCTAGTATTCATATCTAACACTACTAGGCTTTGTACATAAAGTTCTATTTAACCTCTCTACTCATCATATAATCAATTCCAAAGCATATACCAAATACCAATTAAAAATGAACTGTCTCTTGTCCCCCATACCACTAAACTTTCAAAGTAAATGAGCTGAGCTACTGCTAATTGCATAATGCATTCCTTGTACCAATCATATTATAACCATATTTTTTATAAATTACTTTCAAAGTTCTAACCTTAAAATCAACCATTATAATTCTTATAATTTTTTTTATATAAAAAAAAATCAACAATCACAACCAAATTAAGAGTCATGGAAACCCATCTTGCTTGTGTACAGCCATCTCTAACAGGATTTTAAGTATTTTTTCCTCTTTGAATTTTATTGTTAGACGACTTAATCCGTCAATAGTTTTTTTTTCAAGTGAGTCTAAGACTATAAACTATTTCACAACTTCTCTGAGAAATTGCTTATCACTTTGATGTGGCAGACTATGAGTAGTTGTTTATCACTTACATATAAATCTATAATTTTTTCTCCACCATTCATATTCAGTTTTATCATAATTATGGCAAAAAAATTTGTGAAATAGTTTACCGTCCTATATTTTTTTCTTCTTTGTCTCCCTTTTCTATATGGTTTTGGCACTGATCCTTCAAGGAACACGAAAGTCACAATTGTTTTTATTGATAGTTGAACCAGTCCTAAGCGACATGTCACAACCTGGATGATTAATCGATTAGTTGGGCTGTTTTATTCATTATTATTGTACGCATATACGGGGACGCAAGAACAGAAAGGAACTTGATGGAATCCCACATCGAAAGAAAATATTGGGTATGTGTTGCAATCGCTTCTTTAAAATGGGAAATTGAAACCACTGGCAAATCATGATCCTTCAGGCAGATAACGGGATGTGATGAGTGGTTGGCTCTCGCAATTAAAAATGTGAGAAGGGTGTCCGCCCCAAAGCCTGGTTACGACAAACGGGCATTCTCATCTTAACCAATCTGATCCCCGCTTGAAGAATTCTCCCACCTTTAAATCAGTCCAAAAGCTTTGTAGGCCCAACTCTCGATCTTGAGGCCCACTCTCTCTAAAAGGAGAAATTTTTATCCTGGGCCAGTTGGCACAGAATGATAGAGGGCTTAAGATATTGATATTCTCTGACTCAATATTTTCGATTTTAATTCGGGGCCATTACCACACGTCAACACCAACATTACTTATTTTTTCTTGCTCGCTTACTTTTAATTTTTGGGGCCAACTCATTTTAAAAGAGCAATTTTCCGATTTTATTTTGGGTTCAACACTAACAATATTTCTCTTGCCAAATTTTATTCAATACGAAGCTTGCGTATGCAAAATTGTTAAGAACAAACAAAGCCGAAACCCATGTCCACGGATACCCAGAAAATCTCATCACCCAATTTCCAAAACTTATTCATTATTATGATTTTTTAATAGAATTCAATTTTCTTTCTTATGATTTTTTAATTCAATTTTTAGTAAATATAAATATACAAGATTATTATAGGACAGTAATATTTATTTTCAAAAAATTTCCTTTGAAATTTATCATATTTATCTAGCATCAATTCTAAGTTGTAACCATCCTCAACCGTTTTTTTTTTTTTTTTAAAAGAAAAAAATAAAATAAAAAAAGGGAGTTTGTGTGTTCACATCTCCCAACTCATTTGAACTTAAGAATATATGACATATTGGTGTAGCACCACTTAAACAATAGTGAAACATGTTATTGAAACATGTTATTACTCGAACTCAAAGCTCTCAGGTTACAAGGAATTCCTACCACTAAACTACGCTCTTGGATAGTTCCATCGCACCCATGTCAATTGTTGGACACTTGATACACTCCACCATCAAAAGTGCAACTCTAAAAAAAAGATGTTTTTCTTTGTACCTAGCAACAGAATGCATGAATTCAAATCGTCATATAAGCCAAAATGTCCAAAAACATACACACACAGGCCATGTGCAATGCTGATTATGATACGTCTGTCAACACTATCATACTAAACAATAAAACCAAACGTAATTATCAGAGAAGCTAAAACAACTCCTCCCATGAATGGTTTTTTTCTTGAAACCCCATTACCAAAAGGTGTGTTGCCCACTAAACCTTGCTGGTTATTAGTCCCAAAAGGCTGATTTTGAGATGAAAATGGCTGATTAAACCCTGATAAAGGCTGATTGGTAGAAGAAAATGGCTGGTTAAACCCTGATAAAGGCTGATTGGTAGAAGAAAATGGCTGATTAAAGCTTGATGAAGGCTGGGACCCGCAGTTTTGATTAATAATAGGATTATCACTTGCCTTCCACACAAGCTTCCCATCTTTGTCTCTTATCTGCATGTCCCCAGAATCAAGCAAATTCAATGTCTTCAAAAGCTTCCCATTGGCCTTTGTGTCCCATGCAGATCGACTCCCATCAAATATTTCAAGTCCCACATCTGAAAAAACTAGGCTGCATGTGTTAATGTTGCTTATAGAAGCACATTTGGATACCCAAATAATCACACTGCTTTCTTGGACTCGGATGTAACAAAATTCACTTCCAAAGCCTCCAGCACCATTGGATGTTTCTCTTAGGAGATAGGCCGCATATTGTCCTGAAGGGGAAGTGAGGAAAAGCTGGGATGAGCTAGATGTTGGTGTGGTTTCATGACTCGGTTGGAGGCTGGCTAGGACTTGTTGTTTTGTGGTTCTTAGAATTGTACCTGCAGGGGACAAAGATTGAGAAGGAAACAAAGAGGAAAAGAGGAAGATAAGAAGAGAGAAAATGGTGAGAAATTTGTGGGTCGTGAAGGTCTTCATTGCTATGAATTCCAGAGCAAATGTGGTGAATGTGCATATATTAGGGGAGCTTTATATGAACTCAATGAAGTTGGTGCAACCGATTTTGTGAAGTAGGAGCAGTTGAGAATTCCATGAGATTAGATAGTTAGTATTGTAGAACAAAAACTAAGAAAGAAATACATAGAATAGGAAAATCATGGTTTCATATTTGAGGCGCAGTTAAAAAAAAGTGCAGTAGGCTTAACCTATTCCAATAGGCACTTTAATAATTAGAATTAGATCCTTAAATTAAGGACATCTAGAGGGTTAAACATATGCTTTATAGGAAATCTTTGTAGAATTTAATCTCTAAAAACTAGCCTTTTCAATCAAAAGTGGCCTTAATTCCAATAATATCCAATCCTTTGGGAAGAGCTAATTTTGTAAAGTTCATTGTTTATGAAATTTTAAGAAGAGAGCATTGTTAAGGACACAACTTTTTGTTTAACAACATTATTATTATGCCACTTTTATTATGCTCCAATCACAATATGCCACATCAATAATTGTGAAGAAATTGTGAAAATTTGTGTCCCTAAACTTAATGTTAAGAATAAAGGCTTCAAATTTCTAATCTCCTTTTCTCTTTATTAGACTAGATAAAGCCCTAAACTGTGACTTGTAATATGATTCATTCTCGATGTTTCCCTTTCTTTTTTTCTTTTGGTTAGAATCTCAATCCTTTGTACTTCTTTTGTTTTTGGGATAATTACAGTAAACCCACCTGAGGTTAGGCCCGATAACACTATGCCTACCCGTGGTTCAAAACTTATCACTTTGCCCACCTGAGGTGCCTTCCGTTAGGGCTCTGTTACCCACCTCTCCGTTTGCCGTTAGAAAAACACATTTTTAAAGAAAAACAAACATAACAAAGATAAAAAAGTTAGGACTTCTTATTCCTTAAGAACTTCTTTGAGAACAAAACACAGGAATAGCACAGATCAAATGCTATTCCTGATTAAAAGTGATATCATTGAGCATTTGTTTTTTTTATAGATCTCTCCAACTTTTATTCAAACCAAACCAAACCCAAAAAAAAAAAAAAATTCCAAATCCCAGAAAATTCAAACCAAACCAAACCCAAAAAAAAAAAAAAAAAAATTCCAAATGCCAGAAAATTCAAACCAAACCAAACACAAGCCACAAATCCAGAATATCTCGCCGGCGCGATCTCGCGAAGGCAAGATCGCGATCAACGGCACGATCTCGCGAAGGCGAGATCGCGATCAACGTCGCGATCTCGCGACGGCGCGATCGCGATCGACGTCGCGATCTCGCGACGGCGCGATCGCGATCGACGTCGCGATCTCGCGACGGCGCGATCGCGATCGACGTCGTGATCTCGCCTGCGCGAGATCGCGCCGGCAAGATCTGATTTTTTTTTCTGGGTTTGTGGCTTGTGTTTTCTTGGATTTGGAATTTTTTTTTTTTTTTTTTGGGTTTGGTTTGGTTTGAATTTTCTGGGATATATTTAATACTTCAAGGAATAAGGTTTCAAGTTCAAGTGTTAAAACCATACAAGTCTATCCAAAAATCAAGTGAAGAAGTGTTGAATTTTAAAACTGGACAACTAGTATCTATTGAGGTTTAAAAAAGCTGTTTCAGCTCGATGCTTGACAAAAAGGGTATCTATCAAGGTTTATAAAAATCAGTTTTTCAGATCTGATTTCACTCCAATCCGTAAATAGATGTTTGAGTTTTGTTTTCTCACAACCGTAAACATATATAAGGATTGTTTTAAGAGCCGTCATAGCTGATGCAATTCAATACAAAAGTTTTTCACAAGCATATTATGAACCGGAGACATATGCCCTAGTTCATCTTTCTCTTCAAGAAACTGCTGTGTTTGTACACTGTAGAGTTTTGTAATCAAGGAGTTTTGTGATCTTCATTGTGTAGATGAACTGAAGAAATTTGCAGTCAACATCTTTCTCAAGTTGGTGAGTAAACCGCGTACTGGGATCCGTGCATTGAATTGATTAGTCATGTACTGGGAGCAGTGCATTGAAAGAAGGGATTGTCACTACAGAACAAGTCTAATTGAGTATTGGGGTAAGGGTTCAACTGTAGGTTAGTATAAGATACTAGGATTCCTTTACTTGTAACCACTTGTTGTGATAATAGTGAATTCTCGGGAGTAGTGACTTTAAAATCACCCAGTGAGGTTTTTGCCATATAAGTTTTCCCAATTCATAAACAAATCACCGTGTCAATTTATTTTTCACTGCATTTTAACTTAGTTGGTGATTTTTTTTGTGCTACCACGCTTATTGCGTGCTAATTGAATTAATTAATTAACTTGGTTAATTAATTGATTAATTCATCACAAGGGGTCAATACATTCTTGGCCTATCAAGTGGTATCAGAACAGACATACTCTAATTAGGGTTAATATTTGTTGTATGATTCATTGACCTCTGTTTGTTATGGCTGCAACTAGCTTAAAAAGATCTTTGTTTTCAAATACATCATATTTTTCTAATCTCTACTTGTTTGAGTGTATTAGCAAATGCAAGTCTAAAAGTTATTTGAGTTCTATCATGATGATTATCGAAAAAGATCTTAACTTGACAAAGAAGAAACTAGACTGTCTTAGAATGAAAATGTGTAAAGGAGTTCGTCTGAGAAGAGTGAAAGTTAAAAAGTTTGTTCATAAAAGGCAGATGAGAGAAAACACCATTCCCACAGATCTGTTATCTAAGCACAAAGTGTGCTTCATGATGAAGTCTGCATTTAAGGTTATGAACACGTGTTTGTGATACCTTGACAGCAGCTGCTCAAGACACATGACTGGAGACCAATCTCTCTTTAAGGTTTTTGAGTCTAAAAAAGGTGGTAATGTCACTTTTAGTGATGGGAGCAAATCACACATTAAAGGAAAAGGAATCATCTCTTTACATGGACTGCCAAACATTGCAAATGTTCTATATGTATAAGGCGTGAGAGTAAACTTATTGAGCATAAGTTAGATATGTGATCAAGACTTTATGGTACTATTTTCAAAAGGGAAATGCCTTGTCATGAATGAGTCTGGAAAGAAACTCATAAGTGGTGTTCGCATTCTAGACAATTGTTATGGTTTAGTTCCTGATGCTGATATTGTGTGCAATAGCATTTGTTTACCAAATGAAGATCTATGGTACCAAAGGATGGGACATGCTAGTTACAAACATCTTTCAATTGTATCTAAGTATGAGTCAGTCTTGGGGATACCAAAACTCAGTAGAGTGAACAATGTGGTGTGTGGACCATGTCAGCTTGGAAAACAGACGAAAGCTAAACATCCGAGCACTTAGACATCCGCTACATCTAGACCATTGGAGCTATTGCATCTGGATCTCATGGGTCCAACCAGAACCGAGTCTCTTGGTGGAAAGAGATACATCATGGTTGTGGTAGATGACTTCACTAGGTACACTTGGGTCATCCTTCTACGATCCAAGTCTGATGCTCCTGAGCACATTGAAGCCTTATGCACAAGATTGCAGAATGAGAAAAGCTTGAAGATTGATCGAATTTGAAGTGATCATCGTAAAGAATTTGAGAACTCATACATGGAGTCCTTTTGCATGAGATCAAGTATATCTCAAGAATTCTCTGCTCCTATTACTCCTCAGTAGAAGGGTGTAGTAAAAAGAAAAAACAAGGTTATTCAAGAGATGGCTAGAGCCATGTTGCACAACAAGGATGTGGCTAGAAACTTGTGGAAAGAAGCCGTTAACACTGCATGTCATATGATTAATAAGGTGTATTTTAGACCCGGTACCAAGAAGAGTCCATATGAGTTATGGAATGAAAGGAAGCCAAATGTTAAGTATTTCAGAATCTATGAAAGTACTTGTTTTTGAAATATAAAATTGGTTAGACTTGTTTAGTGTGTGTTTTGGATCTAAATGCTTGACATTTTTTTCATGAGAGAATTTTTTTGAGAGCTTAAAATGTTGTTTGGAACTTTGGTTGAGTAGCATGTTTGATTGCATTCATGTCTGTGTTTTTCTCTTCTTTGGAAAACTATTTTTAAGCAATCTCAACAGCTTCTCGATACCTTTCGACAGCTAGACTATCTATTGAGCCTTTTCAGCTTCCTTTCTCGATAGTTGTTATCTCAATCTCAATCCATCGAGATTCTTGAGATTCAATCTCGATAACTGCTCGACAACTACTCGATCTATCGAGGAAGTTTCTAGATGCTCGATAACTGCTCGATCCATCGAAATTTATTTGCTATGGACATCTCTTGATAGCTGTTCAATAGCTATTTCTCACGTTTTAATTCTCGACACCTCTCGATACATCGAGAAACTGGGATTTCTATAAATAGGGTCCGCATGACATTTCTCTCATTTCTACTCGATCTCTCTTGATCCTTTCAGACTTTTCACCTTCCTAAACACCTCTCTCTCACTCCAAATCACTTCCCCACTCAATCTTCGGTCTCAAGGTTGATTTCTTCCTTTGGTATGATTCTATTTCTCTCTTTTTATCATGCATTTCATGATTTTCAACCTAATTTTTGGGATTTTTGATAAACTTTGGGGTTTTTCAAAATTTTGGAGTTTTTGTGCAATTCTTGGGATGGGTTTTTGTTTAAATGATTTTAAAACATCATGCATTGCATTACATTTGCATTTTAACTATATTTTCATGCATTATAGATGTGTGCTATATATGTTGAAATGTTGTGTGCTGTTAGGTTTGAATTGGGCTAAGCCCATGATGCTTTTTATGTTACATATCACATGCTCATGCATTTTCATGCATACGTACTTTCATTTCTTTATATTCTTATATTGATTTGTTTGGTGCTTTTCTGTGTGTCTTTCTTTCTCCCTCTCTCTTTCTTGCGTTAGTTTGCTCTATGGCACCTAAACGCAAATATACTCCGTCTTGGAACCCTCTTCGTTTCGGGGCATCTTCCTCTGATTCCACCCCCTCCTATGTCAGGTTCTGTGATGAGATAGCCAAGTCGGACTTCTTGGAGAACTTCTCTCGACAAGGCATTCATTCGAAACACCAAGTTAGTTTATTGGATTTTTCCGAGACTGACATTCCCACTATCATCCCAGTCACTTGTCCCTCTGTGATCATACAGGAGTTTTACCCCAATGTGGATGGATTTGACTACTTTGTACCTTATTTTATCACTCGCATTCAAGGTACGTGCATCGTAATTACTCCGAATATTGTATCTAAGGTACTACACGTTCCTAGGCTAGAGCATCCTGACTACCCTAGCTGTGATCGTTTGAGGACCGTGTCCAAAGATGAACTCTCATTTTTATTTTGTGAGACACCTTCATTTTGGGATGACCGTCAAAACACCCCTTGCTTTGGCTTTGCAAAAGGTCCAAGGTTCCTTAACATGGTGATGAAATTCGTTCTCCATCCTTTGTCTCACTATAATTCTATCACAGAGCCTGGTGCTCGATTTTTGTTATCCCTCCTTGAGGGCCTCTCTATTGATTTTCCCTCTCATTTCATTCTTTCCCTCATAGATGTCTATAGCAATACGATGACTCATGATAAGCTCATCTTTCCTTCCGCTATCATAAGGCTTCTTCACCATTTTTCTATCTCTTATCCAAAATCTACACACTTTTCAGTGATGTGTGCCATAGACGCTGCTACCGTCAGACAGAGTTAGGCCCAGCTTCAACCGAAGCAGCTATAGACAGAGACTGGTTTTGAGATGAGAGTAGTCATGTATATAAGGGGAGAGTTAGCATAGGAGATTTTTGTGATAGGGGGAGTGTTTATACTTCGAGGGATGTAGTGAGGGTATTTTTCTTTTCTTTTCTTTCTTTTACACTTATCTCATGTATACCAGTCTTGTGACCATTTGACATACATTGTACTTATCCTTGGATATATATATGTTGATGTATGTTATTTACCTATCTTTACATGTGTTGTTTCTTTTTTCTCTTTATGCACATGTTTCATATATATTGTAAGCAATCTTATATTTCTGTTTCACACTAAAGCTGCGTTTGGATTGCGCTGATTCCAGCGCATTTGTGTTTTTTCCCTTTTTTTTTTTCACGTGTTTTTTAGACTTGCGGTTACTGTTCATGCACCGTTTAATGAACAGTAACCGCAAATTTTGACTTTTCAAATTTTTTTCAGCCAATCAGTGCACATTGTGTACTGTTCACGGACCCACAAATTTCACTTTTCAGCAACTTTTTCATTAAAAATGGGTCCCACGGTACTATTCACACATTTAAAAATTATTTTGCTACAATATTTTTCAGTTTTTAGTTTCAGTTTTCAGTTTTCAACTGTATCCAAACGGAACCTAAGATACCGTGATGAATTTTGTTTAAAGTGTTTCAGAAATACAGGTTGTTAAAGTCTTCCATGTCATGAACTCTCTTCTTGCAAAGTTTTTCAAGAGTTTGTGTTAAGATAGATTTTATTGTATTTAACAAGTTAGTATGAGTTGAGTGATTTATGACTTCTCTCATATGTTCATTTGTTTGTTGTGGTTTTGTCATGGATTACCAAAGGGGGAGATAGTTAGGACATATGTGAATCATGTTAGGAATATATGTCAATATAAAGTTAGCTAATTCTTTGATAAAATGCACTTTTCTTATATTTGGGTAGATCTAGGATGTGTTTAATACTTTAAGGAACAAGGTTTTAAGTTCAAGTGTTAAAACTATGCAAGTCTATTGAGGTTTAAAAAAATTGTTTCAGCTCAATGCTTGACAGCTGCTTGACAGAAAAGGTATCTATTGAGGTTTATGAAAATCAGTTTTTCAAATCTGATTTCACTCTAATCCGTGAATAGATGTTTGAGTTTTCTTTTCTCACAACCGTAAATATATATAAGGATTGTTTTAAGAGCCGTCACAACTTATGCAACTCAATGCAAAAGTTTTTCACAAGCATATTGTGAACCATAGGGTTTTGTAACCAAGGAATTTCGTGATCTTCATCGTGTAGATAAATTAAAAAACTTTGCAGCTAACATCTTTCTCAATTGTTGAGTAAGCCACGTACTAGAATACGCGCATCAAATTGTTTAGTCATGTACTGGGAACCGTGCATTGAAAGAGGAGATTATTATTACAGAACAAGTCCAATTGGGTATTGAGGTAAGAGTTCAACTGTAGATTGGTATAAGGTACTGAAATTCATTTACTTGTAACAGCTTGTTGGGATGATAATGAATTCTCGCAAGTGATGACCTTAAAATCACCCAGTGAGGTTTTTGTCGTGTAGGTTTTCCCCATTCATAAACAAATCACCGTGTCAATTTATTTTCCGTTGCATTTTAACTTAGTTGGTGATTTGTTTGTGCTACCATGCTTATTACATGCTAATTGAATTAATTAATTAACTTAGCTAATTAATTGGTTAATTCATTAAAAGTGATCAATACGTTTTTGACCTATCAGATACTGAATTTTGAAGCTGAACTGTATGACTGCCTCCATCTCTTATTCCACTGGGCTACTACTTGAGAAACCAGAAACAAAAGTTGTGATATAATCATCATATCATATACTAAGTTACTTACAATGATCCCACCTATACAGGGATATACACGATGAAATGAGAATTTGGCCAAAAATGCCACGGAATAAAGAGATGGAGGCAAATGAATAAATAATTTTTGGGAGTGAAGAAAAAAAATGCCTGAAAGGGGATATCGATTAAGAAACCTCACTGAATATATATATATATATATATATATATATATATATATATATATTCTAGGCCATCCATGATATCCTTAATAAGCCTCACTGTATATATATTCTAGGTCATCCATTATATCCTTAACATCAGTCTGGAAGTCTTGTATTGCACCCAACTCCCTACTTGGAGAACTTCCTGTGCTCCTGCTCAAAGGCCACACTGTTGTCTCACTCTTCTTGGCCGTACCAAATTCCTGACTTTTACTGATTCCAGGCACTCTCAGACTTCCAATCACCTCATCTAACAAATTTCTATCTTCCTGAGAAGGTTGAATTCCATGGATTTTAGAACTACAATTCATGGACTGGAAATGCTGCATCTTGGAATGAAAATATAGCGCCTTACGAGTTGGAGTTCGTAAAGGTTGAGGCTTGAAACCATGATCTCTGCGTCTTATTAAGCTGATCACGCGGTGAAGCAAGGTCACTAGTTCAAGAATGTATTCATCTGCTTTCTGCTTATCCGCATAATAGAGAGTCTGGAGGCGGGTCATGTTACTGGGTGTGGTTGAATTCTTGCCCAACTCGTAACTGTCAAATGAGAACAAACACTACTAAATATCATTCTATTGAATTATGAAACCATTAAATATTCCATTATTGGAAACACAAGCACAAACAGGCACATGCATGCACACATACACAAAGGCCTTTTAACTAACCTATCTTTTGCCCATTGTGCAACCCACCCGAATTCCTGATGTAATCTGTCACCAACAGAAATAAAAGGAAAATTAGCATAAATTTAAATGAAATACTCTTAACAATACTCAAAATTTAGAAAAGAACCCCCGGAAAAAGAGAGGAAAAAAAGAATTGAAAATTGGAACACTCAATTATATATATACCAGAAATGGAATGGTAGCATGTAGAATTTAGACATGTTAAGAAAAAAAAAAAATCCCAACACTTTGTATAACCTACTTAATGGTATTTGTGGCAACTGGAACAAGCCACTTGAGAGTTTTTTCCATTTCAGCTTTGACCTGAAAAATTGAGAGCTGTAGAGAAAGACAGTGTGAAGCAATGAAGAATGTTAGTTACAAAAATGTGTAAACGCATACACCATGTGACCAAAGAAAGACACTTAAAGCTGAATTTCCAGGAAGCAATAGAATGAATTAATTAGAGAAAAGTACAAGAAATTGAAACGGTTTTTCTTCAGAGGAAATACCTGTCCATTGGAATCAACCGCAAGCAATCGGGAACGTAGAGCTGTCTTAACACTGGTTGGCAATGCCCGATATAATTGGTCTCTCAGATTTGGAGGAAGGGAAGTTGGCCGAGATGCCTGTTAGCATATAACATTCCATTCACATACATATACATGGAAAATCTATACCAAATATACGAACAAGTGGTTACCAAAAAGGGGAGATTTCTACTCACAATGATATTTATCTGATTGATTACATTGGCATAGTGTAATGCAACACCAGCTTCACCAAGTCTTTCGGAACCCTTACGAGGTTCCTTGCTGACCAATGCTATACCTGTCATGAAATGACAACTCCATAAGAATTTTATAAGTAATGAAGCACATCTTCCTAAGACAACAAGTCTTAATCCGTCCTCATGACATGTAGTTGAGGAGATCTGGAAAATCAATAGTGGATGGATACTAGCAAATTTAAAAATAATGCCATGTTGCAAAGAAATCATAAAACCATGTTTTTTAAAAGAAAGAATCTAGGTAATGAAATTCAATTGCATATAATTGAATCCACATTCAGATTTATTTCACATAAGAAATTAGTTTAACACATGCAAGGAATAACTGACAGGTCATTGATTTTGTTTAACAGTACTCTAATTAGGACATCAAACCAAGAGGAAAAACACATTTCGACCAAAACTATTACATTGGCAATAGGCAAAAGCTGTAGTAAAACTAGGGCCCAAATAGTTGTAAGAGACAAAGGCTGCAAGGAAAACACAATTAAACCAAATCTATTATGTCCTATATGACTGGGGCATACTTGGCAATAGGCAGAGGCTGTAGTAATTTTCAGCAAAAAGATGAACATTCTTGAGAGATTCAAGAGTGGCTAGAGTAAATTTTGAAATATTGGTGAATAATCTGTATACCTAAAAATGGATATGATAAATGCTCCTAAAGCCTAAACAATACCCACTTGCCCACAGTAACAGAAGTTCTACAGACCCTACAACTTTCTGCCTTGCAGATCTTGCACTTTGGCAGTATGAGACTGTTAGACTTATGGTTAAATGATTAAATTCACCATTTCCTAACAGTTAAGCTTTTGGGACAATCGGTAATTTAACATGGTATCAGAGCGGGAGATCCTGAGTTCGATCCCTGATTTTACTCTACCTCCCATTTAAAATGTTAAATTCCCACTTGTTGGGCCCCCACTTATAAAGGGAAAGTTTAAGCCCACAAGTGAAGGGGAGTGTTAGACTTATGATTAAATAATTAAATTCACCATTTCCTAACAGTTTAAGCTTTTGGGATAATCGGTAATTTAACAGAGACTTTCATTTCAAACAAAGTACTCTCTTGTGGTACTCCTAACACTCACTGCTTCAGGAAAAAACAAATCCATAAAATAAAATGTTGAGTCATACTCAGATGATAAGTCATGCATTTGATAGGGTCAAGTTCAAGCGATAAACTTACTAAGTCCTTTGGAGTAGGGAGAAGGAAATAAAAAATCATGAATAACACATTCACCATGTTTATCACATTTATGAGGCAATTTATTGTTATAGGATGTTGATTTTATACCACTAGTTCCAAATGCTTTCCAAAAAGCTTGATGTATACAGGTAACAACATCTACAAGCTTCTGCATAATCTGCAATGAGCAACAGAATCTGGAAAATGAGTAACTTTGCGAAGATAAACAAATACTGTACTCTGTACTACGGAAAGTGAGACTGAATAACGTAGACACTTTCCTCTATTTTATAATAGGTTTCATATTAAATCAATAGGTATTTATACTTGACTGCCATTTACATCAAACGAGGTAGTGTAATATTGAATTCACAGAGTACAACAAAAACAAACCAAAAAATAGCAGTTAAATTTATAAATTGAAGCACGAACGACCTTGAAAAACAATTGTTACAAGCAAATTGATACTAAATTTTTATACTAGGTATCCAAATATCACAGTTTTCTCTCTTCAGAAATAATAAAATGCACTCATAGTTATATACCTCTTCCAAATTTTTCGACCAAAGGGATTTTTTCTGCAAACTCCTTACAAGCTTTTTTTGTTCTGCCAGCTCACTTTGAAAAACTCCGAGGCTCTCTCCTACA
Source organism: Quercus robur (assembly GCF_932294415.1). Lineage (NCBI taxonomy): Eukaryota > Viridiplantae > Streptophyta > Magnoliopsida > Fagales > Fagaceae > Quercus > Quercus robur. Next base: position 12,498,145 of record NC_065535.1, on the reverse strand, counting down.
ATTACAAATAAAGTGACCTGTTAATAAAATTAGAGCACCACTGCTAAGGAGTTAGCAGTTAGAAAACATTTTCAAGATTTAATCCATAATTAACAACTTTAAGAGGACACTGATGACATCACACCAAAAATTTTAATATACATCTAAATGATGATAAGACAGAAGGCCAACAAAGCACAACAGAAGGTAGAAAATGAAAAATAAGTACCAATAAGAGCAGAGAGATTTTTTTTTGAGTTATTTAAAAAGTAAATCCTTCAAATAACAATACAAGAATATTACTTACTGGACAGTATTGTTGCCTGATTTTAAATATACATATTTTATTTATTTGTGTAGCATGACATATGATTACTGATATGTAAAAAAAGAGTTTGTTGGTCCAACAGCACATGACTATATTTAATCACCATAACAAATTTCGGTAATATTGCTTTGCATGTCCCTAATCACACTGATCAAAAGTTCCACGTAATATGACACACATATATAACAAATCTTTGCCCAGTTTAAAATATTTTTTGATGCCTAACCTCCTCGAGGAAGATTCGAGGACTCTGCTTCTTCAATCTTTCCCTGAAAGTCATGTTCAAATCTTTCAAAAGCTTGCTGCTCACGGTATAATTCCTACAAGTTAGATATAGCCAAGTGTAAATTCCAATTTCAACTGTAGATAGATAAAATGGAAAACATAAATAATGCATGAAATATAGCCTTATAGTAAAAAATTGCAGGGTCTACACTTTAAATGGTTTGATAAAACATCTCCAACATGTCTCAGAAGTGGGCTTATATATATAGCAGATGGGATTAGGAAGAATGAACTAAACGTATAATTTAGCATTTATACAGAATGATCAAATGCCACATATGACATTGCTTAATCACTACTTCACCAACTAGGCGCACATATAAATGCAAATCTTTATATTAACTTACAGAAGTATGCTGAGCTAGAGCAGTCAACTCCTTAATGGTCGTTTCTGCATCTACTTTATGTTGTTTGAGGCTTGGATAGCCCGAATCTAATCTGAAATATACAAACCGGTCCAATAATCATATTTTTATTGTCAGCAAACATGAGCTATATATCTGAACTGCCTTTTATGATTCAACTTACGTGGAAAAGTATCTATCTAATTTGTGCCACCGTGAGTCTTTACACTGATCTCCAAACCTAATCACTTCTCGTGAGAAGACCTCAAACTCCTGCCTAAAATTGCCCCAAGGTAAAAGATGGGGAGAAAGAAAAGAAATTAAAATTATAGACAAGAACAACTCGTAGCAAAAGCAAGCTATTCTCTGTAACAAGAAACAACCTTTTGTCAGCAGCAACAAAACTTAGCAACTCCTTCATATCTGTGGAAACTAACTGTCCTACTCCATCTGAATGTAAGATCTCTTTCTTCAAAACCCGGATATTTTCTTCAGAAAGAGAATGCAGCAAGCTCACACCTTTGACTATTGTATTTGCTACTTCAAATGCCAATATAGATATTGTGCTCCCTCTTGAAGTCATGCCATGGACCTTTGGCCCTTTTTTAAACATTCCCTTCGGGATAATCTACAAAAGCAAAAGACAAAATAAACCAAAGCAAATATGAATGAAAGTATATCAAATGCCAATAAAGGGAACAATATTCCCTTAAACAGAATTCAAGATCACTAAATTCGAATGTTTATTTAATAATCTAACATGACAAACCCAGATAGACATTCTTGAATAACATTCAGAAAAATTGTACCCCTAATCTAAGCAGTGAAACATTTATTGCATCCAGATTATACAAGAAAATATATACAAACTGGCTTAAAAGATTTGTTCTATCTTATGTTTTCGGATTTTGAGAACAGAAATCATCAAGAAAGAGAAAATTGATGTCTATTACTGCATTAAATACAGATCAGGGTGCTTTACATTTCTTCCTGACTGTCTCAGATCATTGAGCCCAGATATACATCTAATACTACTTGTTCAAACTTTAGAGGAATTCAGGATCAATTTTACTATTTTCCATGCACCTGTGGATATAAGCTTCACTTGCGGCAAATCACAATAGCCCCTATAGGAGTATAGTTCTCCTTTCCCCTAAAATGTTCAGGGAAGTCACTCATTCCAAAATACAAGGAATTACTTGATGACCACTCTTCTTTATGCTTACTGAACCAAGCAGGATATTCCCACTTCCCAGTACTGTTTTATGAATTCATTCTTAAGTCACTAGTGCTGAGAAACATGAAACTTCTGTTCCCAATATTAGCTCCTGTGATGAGGATGACAAAATATCTCAATAAGAGAACTGAGATCAGGATCAAATATGCCCTTGCACCATGGTCGAGTAGATTCATCATGTAGCATATTTAATCCAGCATCAATTGCCGTCCTGATTGTTCAGATTATAGTTAATTTACTCTTTTGAGCCATCTTCTGAATTGTCTGGCAATAGCTCAAACATATAATTCCTTTCCTTTTACTTTTTCTTTGCTACTATGCAGATCTAATACTTCTAGGCTTTGCAAATAAAGCTCTATTCAACTTCTTTTCTCATCAAACAATCAATTTCATAGCATATACCTATGAAACATGAACTATCCCTTATTCCCAAACACCTATAATTTCAAACCAAATGAGCTACTACTAATTGCATTATGCATTTCTTGTAACTACCATAGTATAACCAATGATTTTTTTTTTCGTCTAACCTTAAGTCAACTATCATAATTCATAAATAAATAAAACAAAACAAAAAAAACAACAACAACAACAGTCATAATTCATAATTCATAACAAAATTAATAGTCATAAAAGCACACACCCATGGCCTAGTTGGCGTAGATGGCGTGGACCGAGTTGGCGATGGCTTGATACTAGGCGGCGTTGGTGGCTTGGAGTCACTGGGAAACGGCTTTGGCCGCCCCGGCTTAGGCTCAGGCAAAGGGGACTTTGGTTTGGTGGTTTTGGTGATACCATTTGCATAAGGATTTGAACTCCAGTCGGGGACTTCTTGTTTGGTGGTTTTGATCTTGTTCGTGTTCGTATAATCCCCAGTGACTTTTGGATTTTGCTTGACCGTCCCGCCGGAACATAAACCTCCCATTGTTACTCCCAAAGCTGTCCAAATTCAATGAGTTCTCAAACTTGTCTTTGTAGCATAACTTTTTCCAAGTAACAAAATTTATATCCAAAAAAACAAAAATCAATGAGCTGAGACCAATAGAACAGTGTTCTGAACTATTTGCAAGCAGTCAACGTAACCAAACAGACTTGATATAGAGAGAGAGACAGTAAAAGAGTTGTTGAATTCAGACAGAATCAAAAGCTGAATTGAATACTATGATTAAGAAGAAGAAAGAACAAGAGGAAGAGAGACAAGAGAGAGAGAGAAAGAGAGTTTTGAAGAAGCCAAGAGGGAATGTAATTCGTGTGTTTGACTATGTTATATAGACAGTGGACTTTCTTATGATTAGAGAAAAGAGAGATACAACCGCGTTTCAAAAAGGCAACGAGAATCTCGTGGTAGAAACAAATTTTTAGTTTCTTTTTGGTCTAATTAGAATTTGAGGAAAAAAAAATAAAATATTTGCAACAAAACTAAATACCAATGACTTTGTAAAATAAATAGACCTTGTCTGAGTGTGAGAACGAGGACGGGGATAACGAAGAGAAGACTATTAAGTATAATACGAAGTCCCGCCCACCGTGTCCGAGTTTTGACGTGATTCTCGTTGTCATTTTCAAACTTTGAATTTCTGAATTTTCACTATTAATAATAATTATCGCTCGCAAACAATTTCAAGCGCATTTTTCACAACTATCTGACGTGTAAGTAGGGTCCATACAAAAATTACAAACAATTATTTATAGTTTGATATATTGAATAGTTGTGCATTTTTCACCATTGTTGACCGTGAGTCTTAAAAAAAAAAAAATTCCGTGTAAAAATTATAAACAATCAATATTGTCTGCTATATTAAATAGTTGTGATTTTAGAATAACTTACTTGTTCCTTGAGAGACAAGTTAGCTGTTGGTTCAATAGATTTAAACTATGTATTATAAATTTGGACATCTTAAGTTTGTTCTATCTCATAATTGGTTAGCGGGATTCTTGGGAACAGAGACTGGAATAAGATACAACAATTTTCATAATTATTGAGTTGGGAAAATTTTACTTTTAATACTTGGATTCATTTTTTTTTTTTTTTTTTGTAAAAGTTTTTTAAAATGATTTATTAAAAAAATACCTTAAGTACATCTGTAAGTAAAATCCTTAATTTTTATCGAAACTTACTATTGAGTACTAACATCATTTATTACCTACGTTTGCAATTTATCATATTTAACAAATAAATAATTTTTTTTTTGAAAAATTAGGGTCCATTTGGTTGGAGAAGTGGAAAAGTGGGAGGATGGAAAATTAGTGGGAGGATAAAAAAGATTTGGTTTTCCCTCATATGTGTTTGGTTGGAGGGGTGGAAAACTTTTTTATTTGGTTGGAGAGAAAAATGGAGGATGGAAAATATAGTTTATATAAATTGATTATTATGTCCTTATTATATAATATATATATATATATATATATATAAGAAATAGATATATTTACACTTATTAAATAATATAAAAATTAACACAAATACATGTAAATTTACATTAATTATTTTATTATTATAATAATTTAAAATTTATGGCTCCTGCTTACTACCTGGGAAGACAATTTAAAAAAAAAAAAAAAAAACAAACAAACAAACAGAATGACATAACTAACAACTATTGGCTTGCACTTTTTGTGTCTATTGTTTAATTATATTATATAGTTGCTGTGTGAAGACCTCTGGGAATAATGGAAAAAAATAATAATAATCATTCACAGGTGAAATGAATAATGTGAGGGGCAGGTGAGATGAATAAAATGAGGGTATTTGTGTAAAGTACATCATTTAGCACTTTTTCCTCCCAAATTGGGAGGATAAAAAAATGTGGGCTCAGAGGGAAAATTTTCCTCCCCATTTTTTATCTCTTTTGTTTTCTTTCCTGAACCAAACAGTGAAAAATGTTATTTTCCCCCTTATTTTTCTCTCCCTATTTTCCTTCCTCCTTGCTTTCAACTCAACCAAACATACCTTGGCTTTACTGAGAAAAAAAAAAAATTACTGTAGCCTTGATGAACTTTCTGGGATTTTGCCCACCCCAGATATTTTTTTTGTTTTAAGAAAAAAATATGAAAGTGAAAAATGTCTAGGCGAATAGGCGATTAGCAAGAGTTTAAAAGGTCAAACAGGCACTAAACTTGCCACGTCTATAAATTAATGAGTAAAGGACATGTCATAGGTTTGAAACCGAGCTAAGGCCCGCATGATGTGAGGTCTTTTATTAAGTACAACTATAACAAGATTCATTCAAAAAGACTGGGTTATTGAAGGATTATAATATTAATGAGAAAAATAAAAGTCAATGTTTTTGTTTAATCACTACATTTAGCCAAATAAGAATAGCTTTGCTCTTTCCCGGGAATATACTAGGGTTCAATTTTAAGTTTTGTAAAAGTTCTTGCTTATGAAATTGGAGTATTGTAGACTTGTAGTGGTCCTATTAGATTAACTTGGAACAAAATTTAAAATAATTTTGTCAACGGATCTTGTGTCAAATATGTGCTTGATCAGATTGTTTATATCATATCTTGTTTAGAAAATTATCAAAAAAGTCAATCATGTGATGTTGGAGTTGCTGTAAAAGATAAAACAAATGACAACTAGAATGATTGAGAAATGTATTGAGTGAAAATTTGTAGTTTTTCTAATATGTCGATTTGTCTACAATTTTATCTTACTCTTATAGTGACGATTTGTGTTATAATTCAAACATTATTATTTTCTAGGGGTGGCCATGGAACATGTACCCCAATATGATGGGTTTATGATTTCTTATTAGTCACATTTCACAAAAAATTTCACACTTAGGGTGTGTTTGGATACCGTTTATTTTGCTGAAAACTGAAAATATTGTAACAAAATAATTTTTAAATGTGTGAATAGTGCTGTGAAACCAATTTTTAATGAAAGTTTTGTTGAAAAAAGAGGTTTGTAGGTCCCGTGAACAATGCATAGGACCCACTGGAAAAGCCACCACAACCACAGAAACGCGCTTCTCACAAAAAAAAAAAAAGCAAATGTAGACGCATTTCATCGGTATCCAAACGGGTACTTACTCTTTTTTTTTTTTTTTTTCTTTTCTTTATTCAGTGGATAGATATGCATAACAGAATTTTGATGATTATTCTTATTATTAGGCTAAGATATTAATCAATTTTTGGTGAAAGCGAGGTTTAAACTCCATATCTATTATTTAATAATAAGAGACTTTATCAATTGAGTTAATTAGAACCCACTACACACTCTTCTTCTTCTTCTTCTTCTTTTTATTTATTTTTTTTATGACAATGTCATGGTGAAATTTTCTATACTTATAGAAGAGTTGTTTCTTAAAAGGGCTTGAGTTGGTTTTGTTTTAAAATTTTATAATCCAATATAATTTGAGATGGGTTGTTAGGTGCCTTATAACTCAATTGGTTGGTACCTTTTGGTGTTTCCAATAGAGACAACTAGGGTTCAAATCCTCTCTCCGCCAACTACTGAATAATCCACAAAAAAAGAAAAAGATAGGTTTGGGTTTTAAGAGTTGACATCCTAAATTGACTTGATTATATAAATCAACTAAACATAGGCATTCAGGATTCAAATCCCCCCTTCACCAACTATCGAATTATCCAAAAAAAAAAAAAAAGATGGGTGTGGGTTTTAGGGATTGATATCTTAAATTGACTTGATTATATAAATCAACTAATCGCTAAACATGCCATTCCTAAAAAAATTTCACACATATATAATACATTTTAATTCATAAGCATTAGTAATAAATAAAAAGTCAAAATAAAAAATTTGTACAAAATAACTCTCCTAATTTAATTAGATTTTATCTAGAGACTATCAACCCTAATTCAGGGTTCAAATCCTCTCTCCCCCAACTATTGAATTATTCAAAAATAAATAAATATGAGATGGGTTTGGGTTTTCAGGGTTGATATCCCAAATTGACTTGATTATACAATTTAACTAAGGAAAAAATTTAGGTATAGTACCTTAGGTGTTGTTCCTTAGGTTTCCCTTTTAAGATTCAGCCATGTGGTTACTTAACTAAAAAATACACTTCCTTCCCATAAGAAAAAATCCACATGACAAAATCTTAAAAGGGGAACCTAAGGAACAGCACTTAAGTACTGTACCTAAGTCTTGCTTTTTAACTAATTGATAACCATGCAATCCTCAGAAGCTTTGACACATATATAATACATATTAATTCATAAGTATTAGTAATAAAAAAAAGTCAAATAAAATAATTTGAACAAAATAAATCTGCTAATTTAATTAGATTTTATCTAGAGTCTATCAAACCTAATGTAATGATAATTTGTTTAATGTTAGGTTATTTATTGAAAAAGACTATGAGTTCTAATTAATTTAAAGGCAAGAGTGAATTTACAGAGTGTAAATTTGATTAATTATCATTTTAGTTTATTAAGTTAAAAAATTATAATTTTAGTTCATTAAGTTAAAAAATTATAATTTTAGTTCATTAAGTTTTAAAAAATTGCCATTTTAGCCCACTAAAATAACTGAGCTATCAAAGTTAATGGACTAAAATGAAAATTAATCAAAGTTGTAAGGAGTAAAGTGTATTTTTTTTTTCCTAATTTAAACTAATATCGCTTAATACTATTTGTAACTTTAAAAGCCTAATTAATATGAAATGACATCATTTACCACTATTAATTGTATTTAAACTCAATATATATATATATATATATATATATATATGTGGGGCCTGAAATTTGGAATCCTGGCCCACTTTACATTAAGGGCCCGAAACCCAAGCCGAGGAGCCCTACTGCCGAGGAGGTATGAGGAGAACCTCTTGATGGCCCAATAATATAGCCGAGGACAACCTCATGCTCAACGCCTCACAAAACGCCTGAAGAAAAGACAAACTCAGTACAAGAGCAGTACAAGCTAGAAAGCTGCCAACACCATAGCGTGGAGCCCAGCACCTGACAAGCCCATACCCCATACCATGCTATCCAGCTTTTCCCAACCACTCTGACGTGAAGATTGATAAGACGAGTAATTGCCCCAAACAAGGAGAAACTGACACGTAGATGAAGAAGGGAAATCGAATATTAGTATAAAAGGGAAAAAAGGAGGAGAGAGGGGGGAGGAGGGGGAAGGCCCCCGGAGAAAGAAGGAAGAAAAAGGAGGAATGGTGAGAATGTAATGCTCCTCGGACTAATTCCGAGGAGTCAAAACTTTTCAAACTACATTGATGCAAGGCTCTGCTATACAGTCCAAAATCATCTTTGTATGATCGCTCATGAAACCGGGACCATACCGAAACCCAGCGCCCAAAGGCAGGCCTTTCCAAACCCACTCTCTACAAATCATATTGTTCGGACCCTTTACACACGAGCCCAACGTTATCCTTGGGTCGTTAAAAATCGTGTCCCTACAATTGGTGCTGTCTATGGGAAGGGTTGCGCGTCGGCGCAGGTGGCGGTGGAGTCAACTCTCTAGCAAACAGAGGTTCGCGGGGTTTCCTCCATCTCTGGCGACATGTAGTTGTTGCTCCGACATAAACTTCTGCTAGGGGCTACGCCTTGCAGGGCCAATGGCGCGGGCAGCTCTAGGGGCTTCTGGCCTAAAGCCAGCTCTCCCCGCCCTGGTCTAGGGGCTTACGTTCGAAAAATAAATAAATACAAAAGAAAAATTACAAGTTTTGGACAGAACCAAGGCCTTGCATGGTCCTCGGACTCAAGCCTATGGGGAAACCAAGTACACACAGAAAAAACTACAAGTTTTGGACAGAACCAAGGCCTTGCATGGTCCTCGGACTCAAGCCTATGGGGAAACCAAGTACTCAAAAGAAAAACTACAAGTTTTGGACAGAACCAAGGCCTTGCATGGTCCTCGGACTCAAGCCTATGGAGAAACCAAGTACACACAGAAAAAACTACAAGTTTTGGACAGAACCAAGGCCTTGCATGGTCCTCGGACTTAAGCCTATGGGGAAACCAAGTACTCAAAAGAAAAACTACAAGTTTTGGACAGAACCAAGGCCTTGCATGGTCCTCGGACTCAAGCTTATGGGGAAACCAAGTACTCAAAAGAAAAACTACAAGTTTTGGACAGAACCAAGGCATTGCATGGTTTTCGGACTCAAGCCTATGGGGAAACCAAGTACTCAAAAGAAAAACTACAAGTTTTGGACAGAACCAAGGCCTTGCATGGTCCTCGGACTCAAGCCTATGGGGAAACCAAGTACTCAAAAGAAAAACTACAAGTCTTGGACAGAACCAAGGCCTTGCATGGTCCTCGGACTCAAGCCTATGGGGAAACCAAGTACACACAGAAAAAACTACAAGTTTTGGACAGAACCAAGGCCTTACATGGTCCTCGGACTCAAGCCTATGGGGAAACCAAGTACTCAAAAGAAAAACTACAAGTTTTGGACAGAACCAAGGCCTTGCATAGTCCTCGAACTCAAGCTTATGGGGAAACCAAGTACTCAAAAGAAAAACTACAAGTTTTGGACAGAACCAAGGCCTTGCATGGTCCTCAGACTCAAGCCTATGGGGAAACCAAGTACTCAAAAGAAAAACTACAAGTCTTGGACAGAACCAAGGCCTTGCATGGTCCTCGGACTCAAGCCTATGGGGAAACCAAGTACACAGAAAAAACTACAAGTTTTGGACAGAACCAAGGCCTTGCATGGTCCTCGGACTCAAGCCCATGGGAAAACCAAGTACTCAAAAGAAAAACTACAAGTTTTGGACAGAACCAAGGCCTTGCATGGTCCTCGGACTCAAGCCCATGGGGAAACCAAGTACTCAAAAGAAAAATTACAAGTTTTGGACAGAACCAAGGCCTTACATGGTCCTCGGACTCAAGCCTATGGGGAAACCAAGTACTTAGAAGAGACAATACGGGGATTGGACACAACCTGGACGTTATATGACCCTTAGAATCTACCCCGCGAAAGAGTTCCCCATTGATAAGTGGGCTAATCCCAAGGCTGCATGGATTCCCCAGCCTACCCTCAGATCCTCGGTACCAGAGGAATTGGTGCGACTGCAATATAGTGCCATACGTTGTCAGAACGCAGTTAGAGTCTCTCACTGCTCGGTTACCCCCTCAGATGAATTATTTAGAGTTTATCGTTCTCGGACGGTCTCCTCGCACGTATTACGGAATATTCAGCTGTTATCTCGGTTAGTTTCCTGAGTTTAATTTACTATGAATTATCGTTATTATGCCTGGTAATGTCGGTAAATTAGAATTAGTCGGATTATGTTTCAAGGTTTTCTGCTCTAAGTATCATTGAAGAAAAACACACATGGAGCACACCCATTCACAAAGTAGTTGTTGCAAAAAAGAAAAATATTCAAAACAAGTAAATAAATTCCTCTTTTATTAAGACAAAGAAATAGTACAGCGTACAATGAAAAGCTGGAATAAGCTTATATTAAAGCTAACTACATAAGCGAAAAGAAAGATACAAGAGAATAAAGAGAAAGCCGAGGAAGTAGTACAGAGGAGAGGTTGGCTGCTGTTTCAAGACGTTGTTTAAGGAAAACCATTCCTCAACACTTTTACATGCCTATAACTCAGGCAGCCAAAGAACCCAACTCGGGGCCTGCACCATTGAAGAAAAGGCGTAGAGAGCCCGACTTCGGGCTAGCGGAGCTGAAAAAAAGGTGCAGGGAACCCAACTTAAGGCCAGCACCGTTGAAGAAAAGGTGCAGGCAGCCGGAAGTTGATGGGCCTTCATGGAACCACGCCTGCGGTATCGCAGACGGCGCTGATGGCGGAAAACCTTTCTTCTGACACACCAAAAATCTGGTGTGACCAGAACCTGCTTCGAATTTTGACTGAAAGAGGGGAGGGTACCGTTCCCACCATATCCAAGCGGGAGGACACCTTAAATCTGTGCCTCCCCTGCCCAGACCATACCACCTTAAGTCTTGGAAGGGTCCGGTGCCTCTGTGGCGGGTAAGGTTCCTCCACCCCTACCCAAGCCTCAAACATATTGCACCAAGGGAAGACGACCCTGGATGTGGGAACTGGTTATGGATAAAGGGTTATGATTCTGAAAAAAGCAGAAGGGTTTATATGCCAGGAGAATAACCACCTGTCCTACTTATATAAAGGGTAAGGAGGTATCATTTAATTTAATTTGAGCAGATTCCCAAGAAACGCTGCAGACAAGGCAGCTCTGGCACAATTTCCAACGCTATCTGCCACCACAAGATTTAAAGGTCCTCGTGAAGGCGCGCCTCGAATACTGAAATGACAAAGGGCACTGTGCGGATGAAGAATAAAGTAATGCCTCTTAATTCGGCACATCTCCCATGCAAATGGAGGAACACAAGCAGCAGTAAGGTACGGAACTTGAATAAGGTACGGAACTTGAACAAGTCACGAGGTGGGCTCAGCATCACCAAAACCCTTCTTCCCAACTAAAAAGTCGGGAAGCAGGATTTTGAGGGGCTATTGTGGGGCCTGAAATTTGGAATCCCGGCCCACTTCACATTAAGGGCCAAAAGCCCAAGCCGAGGAGCCCTACTGCCGAGGAGCCCTACTGCCGAGGAGGTATGAGGAGAACCCCTTGATGGCCCAATAATATAGCCGAGGACAACCTCATGCTCAACGCCTCACAAAACGCCTGAAGAAAAGGACAAACTCAGTATAAGAGCAGTACAAGTTAGAAAGCTGCCAACACCATAGCGTGGAGCCCAGCACCTGACAAGCCCATACCCCATACCATGCTATCCAGCTTTTCCCAACCACTTTGACGTGAAGATTGATAGGACGAGTAATTGCCCCAAACAAGGAGAAAATGACACGTAGATGAAGAAGGGAAATCGAATATTAGTATAAAAGGGAAAAAAGGAGGAGAGAGGGGGGAGGAGGGGGAAGGCCCCCGGAGAAAGAAGGAAGAAAAAGGAGGAATGGTGAGAATGTAATGCTCCTCAGACTAATTTCGAGGAGTCAAAAATTTTCAAACTACATTGATGCAAGGCTCTGCTATACAGTCCAAAATCATCTTTGTATGATCGCTCATGAAACCGGGACCATACCGAAACCCAGCGCCCAAAGGCAGGCCTTTCCAAACCCACTCTCTACAAATCATATTGTTCGGGCCCCTTACACACGAGCCCAACGTTATCCTTGGGTCGTTAAAAATCGTGTCCCTACAATATATATATGACAACACTAAAAGAAGTAGTCACCAACATATGCAATGCACAGGAAAGTTTGATAAAATAATATTTTATCTTGAAAATTTGATTTTCTCTCACTTTCATTTTGTATACAAATATGAAATTTGACAATTACAATAGTTATTAATAAAAGTTTATTTTGAATATGTTTATGTATAAAATAATAAATATGAAATTTGATAATTATGATAATAGATATTTATTATGATTATATCTTTATATGGAACTATTAAATATATAATTATTGTAATTATGAATAGATATTTATTATGTTGTGTTTGCATATAAAACTATTTATTCTATTATTTTAAAGAAATATGACGTGAAAATATTCTTGTAAAGACCAGAAAAACTGGCGGCCCAAGCCCACTTAGAATAGTGGCTAGATCAGTTCAACCGTGGCCCGAAACAATAAATTTGTAAGAGAGGGAAACAAACAACAAGAGGAAGGCTCTGCGGAGGATGAAAATAAGGAAGAAAAAGAAGATGTAATTAAATGGATGAGCTAATTTCTCAATACAAGCTGGCCTGAGGAGGCCACAATTATACAAGAAATGTTACTGTTCGCTCTCCTCTCCTAGTGTTCTTGTTTTTTTTTTTTTTTTTTTTTTTTCTATATCTTGATACTTGTGTCTCGATCCCTTTCTCTATAAACCCTCTTTTTCTTGTATACTCCTCCCTCCCTCGCATCTCAACCTTCCATCTTTACCTAACAAATCTCCCCTCATGACACTTGTCTCTTTTTACATCTGAAGAAGGTGGTAGAAGAAGTCTGCTTAGCTGTGACTTACACTGTTCAGGTCACTTCCTCATCAGTGCAACTAATAAAACTGTTGCCCACCATTTAATGCGGAGGCAACAGGTTACTCCAAACTGGAAACTTCCCCTATGATCACTGATTCTCTTTTTTCAGATCCTTCTTCCCACTTGGAGCACCTCAGAGTCCTTTGACTCACCCCTTCCTCTCCTCGAGCGACCTTCCTCCTCGGGCCCATGGCATCCCTACACCAATACATACATACATATATATACATATATGTGTGTGTGTGTGTGTGTGTGTGTGTGTATCTCTAAATATATATATAAAAGTAATGGTGAAATGGAAAAACTATAAGTTTTCAAAAGTTTATTTAGCAATATTAGAAGAGGCCAATAAAAAGTCAAAAACTCTTTATATGTAACTCTAAATATAAAATTAAACAATATAGTAAAATAATGATATAAAAAATGAGCTTTTAAAAACTTATGTCCTCTTATTATATAAAGAAATTAATAAATAAAAAAAATCAAAGACTTTTGTTGCAGGACGCGAAGGAATAAAAGGTGATGGTGAACCACCTCCTATTAAAACCCGGCAGGGCTACATCCGTAGCAGAACAAAGGAGAGGAAAGCAACCTTCCTTACGGCAAAATGTTTTCTTTGCCAGACTCAATGGCGACTCTAGAAATTTTTTTAGGGGGGTCATTTAGAAATTGAAATTAAAAAAAATTAATAAAAATAAAACCTAAATATATTTAGTTATCAACCCAAAAAAAAAAAAAAAAAAAAAAACAAAACAGTCGCAAATACATAAAATGTTACAATATCCTTTTATGAGTTTTCATATTTTGAAATTATTACATGATAATTCATTATCAATCGTTATTATCTATTTTCAATGTAGGTAGATATGACCATTTTATTTTATTGAGTTTTTATAATATTTTTGTTTTTATGCAATTGTCACTATCTATTTGTCATTGTTTTTATAAAAATATTTTAAACTAAATGGCAAAACCCATCCCACTTGTACTGTACGAATTATTGAATAACACAACCACACATCCATACATCAATAATACACTAAGTGTTTGCTTAACTAATCAAATGCTTGAGTCTTTCTCATGAATCTCATCGAATCTCTCTTCTCTATTTGACTATCTTGATATCTTTAATTCTAAGAGTAAAGAGTGAGTGCTTGTTAGTTGTGTGCATGTGTTTGATATGTGCATTATTATTATTTTTTGTTATAAAGTAATTTGTGTGAATTGTGATGTGTGTGAATATGTGCATGTATAGTGTAAATATAATATAACTTAATATAATTTAATAATCAGGAAATACAGAGGGTTTGATACATGTATGTGTATTGTTATCATGTTATAATAATTTTTTGTTATAAAGTTGGTGATTTGAGGAAAAGAAAATAGTAAAGTCAATATGTGATCAGGGTGTACAAGATTTAAGCCACGGTGTGTAAAAATATTTTTAATGATAGATTAAACAGGTTAAAATAATATTATATATATATATATATATATATATATTTATAGTGGGGGCCATTTAGTTAGGAGGTACTGTTAAGGCTGTACTAATTGGGCCTAAGGCCCAATCCGAGGACTTTGGACCATCCAAGGATGTTCGGATGAAATTGTAAGGGGAACGGAGTAAAGAGAAGAATAGAGATAATAAGAGATAAGTCCAACGAATGTCCGAGGATAAAAGCCATCTCGGTAACAAGTGTTCGAGGTCAGTAAGACTACCATATCATCATGGACCTTCTTCGAAGTTACATCGCAACTAAGGGTTGAACATTGGACCAGGGTTAAGAAAAGAAAGGTAAACAAATATCTTCAAAATCTGCTACCTTCGCATTAAATGCCTCTCAAGCAACTCTCTGGCCGCATTAATGTGAAAGTGATGTCTGAACAGTGATCAAGCAGCCTTACAGCTACTGGTTGATGGTTCTGGGAGGTGCTGGATGGGACAAGAAGGAGTTCCCCGAATCTAACCTACACGTGTGTAGTAAGGATGACACCAAGATTGTAGTATATAACATGGGAAGATGTACTAAAAAAGAGGATCAGAAAAAATCAAGTAATTTTGAGAAGAAGATTGGGAACTCTTGTATAATCTTATTGTTCAACAAGATAATATCATATAAACACCTCAAGTTACCCCGAGGACAGATTTTCTCATCTTACTTGTGCTTAACAGTCTTAAATTACCAAATTTAATCGTTTTTCTTTTGGAATAGATCTAGTTCTTTCATCCACGCTCTACAAATTTATTGTTTGGGCCGCTTTGGTTAGAACCCAATCCTATTTTGGGTCCAATCCAATTTCAGCCCTTACGTGTGTATATATATATATATATATATATATATTTAATAAAAAGTCAAGTTCATTTGAACCCCTTGAAATACATCTAGCGCAGCCATGTCGCCAGTCCTTGCTTTCAACAAATACATTTAGAATATGTAGCACAATACATCATTGTCATTTGGGTCAAGAGTGAGGAACGGAGGAGAGAAGTGAGGCGTATATATGTTCTAAAAAGGTTTGCCTTTATAGAACTCCTTTTTTGTGTAAAATATTTATGGTATTTTCAAATTTTTGGCATGGCTAAAAAACTTGGTTAGAGCGTAAAAGATTTTTTACGCTCAAAGAAGATAAAGCATTTAGAATAGCTAGAAATACAAGAGACTCAAGCCTTTTTGGTTTCCCTCTCCTCACAATTTCGATCTATTTCATGACAACCCCCTTCTGATGATTTTCGTTTTCCGGTGGCCACTACAAAAAAAGGGTTCTAACTCCTATAGCCGCGTTTACAAGCCTAGCCTAAACAGCACAGCAATAGGCCTATAGCCGCGTTTTTGTAACCGCGGCTAAAGGCTAGACCTATAACCGCATTTTTTAACTGCAGCTATAGACTAGCTTTGATTCGTGTTTATAACAGTGAAAACGCGGCTATAGGTTTTTAAAAAAAAAAATTCAGGGTTTTTTTTTTCCCAGAAAATTCAAAATTCAAATAAAAAAAAATTCAAAATTAAACAAGAATCCAAAAAATTCAAAATCAAACACAAACCCAGAAAATTAAAAATCAAACACAACATAATCACAATACAAACACACCTAGAAAATTCAAAATCAAATACAATGTGCTCCAAAATATAAGAACACAAACCCATGAATATCCTCTCATTCAACAAAACCAACCCAAATCTAACACTAATTCCATTCAAGGAACACAAAAGCACAAGCTCAGAAACACAAAAGAACACAAACCCATTTAAACATAAGCACAATATCAGCAACACAATAGCACAAATTCAAGCACAAATCCAAAAAATTCAAAATCAAAACTCAAATCCAAATCAAGACATAGACACAAATATTGCTAGAATATCCACTTCATTCAAAATTTTCAGCATCTCCTCCATTCTCCTAATAACTAAACACACAAAAACAAAAAACAACCAAAAAAAAAAAAAAAAAAGAGTTACCCAGATGTGAAGAAGGACAAATGAAAAAGAAAAAGAAAGAAGAACCTGAAAAATAGTTACGGTGGAATGAGTGAAGAAAGAAAATATGAAGGCATATGTGGGAAGCTGAAAATTTTTTTTTTTTTTTTTTTTTAAACGCGGCTATAGGTCACCCTGTAAAAAAATTTATGCCACTGGACTTATAGCTGCGTTTTTTGTGTTTTAAAACACAGCTAAAGGTTACCTATAGCCACATTTTAAAAAACGCAGCTATAGTTCATCCTTAAAAAATTTATTCGACTGGGCCTATAGCCGCGTTTTTTACCCTTAAAAAAATTTATTTGACTGGACCTATAGCCGCATTTTTTGTAAATGCGGCTAAAAAAACACACCGGGGCTTTTGTTTCACAAATACCTTACTTAATTATCTTCTTTGGCTATCTTCAATTTCCCTATTTATCAATCTTACTCATTTTGGTTGTTAAAACTTAAAATTTGTTGAAATAATTTACATCACGTAGAAAAATATGAAAGTACGAAATTTCACCTTTTCACAATTCCCTTTGATTGTTCATATTCATTGATCCTTTCCTTCACCAGAAAATTAAAGGACACAAAAATATACACAAACTTGTGGATTCCATTCAAATCAGAATACAGTTACACAATTAGTCCATTACAAATAGAAAACTACAAATCAAAAACAAAAATTATGATATTTCTCTAAACTATATTTGTTTTTTTTTTAGCAATTCTGTTTATTGGTATTAGTAATATCCGTCCCTTACATAAAAAACCAGCAGGGGATCAAATTATGGAGTTCCATTTGCTCTAAGAATTGGCTTCATGTTCAAACCTATTAGATTCACGTATATTCTTGGGCCACGGTATCAAAAGAAAATTTGAAAAAATCAAAAATTAAAATTTACCTTTATGCATCGTGTTAGCATGGCATTATAGTTCCATCTAATAGCAACTGATATTTTAACTTTGATTAAAAATTGAATACTTACACAGACATTTTCTGCTTTACACAGCAAATTATAGTGGTCTGAAGACCTCCAAACATTTTACCTTCTCTTAAAATATCTACCCTATACCAAAAATGTAGGAGCAAACATAATGTGGCTATAATCACATTTAAAACAAATCTACAATGATATATATTCCATCAGAAAGATTAGAATAGTATAAAGGATTGATGTGTTTGAACCACAAAGGAGCTCAAAAAAAAAAAAAAAACTGTAATTATGTCAAGCTTTACTTCTTGCAAACCCATTTTCACAGCCTTCGCAATACAAAACAATAAACCCCAAATCCCAAATCAAAAACACACAAATAGAGCACACATTACACTCATTCACATCTATATACATACATGGCCACATGCCTAGAAGAATAGCAATACCCAAACCCATGGCCAAACAACCATAAACACACACACACACGCAACACAACCGAGAGAGAGATCGCAAAAGGAAAAGAGAGGTTCTGACCTATGATGGCTGAGAGAAAGAGATTCTTGGCAGCGGCGGTGGCGTCGATTAGAGGCGGCGATGGCGGCATGGTGTTGAGAGTGATAGAGAGCGAGGGTTTGTTTGAGAGTGAGAGTGATAGATCGATCTGAATAGGGATTAGGGATTTTTTCCTCAATATATATACCAAGGCCTAAAGCTGCGTTTTTACATATAAACGTAGCTCTAGGTGCTTCTATGGCCGTGTTTGCCAAACACAGCTTTAGGACAAAGCCTAAAGCTACATTTTTACTCACAAACGCAGCTCCAAACACCCCATAAAGCCATGTTTTCCAAATGCGGATTTAGGACATATTTAAAAAAAAAAAAAAAAAAAAAAAAATCTCCTAAACGGGTCTATAGCCGCGTTTTAAAAACGCGACTATAGCCCTTCTCACATAAACGCAGCTGGAACATCAATAAACGCAACTCCAGATCAGCTCTGGAGCTACGTTTAGTAAACACAGCTCGGTGGAGCTACGTTTTTATTAAACGCGGCTTAAACCCGCATTTTTTGTAGTGTTTTGGTGGTGGTTATGCTTTGTTATATCCTCTGTAGGTTGGAATAGATTAGAGATACTATTGTTTTTGAAAAAATTTTTGTAGTAATTTCCAACAAATAGTATAAAATATTTTCAACCAAAAATAAATTTTTTAAAGATTTTTTTCCCCTATGGAAAAAATACGTTGTTGTTTTCTTCCTCCATATATTTGGTTATACTCTAAAAATGATCTTGAAAAAATTTGTTGGGTCATACGTTAGCTTTAATTGGCAAGTTTTTAGACTCGGGTTTATGAGAGGGAGTTGAATTCAAAGCTCCTTCATTTTTTGCTGCTTTAAGAAGGCTACCATTTTGTTCCCTAGTGAAAGTACAACAGTAGTACCGCTGCGCATCCTTGGTGCGGTGGTCACTCCACAAGTATAAATGCTTGTGGGGTGTGGGGGGTAAGGGTCGAGGTTCAAGTCTATAGAAGGGAGTTTCACACACATATACACTTAGATTAGGGTAGAGTATAAATTCTATCTTGTAAAAAAAAAAAAAAGTACAGTAGTAGTAAAAATAGGTAGAGGAGGCGATTTGAGTTGGCGTTTTCCATCAAAGTGTGACCATAGTGACCAAAGGAGTTAATCTTGTACCAAATGTTGTACTGGTTTGACCAGTGGAACAATATATTTTGGTACCAGTCAATACTGATGTACCGTTTTGGGTTTACCGCTATTATATATATTATAATAAAAATAAAACTTTACCATAAAACAATACCTCAATTCAGAACAAATTATTCATGATTTTAGACTTTATACTTTAGCATACTAAAAAAACAAATAATACTAATAAGTTAATGCAAATAAGTTATCATTCTGTCCTTACAAAAATTCAAAAATTACAAAACTGAAATTAAAAAAAGAAAAAAGAAAAAAAGAAGAAGCTTATTTATGTATTAGGCAGTACGGTCGGTATTGGCCAAAACACCCGCAATCGGCCAATATGGCCAGTATTTTAACTGATATGAAACGTTGACATTTCGGTACTGGTACATGTACTAGTACGGTACATACCGACAGTACACCTAGCCCCATCGAGAACACTAGTGAGCATGAGTCGAGAGCATAGAGTTATTTCCTAGGCACTTCCCATTGCGGGATTTGAACCTTAGACCTCCACCTCCTAAACCCTTAAGAGTGAACCCATAATTACTAGACCAACCACCCCGATAATGTAGTAAATGATAGTCATGATTGAGCAATGTGGGAAAGTAATATAAAGATTTATGGCAAGTGTTGGCGGTAGATTTAGAAAACCGAAATGGTTGGAATAGTATAAGGAAATTTATAGTATAAAAAAGTAAGGGTCATGCTAATGAGTGCCCTTAGGGCACTGGTTAAGAATCCAGTTAAAGAAAGTTTTGACATCACTTTTATGGGAAATGAAAAAAGCTGTCAAAACATTAAGTGTTTTTTTTTTCCCATAAAAATTTTCTTTAATTGGATTCTTAACCAGTGCCCTAAAGGCACTCGTTAGCATTTCCCAAAAAGTAATTGTAAGGACACAATTTGTAACGACCCATAATAATGTTGGGTTCGAACGTAAAAAGGCCCAAACAATATCATTTATAGAGCGTGGGTTTGAAAGGCTAGGCCTTGGTCATAAGACAGTGGTATTCCGTGGTGTTCATACATAATTAAATCGTGTTCGCTCTAGGAGTCTTTCTCCTAGAGGCTCTGGTTTTTGGCCATTTTTCCCAGCCTCTTCTCCCGGATTGCTTGTCCCTCTTTTTATATTAGCCTGTGTTCCATATCCTTCATCCACGTGTAGGATTGACTTTTCCAAGACTGATACTTGTCCCATCAGCCCATACCCAGAGTGGTTGGGGGTGGTTGTGAAAGTTTAAGTGCATGGCTCTGTCCTGTGCAGAATGCTTTATTGCAGTTTTGGCAGCCTTTTACTTGTGCTGTTCCCGCACTGTGATCACTTTTCCTTTTAGGGGCATTTATGGCATGCCGAGCAGGAGCTCGACCTCGGCCATTTCCTTAGGTCGTCCATGACTCTCATGATGCGTCCTCGGCGCAGGCCTTGGGCCTTAACATGAAATGGGCTGAGGTCACAAACTCTCTGTGTAATGACCCAAGGAAAAGCGCTAGCCACATCTGCACTATACCTCAAAAGGACTAGTCACAATTGAGGCTCCTTGCAGTTGTTAATAAAGCCCAGTTCAACCCAGTAAATACCCGATGTGGGACTCATCACACACCCACACACATCACACAATCAATCAAATTGGGGCATCATACTCTGACCCCACAATAGCCCCTCAAAATCCTGCTGTCCGACCTCTTGGTCGGAGAGGAGGATTTTGGGTGATGCCACGCCTTTATTGCGGTCTGCTTAGATCTGCCCTTCATCAATGTGGGTGTCTCTTCATCTATCTAGGAAACACACCGGACTACGAGACATTCTTCTGAATTCATCCACGCTGCGTTCCTGCCGTTTCATTATCCAAAACGCGCCTTTAATAATTTCCCTTTACGAGACCATTTAATTTCGACGGTTATTGACGACGTGGGGAATTGGAGTGGGTATATTCTCGTTTACAGATTTTCTTGGAAATTTAGATAGATTGAATGCCTCCCGTTTTTCCCTTCATATAAGAAGAAAGGCAAGAGGTTACTTCTCTTACACAGAGACCTTTTAATCCTTTTAAAGTCTGAAACCCTTAGCCTCCCCCAGAGTTTCCTTTATCCGCTAGTTTACACCTTGAATTGTGATACGTTCGAGATAGGAACGGGAATGAAGGGACCATACCCTTCCCAGAAATGCCATATTCTTCTGAAACTTAAAATGGCTCGGTCAAGGCAGGGATGGCAGAGACTCAAGATACTTCTCATCCTTCTTTCAACCAAAATCCGAAGCAGGGGCTCGTCGCGTCAAACTTTTGGTGCGACTGAGTTGGGGTCACCCATTATTAGTACCAGCCGCTCTCTTATGAGCATAGCTAACATGGCACCAGCGTGTTAGGAGTCAGGACTGATGCAGGGACAAAGTATCATTGCTTCTTCCTCTCTTCCTTCACTGGTGCCTCCTTTTGCCTCCCCTTCTTCTTCTTTCCCATCACCAGATCCATCCTGATACTTTTCCTTCTTCCTCTTCTTCTCCTCTTCTACCAAGGAAGGTCCTCCTCTCAATATGGGTGCTACTAGGGCAGAATTTGGAAAGACTTGGGAGCAGAGCTTAAAAAGACTTCTGGCTGTTTGTTTGTTTGTTTTTTTTTTTTTTTTTTTTTTAATTGTTTTCGTAATTCATTTCCTACATGGGCTTGTTTAAGCCCTTCATTGTACGCTGTAATACATCTTTATATTAATAAAAGTCATCATTGCTTTATTTCGTATATTCTATCTCTTCTTTTTGAAATGGTTATGCCGTGAATAGACGTACTACCCTGTGACTTCTTTTTTATTTTTATACTCTGAAAGATGCTTAGGACCAAAATCCCAGTTAATAAAAAGACCTTACTCTGTGCTTATTGAAACTATCCGACATAATAATGTCGATTTGAATAAATGATACTTAGGGCTGAAATCCTTACTAAGAAGAAAAGGAAAAGATATTATGATGAGCTTATTAGAGCTGTCTGGCATAATAATGCCGACCTGAGAAAACAATATTTAGGGCCGAAATCCCTTACCAAGAAAAAAGATGTCATTATGAACTTATTAGAGGTATCGTGTACAATAAGACCGACCTGAAAATGGGTTGTATACCCCAAACTTGAACGAGGTGATGGCTGAATGCTCGATGCCGACCTGAAAATGGGTTGTATACCCCAAACTTGAATGAGGTGATGGCTAAATGCTCGATGCCATGTAGGCAGTAATCATCCGAGGATATATAACCCAAAATGTACAGCCCCTGCAGGTCGCTGAATAATAAGGCGTTTCGCCATCTTCCTAATAACTTTCATAGCTTTAACCCTTTCTGGTATTTGGTCCGAGGACTGAGCGACTTAGAATTCTTCTTAAGTAGCTGACTTTTCCATAGGTTTGAGTCCGAGGACGATGCAATACCTTGGTTCTGCCCAAAACTTGATTTCTAAGTAGTTGGTTTCCCCATAGGTTTGAGTCCGAGGACCATGCAATACCTTGGTTCTGTTCAAAACTTGATATTTAAGTAGTTGGTTTCCCCATAGGTTTGAGTCCGAGGACCATGCAATACCTTAGTTCTGTCCAAAACTTGATATTTAAGTAGTTGGTTTCCCTATAGGTTTGAGTCCGAGGACCATGCAATACCTTGGTTCTGTCCAAAACTTGATTTTTAAGTAGTTGGTTTCCCCATAGGTTTGAGTCCGAGGACCATGCAATACCTTGGTTTTGTCCAAAACTTGATTTCTAAGTAGTTGGTTTCCCCATAGGTTTGAGTCCGAGGACCATGCAATACCCTGGTTCTGTCCAAAACTTGATATTTAAGTAGTTGGTTTCCCCATAGGTTTGAGTCTGAGGACCATGCAATACCCTGGTTCTGTCCAAAACTTGATATTTAAATAGTTGGTTTCCCCATAGGTTTGAGTCCGAGGACCGTGCAATACCCTGGTTCTGTCCAAAACTTGATATTTAAGTAGTTGGTTTCCCCATAGGTTTGAGTCCGAGGACCATGCAATACCTTGGTTCTGTCCAAAACTTGATATTTAAGTAGTTGGTTTCCCCATAGGTTTGAGTCCGAGGACCATGCAATACCTTGGTTCTGTCCAAAACTTGATTTTCTAAGTAGTTGGGGGAATTAACCCCTCGGCTATGGCACGGGACCTCTGTTTAGGGGGATTAGCTCCTCGGCCAAGCCCCTAGAACCATCCGCGCTGCTGACGCTACGAAGCGCAGCCCCTAGTGAAGAAACGTAGCCCCTAGTGGGACTTTACGCTAAAACACTACACCCGGCTGTTGGAAATGATGTGAGTGATTATCTCAAACCACCACCTGTGCCAAGACACAAGCCTTCCCACAGACGGCGCCAATTGTAAGGACACAATTTGTAACGACCCATAATAATGTTGGGTTCGCACGTAAAAAGGCCCAAACAATATCATTTATAGAGCGTGGGTTTGAAAGGCTAGGCCTTGGTCACAAGACAATGGTATTCTGTGGTGTTCATACATAATTAAATCGTGTTCGCTTTAGGAGTCTTTCTCCTGGAGGCGGGTTGGGAGGCTCTGGTTTTTGGCCATTTTTCCCAGCCTCTTCTCCCGGATTGCTTGTCCCTCTTTTTATATTAGCCTGTGTTCCTTATCCTTCGTCCACGTGTAGGATCGACTTTTCCAAGACTGATACTTGTCCCATCAGCCCATACCCAGAGTGGTTGGGGGTGGTTGTGAAAGTTTAAGTGCATGGCTCTGTCCTGTGCAGAATGCTTTATTGCAGTTTTGGCAGCCTTTTACTTGTGATGTTCCCGCACTGTGATCACTTTTCCTTTTAGGGGCATTTATGGCATGCCGAGCAGGAGCTCGTCCTCGGCCATTTCCTTAGGCCGTCCATGACTCTCATGATGCGTCCTCGGCCCTGTATCTCCTCGGCGCAGGCCTTGGGCCTTAACATGAAATGGGCTGGGGTCACAAACTCTCTGGCCCCACAGTAATAATATAAGAAAAATAGATTGCATGAATTGATAATAAAAATTAAAATAAAAAGAAAGAAAGAAAGAAAAAGGTGACTCAAAGAAAGAAAAAGGTGTTTAAGAGTCTTAACTTAGGTTGAATTTGAGACTCATTGTTGCATCTTCAAACTGGAACTAACCATATTTGCGAACATAATGCAAAGTAAGAAAGATGTGATAATTGTGGGGCCAGGGAACTTATGATCCGGCCCACGCTCTATTAGGGCCCGGGGCCCGTGCCGAGGAGGGTATTTGCTGAGGACGAATGGGGAAAGGCTGAAGTGTCGAGTGGAACAGCCGAGGATGATCCTGTCCTCGACACTCCAGGACTTCAAGGGGAAGAGCAATGTCTCGATGATGGCTGCCCCCAAAAAGCCCCCTGAGGGAGATGCGAGTAGAATGGGACCCACGCGGGGGTACGGTGCAAAACTGGTTCAGGGTAAATACGTCCCCCCCGCATTAAATGCACCCGCCAGCGTCCTGACCATGTTAATGAGAAAAGACGCCTGGACAGGGTGACTTCGATCATCGCAACTAACAGAAAGTAAGGAGGGACAGCTGATGGGACGGGTACAGAAGTAGGCACCTGCCTGATCAACAAGTGGAGGGCTAAGATCAACCGAGAAGGGCTATATAATGTGAAGGTTAATGCACCAAAAAGGAGGCTGGGAAAAATGGTCAAAAACCAGAGCCTCCCAGCCCGCCTCCAGGAGAAAGACTCCTAGAGCGAACACGATTTAATTATGTATGAACACCACGGAATACCACTGTCTTGTGACCCAGGCCTAGCCTTTCAAACCCACGCTCTATAAATGATATTGTTTGGGCATTTTTACGTGCGAACCCAACATTATTATGGGTCGTTACAAATTGTGTCCTTACAATAATCAATACAAAAGCATAATTGTAAAAGACAATATGAGTAAGTGGGGAGAGGAGCCATGACTAGTTGGTACAAATCAAAGTGTGAAAAGATTATGTTTTTTTTGGTGTCTTAATTGGATGCTTTAACATTAGTCTAGTGTAGTACAAAACATAATTGCAAGAAAGACAATGATGTTTAGGGGATAAGATTATGGTCTTAGATTGGTGAGAGTGGCAAAGAAATGACAATCAAATGGTGTTGCTTGATTAAGTAGAATCACTTTCAAACTCATAAATTAGGCTTTGTTTGGTTTGGATACTTGGACTAGGGGGGGACCATTGATGAAACTGCAGGGATGGAGGGATACTTTGGACTGGGGGGGGGGGGGGGGGACCATTGATGAACAGGGATGGATGGATACTTGGACTAGGGGGGGCAATGGTCCCCCCCTAATATATATATTTTTTAAATAATATATACATAGGTACTAATTTTAGTTGTTTTATAAAATCACATTTTGTCCCCCTTAACATTATCATTGATTCTTTTAAGAGTACTACTCTAGCCACAAACTTTTCTATAACATTTTTACAAACTGTTGAGGTAGTAAATTTTTATTGGTTTGCATCTGGACCTATCACTTACATCACATTTTTACTTACTAATAACCACTCATCACATTAATAATTTGTAAAAAAGTTTGTAATTCTAGCATTTTCCTCTTTTTAAAGGTCAGATCTAAAATCTAAAGCAAAATAAACAAGCCCAAAAAAATTATTCAACAAAAAAAATTACCAATAGTAAAGCTAAAAACAATTAAACTCAATCAATCAATTCTACCAAAAACAAACAACCCGACCCTTTAAAAAAATTTGTCCATACTTGGATGCACATATAAAATAAAAAATAAAAAATAAAAATAAAAACCATTAGTTGTTAAGCAACCGAGCCAAAAGCAAAAGCCGCCGCACGCAACCAATAGCAAAACTGTCTCCCCTAATTTCAAGTCTTGGCTCCGTCCTTGGATGAAAGTTGATTTTCAAAATATATTTTCTATATTTACAGGTGTTTGGAGAGATGAAAAATATTGGTTAATTGGAAATTATTTTACGCTTTCATTTTTTGTAAACCACTGTTCGTTTCAACCAAAACTTATTAACCAAACCTCTATCTCTCACCAAAATATTACAAAAGCCAATTGATAAGTAAACGTGTATTACAAGCACAACTCTAAACAAAATATTACAAGCCAACCTCTTAAAAACAAAGGAAAATGTTTTTAAATTTTTTTTTAAAAAAAAAAAGGTAAATAAGAGAAGGCTTTTTTTGAACTATTTATTCCTTAATAAGAACAAATAGACATTTTTTTAATGGTTGACCAAAATTTTATACACCAATTGATAAGTAAACATATAAACGATAAAGCATTACGTATACTTCATCTTCTTTACTTGAGATATAATCAATGCAAATATAAATATACCTGGAACTTTAATTAAAAAGAAAAGAAAAGAATAAAATAAATAAAAGACTTCGGAAGATTCCTGTATCATGTGATGAGAATATACCTTACTGATGACCAATGCGGTCAGAGCCGGATTTATAATATTGTTCCTTGCGTGGTCGGAGAGAAAGAGATGGGTGCTACTGGTCAGAATTGTAGTACCTCAAATTATTTCTATAATTCAACCCCTCTATAATGACCCATTGTTGTTGGCTGACATGTTTGTATGACATTAAAATGTCAATTCACCCAAAAATATTTGGACTTTATTGACATATTATGATGTTTTTAATGAAGAAATTTTGGATTCAAATCTCTCATCTTTGTTATAATTATTAAATTAAATGTATTTTAATTGACACATTCGAATATTTTCAAAGACAAAATTTTGAGTTCAAATATCTCATCCTTATTATAATTATTAAATTAAAAGTATTTTGATTGACACGTTTAAATGCTTTTAAAAAAAAGATTTTGGATTCAAATCTCTCATCTTTATTATAATTATTAAATTAAAAGCATTTTTCTGATTCACACAATCAAATGTTTTCAAGGAAGAAATCTCGGGTTCAAATCACTCATCTTTGCTATAATTATTAAATTAAAAGCCGTTAAAATTGTAGTAGGATGTTCTATATCTCTCTCCGTATATACAAAAATGCTCAAATGTTCACTGTTCCGCTTAAAAGGATCTAAGTCTATTTCTCAGTTAGATCCAACAGTAAATATTATAATGCCACATTGTCATCTTTAAGGGTTGTTTTTTTTTTTTTTTTGAGAAACTTTAAGGGTTGTTTGGTGGTTAAAACTTTGACGTTGGATTTGTCATTTTGTTATTTGTTTCCTAGTAAACTATCTAGCCACGGGGATACTCTCGTGGCATACTCTCTTTGAAATGGTTAATGGTAATGGAAATGGAAGATTCATGCTACTTATTGTTTTGTCCCTTTGGCCTATGCTCATAGACAGTGGATTTCGATCAAGGAGGTCAAGGTACGAATCGATTTTAAAAATATAGTAAATAAATAAATGACAAAATTTAGTTACAATTTTTAAAATTAGTTGTAGTCTTAGACTACAAACTTATTTAATATCTTTTTATGAGAGGCAGAGATGGTGTCAAAACTTTGAGCTAGGGGGCGGCTTTGTTGTTGGCTGAGTGTGATAGTTTTAACTTCTAACTTTGCTACTAATTACTAATCAGGCTTAGCTGTTGAGTGTTTTTTTTTTTTTTTTTTTTTTTTTTGTGGGTAAGAACAAAATTATTTTGGTTTATAATTTTTTAAAGGACAAGGTTATTTATTTTGGATAAAATTTGTTAGTTGAGCTTAATTTTTTTTTTTTTTTTACTATTGATAATTTTTGTTGTTGAGCTATTTTTTAGTTTTACTAACTTTTTTATAAATTACTGATATTATAAGTTATTACTAGTAGGTAAAAAAATGATGTAAGTGGTGGGCCCATTATGCAAATTAATAAGAATTTGCTACAAAACAATTTATAAGCTTATATATCATATAGTAAATAATATCTGATTGACACAAAATTTAACATTATATTAAAAGCGTAAAAAACATGCGATTCAACGGTTAGATTTTCAAAATATGTTGTAATATTTATTTTATTGAGTGAGTTTGTAGAGTTAAGTTACAACTAATTTTGTAATTAAACTTTGTCCATAAATAAATATCCAAACTATGTATTAACTATACATATAAAAGACACAAAAATAACTAATTTTTAATACATTGAAATGCAATTATATATTAAAATGAAATCTAACGATTGTTTTTGTAAGGGTGTGGTTTTGATTCCTAAGCCCAAATGATGAATGGGTTAAGGCCCAAATAGTCCCACACAATGAATTTGTAGAGAGTGGGCTTAAAAGCTAGACCTCGATGAACCAAACAATGTGCACAATGGATTGAAGATATTAAGACAGCAAAATAAAGACAAGTTCAAAGCAAGGAAATCATTCCTTGGCGAAGTCCGAGGAAAATGATTCTTGAATTTAGCTCTTTTGGACTTGGATGCAATTTTAGCTCTTGTTACTACAATGTGTTCTCTACAGATTTTCCGATCCCCTCTCCCTAGAGGGTCTCTTACATTATATAGCTCCTTTTAGATGATCTTGGCCTTTCATTTGTTGATCGTCCAGGCCCCTACTTGAGTGCTTGCCCCATCAAACTCCTTCTCAAGCCCCTTGTGAGTTGGGGCAACCAATACAGCACTGTTCAGAAGTCTTCTCCACATAAATGCAGTCAGGAGGTTTGGTGGGATGCATTAAATATGGTGGCAGCCACCATCCCTCCAGTCATGTCAAGGCTAACCCCCTTCTCGAAACTCTTTTTCTACGGTATGACCTCCTTTGGTAACGTGCCACTAATATGGCCTTACTATCTGAGTATGTGGTCTGCTCGACACGATAATGGACTCATCGGCTATGGATACGACACGTGGCACATGTTCCTTATTTAAATTCTTGTGCCTCACAGTTTTAAATTTTAAAAAATAAGTGATTTCATAATGAATGTCGCAAGAATTTTCCTTCCAATTTATAAAAATCAAAGAATCCATTAAAAACTCATCTTCTATTTTGACCTTACCTTTTGACAACATTCAGAACTGAAAACTGTCACTTTGTAGTGGCAAAAAAACTAGAAGAGTAAGCACAAGTATATCCACTTTATAAACAAGTTGGACGACTTTTGATTTTCTAGTCCTCAAAACCATTAACACAAACAAGAAATACTGACAATTTTTTAAAAATCTAGATGTTGAACAACATTTTGCACATATTGATGAAGTTCCATTTCCAACAGCCTTTGTAAATAAAACTCATTCACTAAAAACAATACCATTGAAAAGAATAATTTATCTCTTGAGTATCTATTATATTTTTTCTTTTTGATATATTTTATAGAAAAATTAATTGGTTATAATTATTTTATTTGTCAAATATTATTAAGAAAATATGAAAAACATAGAGAAAAATGCCTTGACACCTCTTGAACTTTAATGCAGTGGCTATTACAATTCTTAAACTTTTAATTTGGCCAATTTACTTCTTAAACTTCACACATTTTCTAAATAGATATTTCTATCACTTTGATATTAAATACTTAACAAAGTAAAGTAAGGGGTAAAGAGAAAAAAAATAAAATAAAATAAGGTGGTAGAAATTTCAATCAAAGAAGGGGGAAAAAGCATTACTATTCTTTGTGCAATAATTTGTTGTTTTTTTGTGAAAATTTGAGTATAAAATTATCAAAAAAGGATTTGAGTCTAGAGGAGTCAATTTTCCCCCCCTAAAAATATATATATAATTTACCCCTTTATTAAAAATAAAATAAGATAGATTATATATATATATATATATATATATATATTATTTTTATTTTTTGTTGATAATTTGATAATTAGAGAAGAATAAATTTGAACTATGAACGTTACATTAAAAACACCAAAGTCAAATTGTCAAATGAATTACATGCTGCAGACTCTTTTGGACTCAAATTCTGGCTGAACAATCCGGGCATAAATTTGTTTTCAAAGTCGGCTAGTAACTTTCATTCCTTAGACCGGAGTATAAAAATTAATCAAACCAAATAAGTCAAGCTTGGCTGACACAAAAAATGACTTTAAATGGGTTAATTCTAGTGATTCAACCCCAGGACAATGTTTTTGAAAGAACTGTACTTCATATTCAATTCAACCTATACCTAATAAATTAAATACATTGCACATAACTACATGATCTCCCTCAAAGGCCCTCCTTTCATGGGTCAATTTACACCATGCATTTGTAACTAGCATAGCAAGAAGAAGGTAACACACAAAGATAAGAGAATATGGATACTGCAAGCAAATATTGCCCATACAACTAGTTTTTTTTTTGGTAGTTTACTTTACATCATTAGAAGAACGACTTATAGAAGATTGACATTTCCGCGTTGTTAGCTAGAATGGACTAGCGGCCTAGGACTCGAATAAAAAATGTGGATAATTGACCAGTCAAAAAAAAAAAAAGTGACAATCATGAAAAGTGTTGAAAAGTGTCGTACTTAATTGCTTCATTTTTCATGCTTTTGCGGAAAGTTTTGTAATTGCACGGATACTTCCTGATTTTTCAACAAGACATCCCAGGCAAAAGTTAATTATTATTATTATTTTTTTAAATGCTAACTAATATCCTTAGAATATTGATTATTAATTTATTTAAAAAATTTATAAAAAAATAATATTTTAATAGTTTTTTTCATTTCTTATAAAAGTAGTGTCAAAATTTTCCTAAAATATATTATTAACCAATGCTTTAAGAATACTTATTAGTATGACCCTTCTTTTCGTTGGAATGAAAGATAGAAGTTAACTAATGTTCTAAGGATATTGATTCAGGGAATGATTTTAGAAGCTTTTTATGAGAAAATAAAAAAAGTAAATTATTTTTTTATAGCTTTTTATATTGAGAAATATTATGTCCATGACATTTTTTTTTTATAGTTTTCTATATTATTATAATGAAAAAGTAACTAATATCCCAAGGGCATTGATTTAGAAAGTACTTTTAAAAACTTTTTATGGGTTAATAAAAAAACAACTATTTTTTTTTTTATAGTTTTTTATATTGAGAAATGTTATGTTCACAACAATTTTTTAATAGTTTTTTATATTATTATAAGGAAAAAGTTAACTAATATCCTAAGTGCATTGATTTAGGAAATACTTCTAAAAATTTTTTATGGGAAAATAAAAAAGCAATCAAATTTTTTTGATAAATTTTTATATTAAGAAATGTTATATCTACAATATTTATTTGATAAATTTTTATATTATTATAAGGAAAAAGTTAACTAATGTCCTAAGGGCATTGATTTAGGAAATACTTTTAAATGCCTTTTATGGGGGAAAAAAAAAAAGAAACTGATTTTTTTTAATTGTTTTTTATATTGAAAAATGTTATATCTATAACATTTTTACAATAAAATTTTAAATGTCTAGTTGTTGTTGGCTGTTATGGGTGGGCAAAAAAATAATTTAATTATAGATTCAAATTAAAATTAATAACAACTTACCTCCTATAATTTATTATGAAAATATCATAAAAATATCTTGTACGAACAAAGATATAACTTCTCTTTTATATTTCGTCTGTGGTTATACAGCCTGCTGTCAGTTTTGGCCCAAATCTCCCAAAGTGAAATGTGGTATTGTTCGGCCTGGCCAAATTTCATGGGCTACCCAACCAAGTTACAGGTCCAACAAAATCAACTGGACCACAAGAATTGCATGTAGGCCCAAGTGATTTGATTGGCAATGTTAATGGGCTCAATCTCACTCACCTTCCCGCCAAAGAAAGTTGATGAAACCGCACACCAGGCAAAAGGCATTTTCGTCCCTCTGGAACACGATTTCAGGTAAACTTTGACCTGTTTCTAGTGTTTGTTATTTTAGACATGACCAAAGATTTAAGCCAAAAGCTAAATGCTCTTTCTTTGTCCATTTATCTTTTAATAAGATGCTCTCTTGTCCTTTACTAAACGACTATTCAAACCCCCCATTATATTCAATTATTTCATACATACATTTTTTTTATATTGCTAGGAAGCTATTTAAAATTTTAAAACTCAAAAACGTCACACTATTTGAATAGTGTATAGTAATATATAAAAAAAATGTTCAGTCTGCTTGTTTGCCGTAATCAACGCTCCAAAAATGGCCAAAGCCGGCACAGCTTATACAATCTCCAAAAGCCGGCTTTCTCACACTCTTTCTTGTGAAAAATATTGGTCATTGGCCAATCCATACGACCATAGCAGACTAGCTGTGCTGGTTCTTCAATACAGTAAGCACTTTTCTCTCTCTGTGTTTTTATTTTTCCACGTTCATTTTGAGTTTTCTATTATGGGATTCAGTCAATTTGCTGTTATTGATATCTATAGATTAGTAATTATTTTTATGCACTTCTTACTGTGTGGAGACTATACTTTAGAGTTGCTCAATTTATCTTTCAACCATTGGAATACTGGTTAAGCGATTAAATTCACCTTCGTAATAGTTGTAATTTATCATGTTATCAGTGCAATAATTTGAGTTTTTGCGACAGTTGGCAATTTATCATCAACATGGTCTCCAGTAAGGTTTATGAGGTTTTGGTGATGCTAGAATTTGTTAACAGTTTTGTTGTTGAATTGATAAGATATTTTCATTCTTTTCCTCAAGGCTATCACAATCATTTAATGTAGAGCTTTTTTTTACATAAGTGTTTGAGTTTTCTAAATGCCTGAGTTAATCTTAAACATGTGACAAGGAGAAAAATATGAAGTTGTTACAGTCACCTTTCCTATACTTTCTTAGCAATCAAGAAAAACCATTTGCAAACTGAGTTTCATGCTTTAGTTGTTCATATATTAAGTTTGGGAATTTGTTTGTCCAGATTGTCTTCACAAGACAAAAAAAAATGAACATGGATTATAGGTTTGCAATGGACCAGAAGGATATGGTTTGGTTATTGGTTGCCAGTGTTGATAATTTCACCCAAGAGCGGTTGATTAATAAAGAACAGAGAACCCAACACAAAGAACAGTGTGCAGAGAGATTGGCAACTGAAGATGTAAGCTGTGACAAAGACACAGAGGTTCGGTATTCGGATCAAGCAGTATTAGCAAATTTGGACTGGGGAATTGAAGCCCTTGAAGAAGCTATCAACACTTCAAATATGGAAACTAGGCTTGCAAGATTGGAGTATGCTGAGAAGATGTTGCAAGTGTGTGCCTTATTGAACTCTAATCAGAAAACTGCTGGTGTTCCTAATTTCTACCTCTCTGCTTGGGCTCATCTCAACCTTGCATACATGTGGAAATTGCGGAACAATGTTCATAATGCAGCTCTTCATATGCTTGAGATGTTCATCATAGACCCTTTCTTCTCGCGGATTGATTTTGCTCCTGAAATTTGGAAAGTCCTGTTTCTTTCACACATGAGCTCCATTGTTGGATGGTATTCAGAGGAAAGGCA
Source organism: Quercus robur (assembly GCF_932294415.1). Lineage (NCBI taxonomy): Eukaryota > Viridiplantae > Streptophyta > Magnoliopsida > Fagales > Fagaceae > Quercus > Quercus robur. The sequence goes on along the minus strand of NC_065535.1, from coordinate 12,464,533 downwards.
TAGGCTAATGATGGAAGTAATTCCTGACTGCGCGGATATGTCCTATACAGCTGATTTGGATCGATACTTCAATGAGTCTTTGATGTTTTCCATGGGGCCAGAAAAATTGGAAAAATTGCAGAAGCTAGATCAGCTTTATGGAGAATCATTGGATGAGAATACACGGCTTTTTGCTAAATACTATAAGGATTGCATGAACTCTGATTCAAACTCGAGCAAGAAGGTGGTTCCAATGTTGCCCATTGCGGAGCCACCAATGACTCCTTTGCATGAAGTCAGCCACTCAATTCCAGATCATGTAAAATTTGGTCCTATCTTGCCTAAGAGTGCTGGGTTTTCCCCAATTATTAAATCTAAGTTTGGTGAAAGAGAAACAAGAGAAGCAAGCAGGTGAGTAAAATTCAAATCTTACTAATACACTAATTAAATAACTTGCTATTGATTTTTCTGGAGAGAATGATTTGAGGCTCTTATTTACTTACATCTTTTGGTGATTTGGCTCCAAGCAGATTAAATCTAGGTTCTACTGCGTCCCAGAATCTGAAGGAGTCCACTAGATGGGATCCTCAGGTGAATATGGAAATTAGAGCAGTAAAATTCACAATGCCATGAGGAAGCTTAATTTTGGGTTTATATCCATATATTTTAAAGTTCTCTACTTGGGCATTTTAGTCTTGGAATAACATCAAGCTTCATTCTTGCTTACTATGCCAGGAGGGGTTGCTTGATGAGAATGAAGATCAAGATGAAGATGACTCTGAATATGAGCCTGATGATGGTTATGTGGATTCTCACTCTGACGATATACCTAGCAAAAGGGCATCTCCTAGTGGCATGAAGATGGCTGAGGAAAAGGAAACTGGGCCTAAAGCACAGACATCTAAAATGAAGAACCAAATACATTCTGCTACATTCTTTTCTCCTATGGATTTCCCTACATCTCCTTCTCCAACTATTTTATCTCCAAAACCAGATGTGCAATTTAAAAAAGAAAACCCTGTTTTGTTATGCTTATTATCCCGCCATATCCCAGATTCATCTGTTTCCAGCTCGTTGCCTTCATCTCCACCTGTGAGGAATGATCACAGCTTCAACTCAGCAGACTCTGATGGTGAAGTCATAGTAGGTTTCAGATTGAAGATGTACTTTTATCCAATTTTTTGAGCAGTGCTAATTAACTCTTTGCAATGTAGGGAAAGCTGAAATTTCGAAGAAAAATCAATAGCAGAACACGGAGTTTTGACAGTGAGAATAGCCAAGTATTAGAATATAGGTATCATCACTTTGTTTCCTTTTTATCATTATTTTGGGAATTCTCTAGTATTTGTACTTTTCTTTTAGCTTTGAAAATCGACCAGCATCTCTCCTACAAGGCTTGATTAAAGACATTATCATTCTATGATTTCTGTCCCCTTAAAATATTTGAATTCCTTTGCACTATGCAGTACTATTCAAGAAGTTGATGAGGGAAGCCAGAGCTACATCTCTCTCCCAATATCTGAGAAGCTGACTACTCGAACAAGACCACCTCAGGATTTTGTTTGCCCCATCACAAGCCACATATTTTTTGACCCTGTTACCCTTGAAACAGGCCAGACATATGAAAGAAAAGCAATCCAAGAATGGCTTGAAAGAGGAAATGTAACATGCCCCATTACACGGCAACCTCTCTCTGCCAGTATACTGCCCAAAACAAACTATGTTTTGAAGAGACTAATATCATCTTGGAAAGAACAGTATCCTGATCTTGCTCAAGAATTTTCATACTCCGAAACACCGAGAGATTCATTTAGATCCTCCACAAAAGAAATCCGCTTGGCCTCCACTCTATACAAAACAAGTGATATATCCTGTGATAAGAGCATAGATGACTATCTTAACTATAGGAAGAAAAGATTTATGCGTGCAGCAGTATCTACATCACCAACCAGTGTAATATCCCAAGCAGCAGTAGAAGCAATTATCAATAATTTAAAACCCTATGGTTCTTGTCTCTCTACTTCAGACAGCTTACAAGAATGTGAAGCAGCTGTGTTGGCAATAGCCAGATTATGGAAGGAATCAAAGGCTGATCCTGGGGTTCAGTCTTTTTTATCCAATCCAACAATTGTAAATGGTTTGTGGAAATACTGTCAGCTTCTCTGAGCAGAGAAGTTCTCAGAACATCAATTTACATACTCTCAGAGCTAGTATTTGCAGATGAAGGTGTTGGGAATACTCTAACAAGTGTAGATTCTGATTTTGATTGCCTAGCTGCTCTGCTAAAGAATGGGCTATCTGAGGCTGCTGTTCTTATATACCAGCTGACCCCAGCATTTGCTCAGCTTTCAGCTCATGACCTTGTATCCTCCCTTGTCCTGACAGTTTTTAGATGATATTCAGTTTGTAATGGAGCCCAAGGATGCTGCCATAGCATTGCTTGAGCAGATTCTAATGGGAGGTAATGAATGCAGCAGGTCCCTCAGTGCCTTCAGTGTTATTTCTGCAAATGGAATTCCAGCCTTGGTCAAGTGTTTGGATAGATTGGAAGGAAGGAGATCCATTGTTTCCATACTTTTATGTTGCATGCAAGCTGAAAAAGATTGCCGGTGCTTGATAGCAAATAGAATTGAATTGTCACCTGTTCTAGAATTATTTCATGCTGGAAATGAAAGTGTAAGAGGCATATGTGTAGATTTTCTCTCAGAGCTCGTTCAGTTACACAGGTACACTTCGCATATTAAATCTTCACTTCTCATTTATGATAAATCTGAAGACTGAAGTACACAATTTTTCTTACTTTGCAAATCCTTCTAATGATTAAAGCTACCAAATTTTGAAATAACAAAACTAAACACAAAACCTTTGAACTTGATTTCATGTTAACCTAATAAGGACAAGTCTCAAAACCTGTGAGTGTGTGTGTCTGGTGTCATTCATTCCAAATAGATGTTTATTCATGTAAAGAATTTTGATAGCAACTACATTGCAATTGCATTGATCAAACTAAAGTTGCTATTGTACCCTTCCCCATAAGAAGGTAAAACTAGGGTCTTAGGTTAAAGAATCATTTAGTGCATAACTTACTGATATAAAAACAAAGTTGCAATAGTACCTAGATACAGTATTTTCACCAGGAGTTATTTGGAGTTAGGTTCTAAAATGATTCCAATCGTACTCCTAAATGGTTCAGTGTATTAGACACTGCACACAAATTTACATGTGTGCTTCTTTTTATGGAGCACATGTACCTTTTGATTTATTTTTCCTTTCCTTGCTCAGTACCCTGCCTAACACCCTCAATGGAGATTCTATTCTTTCTATGCTGTCACAGGAGGACATTCCGCAACCAGATATTGCAGATAATTAAAGATGAAGGAGCATTTAGTACCATGCACACCTTTCTTGTGTATCTTCAAATGGCTCCTGCAAAGCAGCAACCGGCCATTGCTGCTCTTCTTCTTCAGCTTGATCTCTTGGTTTGCCTTGATTCTCTGAAATCAACATTAATAGTGTTAAATTTTTAAATAATGTTCCTAACATACACCACTATTACATCTAACTATAAATTCCACTGATTATCACTTTTCCAGGTTGAGCCACGGGAGATGAGCGTGTATAGGGAAGAAGCTATAGATATATTAATTGAAGCACTCCGGAGAAAGGAATTTTCTGATTCTCAAATGATGGCTCTAGATGCTTTAATATCTCTATCTGGGCGTCTAACTTCCTCAGGGAAGTCCTATACCAAAGCCTGGTTACTCAAGATTGCAGGGTTTGATCAACCTTACCATGCCTTGATGAAGGCAGAACAGCTGAGAAAAGATGACAATGATTTGATGGAAATAATGGTTTGCATATGTCTAGTTTTTGGTTTGTCATAGAGCATATTACTCATTATATTCAACCTTGTATCTATCCTGAATCTTATATACTTACTATATAGGAAGAGGAAGAGGAAGCTGCAAGCTCTTGGGAGAGAAGGGTAGCTTTTGTACTTTGCAACCATGAGAATGGCTCAATATTCAAAGCCTTGGAGGAATGTCTCAAGAGTGATTCCTTAGAAATGGCAAGGTCATGCCTTGTCCTTGCTACATGGCTCACGTACATGCTTTCTACTCTTCCTCATACTGGTGTAAGAGATGCTGCTCGCAAGTCCTTGCTTGATGAATTTATAAATGTCCTCCAATCATCCAAGAACCTAGAGGAAAAGATTTTAGTGACCCTTGCTATGAAAACTTTTGTCAGTGATCCATGTAAGTACAATGCATCAGAGGTAATGCTTACACAGAACGTTTTCATGCCTCTTCAAATAAAAATGAACTCAAACTCTCTAAATTTAGCTGCACTTGAAGCACTGGGGGTTTATGCTAAATGCATCTACAGAACTTTTAGAAAGCTTAAGAGGAATTCATTGGTGGTCAGAGATATAATGCAAGCCTTGATGAATTTACCATCTGTAGATGCAGTAAGTGGCGTGGAGGAGCATTCATGTCCTTGATTTAAAATAATATAGACAATTAGATAACTAAATCCTACTAATGTTGTGTTTCTTAGACAGAGTTATGGAGTTGTTCTGAAATGGTTGAGTTAGATTCAAGCGCAAATGGTGAGGTTCTGTCTTTGCTTCATCTAAATGATCGACTTTTAAGCAGCCATTCTGATGGAACCATAAAGGTTTGCACCTAAACAGAACATATTCAATCTTTTCATACCTGCTCAAGGATACATGCACAACTGCAATTATGTGGGGTTGTTTATTTCCTTCTGCAACAGCTAAGGCCACAATATCTTTCTTGTAGGTGTGGGATGTTGGAAAAAGGTTACCAAGGTTGGTTCAAGAAGTTCGTGAACATACAAAGGCTATCACATGCCTCTATGTACCATCTTCAGGTGACAAACTATATAGTGGTTCCTTTGACAAAACAATTCGGGTAAGCCATCACAAGTTTTCTTTTTTAAGAAAAATCGGTTTTGCATGCTTGTTTTGGCTATTTTAGTTGAAATGGGAATATGGTGGAACATTATTCACACACCAATGACCTCTATTACATAGGAAAGAAGTAGCTCAGAAATCGGAACTGATAATGATAGCCTTCAAATAATCAAATACCCTTTGGTGAGAAAATTATACATTACTCCCAAGTCCAAGAGCATAATAATTTCATACTCTCTCATCTCATATAAATAGTGTGTCCCACTATAAATTTAATTTAACTAGCATTTCTTAGAGTTTTTAATGGAGACGTTTGGAGTTTGAATCCCCCCTCGCCCACTTAATATGTATAAAAAACATATATAAGAGCTTCTTTTTTTCTTTGTTTCGATTGATTTGTTCTTGGTACTACACACTTTTTCATAATAAATAACATTAGTGACTAGATGATTCCAACAAAATGGTGAAGGCAAAAAACCACATGTTCCTATGTTTTATGTATTAGACATATGCTAAACAAACTTTCCTGCAAAATATAGCTACATGTTTGCTGTGTTAATTTCACTAAACAATTGTTTTATGTATTTCTTGACTATAGGTCTGGTCATGTAAACCTGAGGAAATTCACTGTATTCAAGTTCATGATGTGAAAGAGGCAGTATACGACTTGACAGCCAATTCTAATGTGGCATGCTATATTTCTCATGGAACTGGGGTCAAGGCAAGTGCTAAGTGTTTTATTTAAACAGCTAGGACAAATATGCAGCCCATAACAAAAAGAGCTTTGCTGACATTTGTGTTATCACAGGTGTATAACTGGTCTGGGACTCCAAAGCATATAAATTTCAACAAATATGTGAAATGCCTTGCCATGACTGGGGACAAACTATATTGCGGTTGTTCTAGTTACGGTATCCAGGTAAACTTCACAAAATCACAAAACATTGCAATCACGAAACACATCAATGTTAGATAACAGTCACAAAAGCTTATTAATAATTTGAAAGAAAAAACATATATATGGCAGGAGGTTGATTTGTGCAATTACACAACAAACACATTCTACTCTGGTACAAGGAAATTGTTAGGAAAACAAGTCATACATTCCTTGCATGTTCATAAAGACCTCCTCTTTGCTGGTGGGTCTTCAGTTAATGCTATAGCTGGAAAGGTATGCAACTCTCACATCGTTGTTATTATCAAGCATAATTAGCAACGACAGTTTGGCAGCAGAACTGATATTGTGCCATTTTTTTTTTTTGCTTGTTTTGCATATGGAAGGTGTTTTCGCTTTCCACCAAGGCAGTAATTGGATCATTCCCAACAGGATTTGATATCCAACGCATAGCCGTCAACAGTGACTTCATTTATACAGCCACAAAATGTGGGTTCATTGAGGTTTGGGTGAAAGAAAAAGTTAGAAAAGTTGCTTCTATCAAAATGGCTGGTGGTGGACATGCAAAAATTACGTCATTAACATCAGATATAAATGAATTAATGCTTTTTGCTGCTTCCTCTGATGGCAGAATCCAGGTTAGTACACAAAACCATAAACTAACAAAATAATGGAAGACTCAGATATTTGTGGTCATCACTCAGTTCTGATTTCAATTGTGGTTGCAGGTTTAGGCTCTAGACTAGGCTTGTGGTAAAAATGAGTGTAGACTATGTTCCTCTTGTAAATTAAATGTTCGTAACTTCTCTTTCTTTTTCCACACCTAGCATGTTTAAGAATTTATTTATGTCGAATTCAAGGTTGTTGAAAAGAGATAGAGGAATACTGTTAATGCAACCTATGTACACTATATTTTCTGTACAATTTGCCATACAGGAATGCCCATATAGACATAAAGTTGATCTAGGAAGATCCTTGATTGGGCTAAAATAAAAGACAATTAATGGGTCCTTGATTTTAGTCTCAATTAGGGATATTATCCTAAATATAACAAATACATGACAAATACTATACATGTGATATACTAACAAGTAATATCTTTGCTCAAAGTCAAGGTGGTGCAAAGGAAGCCATCTTAAGTTTGGAGATAAGCCAAAAGTCTTGTAACTCAGTAGAAACCTTCTACTTCTAGCACTTTCAATGGAGACATTTAAGACTCAAATCCCACATTCCCATTATTTCTATCAAATTTTCAATAATAAAAAAATGGAGCAAGTAACTATTAAACAGTAAACACCAATTTTTTTTAAAGAAGATAAAATAAATTTACCATAGACATGCAATAAACCAAATCAACCAAAGCAACAAAGATACGACACACAGATTTGGTCAAGAGGTGGAAAACCAAATGATAACCTCTCAAAAAGGAAAAGACTACAATTGGATGGGGACACAAACGGTCTCAGAAAATCCTCTAAATAAGGAACAATTACAATAGTCAATAACTCAAAAAAATTTTGTAGCTTATACTTCCTACTTCTAGTCTGATTAAATACCGTTTATGGCTTAAAAATACTGTAGCAATACAGTGGAACTCACATTTTTTCAGCAAAAAGCACAAACGCAGAGGTGCTCTCTGTTTCAGAGGAATCCAAACACTCACTTCCCATGCAATTTCTGCAAATGCTCCTTTGGAATTCTTATGTAGCAATTTCTTCCATGAACTCTTTTGTTTGCCACAAAGCCAGAACATCTGGCACTTAGTCATTGGAATATTTCTAATAAGATGGAGTGAGTGCCTAAAACCTTTTCATAATGTCACTTTGCCTCCAAGCTAATATCGAGTGATGTAAATCAATAATAATTATCTTAGTATGTAATTAGGATAAAAAGACTTTAATTTTTAATTTTTTTAGATTGTGACTAGGAGATGAAGCATTGCATTGTATCTATCTTATGTGTTGAAACGATGTACATTCATTCATTTTTATGCAGTATATTCATTCATTTTTATGATCTTGATTCTTTTCCTGAAACTGATTTTGGTTCTTCTTTGCTTGATTTAGATTTAAAGATCTCACATAATAGCTAATATCTGTTAATGTCTACTTAGAATTATGGTCATTGTTGTTCTTAATTCGAATGGGTTAAACTAAAAACTAAATGGGAATCATCTTGGCTCTCTGCTACCACTATGGGATTTACTTTACTAACTTGTGACTAGGAGATGAAGCATTGCATTGTATCTATCTTATGTGTTGAAACGATGTACATTCATTCATTTTTATGCAGTTAGCCGACTTCTTTATAAACAAGTAAAGAGGCACTCAGAATGAAAAGGACTTTATGCTTGATTATTGAGAATTTCATAGATTTTCAATCTCACACTTTTAAAATATTCCTCACAGTGCCTCATTATTCATATATAACACAGATTTAAATCAAAAACAAAAAAAAACACAAACCTAAAAAAAAAACCAAAAAAAAAAAGATTGACGAAGGTTGAGATTTTCGAAATCTGATGAGAGAGGCAAGCAATTCAGAATGAGTAGGAGGATATATATCCTGTCATGAATTTAATCGGACAATGATCAATTCATCATCATTGTGCCCCACTCATAATTATGAATAAAATCAAGAATAAAAAACAAACGATTATATAAAGAGAAAAGTAACAAGGGAAGAAAACACAGAGAAGAAACCATCAGAAGTATTGGATTATTGCATCAACTCCGACACTTTAAAAAGTGTCTCAGACGACCGTCGTGAGAATTTTAAATCCAAATTCATCACTTGATTTCACTATTTCATACAAAACAAACTAAAAGATATAGAGAGAGTAAGAGGAAGAGAACTACGGCTTCTGATAAGAAATCTAATTGTTTGGAGGCACAAAGCGATCTCTATTTAAAGGACACGGGCTTCGTCATTAGGGTTTCTGTAATTTATTTGACGATTCTACCCTCCTCAACCAATCGGGTAAGAATTAGGTTATTAAATCCACTAAAGCCCACTTCAAGATAAAAAGCCCGGCCCAATATTTGTACCAAGCGGCAGGTTTAACCGCAGCTACGACGCCGTTTTCCAAATAAAAACAGGCGAGCTGAATTGCAAACTTGCAAGATATCGTCCTCGTTTGGATTTTAACTACAATTTTATTTCATTTCCATCAGCAGCCATTTCATTAATATTTTTTATTTTTTTTATTGAGTGCCGCATATATTTAGTTTGTCCATTATTTATGTAGCCTAACAAAAAAATTAAATTAATTAAATAATTTGCATAATAAAAATGATTGATATTATTTTATTAGATGAACTAAACATGCATGACAAGCAATGTTATTAAACTCAGCTCGAACTAGCTGGTCAGGCCAGTAATCTAGTTACTCAACACATAGACCAATATGGGTCATCAATTGGATTAGATGTGCATAAGATCTGGTAAAACCTGGCAAGTTTTAAGCAAATCATGTGACCTAATTGGATTTTAATGACCCAGTTAGGTTTGTAAATTGTACAAAATTACATCAATAGGTCAATCTCATTGATTTTTTTATTGTTTAATGTGTAATAATGTGGTAATTTAAATAAGAGAAAACCTAAAGAGATATTAAAAAAAAAAAAAAAAAAAACCGTTCTCTCACTTCTTAGCAAATTCACACTATTCTACCCATCACTTTTCATAGTTCCAGTTTCCCAAACATGCAACTCTGCATCAATTTTTTGCTATGAACATATTATTTTTTAATTTCACGTAGTTGTTTAAACCTTATTCTCTCTTCTTTTGTTTACCTTTTTTTTTTTTTTTTTTTTGTCATATTTGTTTATTGCTTTAAGTTTAAGTCTTTAACAATTTTTTTTCTCTTTTTTATCTCCATCATTTGAGATTTTCTTTTTTTAATTTTATTTTAATATGCATAATTTAAAGACATTTAATAAAAATTTTATTTAGCAAAAACTTTGTTGCAATTTTATAACATTGGTTTATTATGCTTGTGAATTTTATAGAATTTTTAATGATAAACCTTATTTTGAATTATAATAGCAGGTTTAATTTAGGCATATGCCTTAGCATTTTCTATTTTCTAGAAAACTGTATCATTTTCTAGTGTTTGGTAACGACTTTAAAAATGAGATTGATAATTTTTTTGGTGTTTGGTATGCAAATTATTATTTTTATTTTTATTTTTTATATTTCTTTTGTAATTTAAAGCATGTGTTTTTATGTAAACCAACTAATGTAATCAATATAAATAAATAACCAAGAATGAATTTGGTTTTCATACTAAAATTTTGATAATAGATGCAATTAAAATTAGTTATCAAATTTTCATGATCTCTACTACTCATCTCGCTCATATATATGGACAGTAACATACATACATACATATATACAGGGCCGGCTTGAGATATTTTGTGGCCTAAGGCGACCATGTTCAATGGGGCCTCTTTTTATATAATTTAATAATTCAATTGAAGTAATTTTCATTTATTGGTAAAAAAAAAAAAAATTTAAACTTGTTTTATCAAAAAATCTAAATCATTTATCAGAGTGTCAAAATATTATATATATATATATATATATATATGATTGTATTTTAACCACTATCAACAGCTAAACAAATAAGCAAATTTACATCCAAAATCACCATTTAATGATAAAAATGAAAAGAAAAAATTTAGCTCTATCGAGTCTCCATTGTTCACAACACCCTAAAATTGTAGCAGTATTCACCAAGCTAATATGTAATAAAAGAGGAAAAGTAAAAAAATAAAGCTTCTTTTTTTTTTTTTTTTTTTTTTTTTTTTTTTTTTTTTTTTTTTTTTTTTTCTGTACATCATGTGGGTCACTTTGTGGCTGTGTGATAAGTTTAGGAAGGGAAATATTAAAAATACTAAACACTTGACTGAATAATGACTATAAATAAAAGGGTGAGGAGGTAACACCTTGACAGTAAATGAAGCTACTTTTTCAATATGTGGCTTCTGTTTTATCTTCTACCACTGCCATAAGAAAATGAAATTTTAGGAAGAAAAAGAAGTAGAGTGAGAGCTTGACACAAATCTGAAAGGTTTTTAAGAGCCAAACCTGAAGGGAGAAAGATCAGAACCATAACAAATTTCAAGCTGCTACATAAAATTTAAATGGGGAGAATGGCAGAGTTTCTAGCAATGAGTATAAAATCTAAGGTTTGAGATTGATTTTTTTGGGTCTTGTTTTTAGTTTTTCTTTATTGAGTTGTTGAGAGAGAAAGAAAGATTTTTTCTGTTTGTGTTTTGGGAGACTGAGTTGTACGCTCAAATCAAAACTCCCAAACAGAGATCGAACCGTCAAGAGCACAGCTCACGAAGAGATTTTTTTTTTCTTTATTTTTTCTTTGAGATTATCAATTCTCCTGCATAGCTCACAATTTTTTTTTTTTTTTTATGCTTTTTCTTTGATAAAAAAATTATTTATATGCATTAATTAATATTTGAAGCTTAATTAATATTTTTACACATAAAGAGATAATTTTATTAGTTTAAATTTAGGGGCCTTGTTTTACTTGGGGGCCTTAGGCAATTGCATCCATTGCATCTAGGGTAGATCCGGCCCTGCATATATATATATATATATATATATCAACCACACACACACACACATATATATCAACTATTTGTCTATATACATGAAATTGACATGAGAATACATTTTTAATAAGTACAGATAGCAATAACTTTTAATTGTCTATTATTTTTACTGGTATACTAATTGTTTACTATGGTCAACCACAAGTGTTTAATATTACTCAAAATTATGTATTCATATAATGTATCTACATAATATATTATCACTGCATAGTATTTGCATAATGTATCTACCAACAAATACAATTCCTCTAAACAATTATCATTTATTATATAACAATATTATTAATTTACCATAAAGATTATCTTATGTAAAAGCAATTTAGAGCCGTATAGGCATTATGTTTAAAATTTTCGTCTTTTACTTCATTCATTCTTACTTCTTCTTCTTTATTTTTTAGCACTTTTATGTGCAAAAAAGAACTACTTGGAATCCATCAAACCAAAAAATTCATAGAGAAAAAAATAAAATCAAGTTTGAAATTCAAAGTAAAGAATTGGGATTTTGGTAGAGAGGAATGAAATAATTACCGCTGCGAATATGTTCTCATTTGCAAGTTGGTAGATAGGAATGAAGTTTTTTGTAACCATCAAACAAAAAAAAATTAATCAATTTTTTTTATAGTTAGATCTTGAACTCCATATTTGCTACTCAATGAGCTATGAGCTATATGTTAAAATAAAATTTGAGATGTTGGGTGAGTTATAAAATTCTATGGTAACTTTTTAGAGTATAAAATAACAAATTTTGTAAGAATCCAGAAACTCAGAGGCGGAGACCAGTTTTTTTTGTGGTACCAAACACTGAAAAATGTGGAAAACTATATTTACAGAAAGTTTTCTAGCGAAACAAATAGAGCGATATTTAATTTTTAAAATCTTTTTATTTGACCCTATGGTTAGAGATGGCAATTTTGTCCTGCCCCACTTAACTCGCCTCTCCCCGCTTCGGCCCGCACGGGTTTTTCCCGCCTCGTAAAAGTAGTGGGACGGAGATGGGGTAAGATTTTAGCCCCACATCACAAGTCGGGGTGGAGATGGGTTTAGACTTTTTAGATCCACCCACCACACCCCTCCCCATTCCCACCCCGCCTCGTGTTGCTAAAAGGTTATATAATTGTAAATATATCAATATTACCTCATTTTATTCTATCCAATACGCTTCTTTGCCTTTATTTTGTTATGTATTATACTATGAGATTTTTTGTTTTTGCTTTTTTTTTTTTTTTTTTTTTTGTGATTGTCTTGTTAAACACTTGGATATATTATTCAATTTTTTCTAAAAATTGATTTGATTTGATGGGATAGATTTAATTGTAATTTCAATTATATTTTTATTAACGAAATAGGTTTAATTAAAAAAAATGTACTAGTTGTAAAGAAAATTAATAAAAAGTAGAGTTTTACGAGGTGGGGCGAGACTTTGGGGGCCCCAAAGGGCGGGGATGGGGTGAGAAAGTTTTCCCATCATGTGAGGCGGGGCGGGGTGAAGATAGGACATGACAAAACTATGCGGGGCAAGGACAAAGACTCCATCCTTTGGCCCTCTGCCGCCTCATTATCATCCCTACCTATGATTCGACCATTGACCTACTAGTTAAAATAGAATTTTTAAAATTCAAATTCTAAAACATCAATGTGTAAAATTCAAAAACTCCCAAACATTAAAGCCTAAAATTCAAACAATCCAAACTTTATGGTTGTAATTTGTAATTTAGTCAAAAATAAACAAATCTCAACGGCGGCGTTTCGCCATATATCCGATTTAACCGCTTATCGCTGCCGTCATCGATTGCCAAAAGGCCCAAAACCCCTCTCTCTCTCTCTCTCTCTACGAGTGACGACAATGGCTTCCGATGGAGTTCCTCCTATAATCGCTGCTCAGCTCAACTACCTTCTCTCTCACTTTCCCCTCAGTGTTAAGGTAACACTCTTCATCTTTCCCTTCCATTTTCTCGGAAACCAAACAGAGCTAAAAAAAAAAAAAAAAAAAAGCCTAGATCATACAAATTCATTTTATTCCTTTGCAGATTGAACATTTGTGGTCCGGTAGCAAGTTCTCCACTGGAGTCATTGACCGCTTCACAATAGTCATTCCCTATTGCCTTGACTTCATAAAATGTCAGTGAGATCTGGTACTTCCAAGTACTTCACTATTTTCTTCTTCGTAACCTAAATTTAGATTTGGTTGAACTTGTAGGGGATTTTATATACAATTCAGAATCGCCAATTTCTGCGCCGGATGTTATATTTGGAGCCGAAGATGAAAATTTTCTTTCATTTCTGGCAAGGAATGATGGAGTTGAAGGTAATGCAAATTCGGCGAAGAATTGTTTATCTGATTGGAATGGCAAGGACCCAACGCGGCTTATGGTTCTTCTTCAACAGCTTAGGTCAGTGATTTCTGTGATTAGTGTTTTTAATTTTTTGAGAGTTCATGTGGTTTAGCTAGTTAGGTTGAAATTTGAAATGCAATTGTTTTTTGGTTTTATAGGGATCAATATATGAACTATCAGAGAAAGCGTGTTGATGAAGTCGATGATGATAGGTTGAAATTTGAAGTTAGCACTATTGCGTTTAGGGAGGTAATGTACAGTTTTGATTTGAATGCTATAGATATGAGAAATAATGTTAATAGTTTTGATGGGAAAAATACGATATGTATGCATAATCGATTCTAAATTTGTGATGAATGTTATGGGATTATCGCGGTTGTACTTCAGGGGCTGGAATTAGTGGTTTACTTCTTCTTTTTTTAGGTGGTAATATTTTGAGTTCATTATTAAAGATCTATGCTTGTGTTTCTGACTTTGTGCAAGAAGCATAGGTGATCGCTTGCAATTGCGTTTCATATTTATGTTTTGAATGTGAAAACTTGAAGGCATCCTTTTCCACCTTTTTCAAGGCATTATATGGAAGAAACAAGGTGGATATGGTGTAAATAATCCATATTAGATTGGGAAATGAGAATGGGTGTTGAAGAGGAAAATGGTGAACAATGGCTTCATTTGTAACTTGACATATGATACGGCAGTGGTGTTGTGATCAAGAATGGGGAAGGAGCCAAGGGTAATTATTTTTTCGTAATCGTGATGCTATAAATGTACAAGGAATCAGTTATTTATTGAACACATAAGCTAAAGTCTGGGTCATTAACAGTGTCTATTCTTCTCTCTCTTCATGCTCTCTGAGTGGATGTTCAAAAATATGAAAATGAAGAAATAGGATTGTTGGGAATCACGGACTGGTCATGTAGGCTTGGCATGTGACCTTCCTGCTTGCTACATGGAGTGTTTTTTTTTTTTTTTGGTGGAGGGTGGTGGGGATGTTGTGTGGAAATACTAAAAGGAAAAATAAAATAGGGTGGGTTTTTTGGTATAAGATGGGAGTGTGACACCAATCATGTGAATTGGACCTTGTCTATATTAGTGAACCATGCTGATGTTGCTTCTCTGTCCATAGAAAGCTGATAAAAGGTTTACTTATGAGCAATTTTTTTTAACATGTGGTCTGGAACTTATTTCTTTTTCTTTAATAAGATACTTTCTTACTATTCTGGCAGTGGATCCAACTATTTTTTAGCCATGTGAGGGTTCTTTATTAATCTCTTTGTTAATTGTGTTAAAGTAATTTGTAATTATCAAATTTCTGCTTCTATTTTTTTTCTCCCCCATAATTTGGTTTTCAACAACATCAAAACCATAGTCCCAAATGTTATGTGATTGGCTTATGGATTCTGAACAAACTAATTGGGATCGTTCAAATGTTATCTTCTCCGTCATTTTGTCCTATTCAAAAGCATACTCTCTCTTTTCATTTCTTCCACTTGAATGAAATCATTCTTCCTCACCAGTACATTAATCAATCTCTTTTGCACATGACCAAATTGTATCAAGTGACTCTCTTTCTTTTCATCAATGGTAGCTGCCCTTATATTTATCTTAGTCTAAACTATTAACATGTATTCTTTTCCATCAATTATCCTATCCAAAATCATCCTCTCACACCTCCTTTTTTTTCCTACTACTGCTACTAGTGTTTTTTAGTTCTTCCCTAACTCTTTTCATTCTCAAGAGCTTACATCAAATCACTCTTCCTCATTGGTACTTTAATCACTCTCCTTTGCACTTGACTAAACCATCTCAAGTGATTCTCCCCTATCTTTTCATCAATGGGAGTGACCCCATCTTTAATTGAAGTTATTCGTTTGTATCTTTCCTTGTATTTCCACTTGTCCATTTTAGCATTTTCATTTTAGCTGCACTCATTTTTTGAAAATGTTGTTTCTTAGTAGCTCATCATTTGGTACCATATAGCATGACTGGTCTTATAGTAGTCTTGTAAAACTTTTCCTTTAACTTAATAAATATTCTATGATCACACAATACTGAGGATGCCCTTCTCCATTTCATCCACAATGCTTGTATACTATGTTTCACATTATCTTCAATCTCAAGCTCTCCACATTCTTGTGAATTGTTAATCCAAAATATCAAAGGTATTTACTTTTTGGTATCCCTGTACATAGGGGTTTTTAGTAACAAGATAAATGAAGATGGAACTATAAAATTACACTCCATGTACTTTGTTTTAGACTTACTAAACCCAGAACTTTTAGAATCTAAAGTTTCCCTCTAGATTTACAAGTTGGCATTGACTTCATGTCTAGTTCATTCACTAAAGCTCTATTGCCAGCAAAAAGAAAAAACACCATGGGACTTTATCTTGAATCGATCTAGTAAGTTCATCATAACCAATTCAAATCAATATAGACTTTAAAGCTGAACACAAACCTATCATTAATGCCACACATATTCTCATACATATCATTAATCAACTTGATATACTTTAGCTTAATATATTTAGGAGGAACTCCTTTTTTTTCTAAAACCTACTACATAACCTCCCTAGGTACTCTAGCATATGCTTTTCTTTTTTATATCAATTAAAACATCTTTATAGGCTTCTTCCATGTTTTGCTATTAAATGTCTAAGTAAGAAATTGCTTCCATGGTAGACTATCCTAGCATAAAACCAAATTTAGTATCTGATATTGTTGTTCCATGTAATGACCCAAGGAAAAGAGCTAACCATATCTGTGCTATACCTCAAAAGGACTTGTCTAGTCACAATTGAGGCTCCTCATAGTTGTAAATAAAACCCAGATCTACCCGGGATATGCTCGATGTGGGACATGACACACACACCCACACAACACACACTCATTCAATATCCAATCAATATGGGGTGTCACAGATTCATAAGTTTAATTTCACAATAATTTGGACAGTTTTGAATATTCCCGATAATTTGATTTCTTTTGTTTTATTTTTATGGTTTCTAATGATATTATTTTTTGTTTGTGTGATTAGCATTTCTATATTTGTGTGTTCCTATTCCATTTTATCGACTTCAATGGCTCAAAATTTAAAAGTTTGATGGGCTCGGTTAAGTTCTTCTATATGTGCTGTCTTCATTTAGTCACCAATTTTTACTGTTTAAGCCCCATTGTTCTATAGATTATGTCTTGAATGGAAAATTCAGCACTTGGAATTTTGCCTTAACGCCCATTACTATCCTACAGGGAATTGAAATGCATTTGAGTTCTAGTGCTGAAAAGGTATCAATTTTAAAGAACATGTTCACATTTTTTCTAATTTAGTCTATGAGCTGATCCATGGTGATTTTAAATACTTCTTATAGCTTTTTATTATATTTGTGGTTTTTATGCCTTTGACTTTTAGCGTAGCCAGAGGAGGTGAAGTTTGCAGTGCCTCTTACAGAAATGAACATTGATAAGATGGTGCACGGGTGCCCTTGGAGACATTCACCAAAGATATACTTGCAGGTTTTATTTTTCTTTCATTTTATCCTTATCTTTTTCTTGGCTCTTAATGTTTTTCTTTAGCATCTTGAACTTTTGTCTTCTTTTTGATTGATGAAGGTTATCTACCCTGTTGGGAGAAAATATGTATCTGCTTCTTCAGCACCTCGTCTGAAATTACTATCTACCTCTGACTTGAAGTCTATCTTTTCTATTGAAGATTTCAAACTTCCTCCATGGTTGGATGGAATGTATGTTATCATATCATTCTGCCTTCATACAAGGATGTGTGTCAACATATCATCATGTTCATAGTTTTTTTTTTTCTCCTCCATAGGTGCATGGCAGAATATCTTCCCCATCTGGAAGAATCTCTTGAGAAACAGGTCAGCTGCATAGTCTTCATCTAGTGAGATAGTTTGCACTTAAAGCATGAATTCATCATATAGTTGTTTTTTTATTGAAGATCTTGGAGGCAGTTTCACTTATTGATGTTAGAAGGCGCTTTATTGAGTCATTAGCCCCTCTGTTCGGAAGGCCGTTAGAAGCTGATCCGGTATGCATACCAGGCGTTATAATGTTTTGCAAAATTGTTTGAACCATTAAGACTTATTAGTTGGTTATCATTACTTTTCTTGACAGATCTTTTGCAGAAAGGCAACATTTCTTGCTGGCTCTGGGGCATTTACATTCCTGGTATAATATTATTTCCTCATTTTTTGCTTATATTATCCCATTGAGCCTTGAGGCCACACTGCGTGGCAAGGAGTTGATAAATGAATTATCCAAAATTTTTACCATAATAATTGCAAACTTCATGACTAATGCAATAGGTTGTGTGTAGTTTCATACACTAGATCTTCAGTTGAAATAAGGTCAAGTTCTGCAAAGCAAGTTGACCACACATTTAGCCTAGGGGAAAATGCAGATAGACAAAGATTAAGTTACAGAACATGTTTAGCATTACCTTGTAGAAAATTATTGGATGGTGTTCTCCATTTGCCTGTGTTGTATCTGCCTTGTTTCTAGTCATTTTTTGGCCATCCGTTTTACCAAAAAAAAAAAAGGTACTCTATATGCACTTAGCAACTAGTTGTTTTCCTAATTTTCTGTAGTTATTGCAATGGACTTTCAGTAAATTTCAATCCATTTATATTTTTGAGATTTTGAGTCTGTACTGTTTTATACTCAACAATTGTTGACATTTTGGAAATTTTTTTTTAATGGCTTATGAATTGTATTTAAACCGTCTTTCCTATCATTCTTCATAGATATGTGAGAAGCCTGTGGCTATTGTTGGACTATGGCACTATCATCTGTATGAGGGCACTAGGCAGACAAATATTTTTTGCAAATTCAGTGGTGTTAAACCTATTTTCTAACACACTGAAAGGATTCATATCAGTTAAATGAATGATAGTAATTTTAGATTCCTCTATGACTAGGGTATCATCTTATTTAAGCATAAATTGGATTGTGCCAGAAAACATCTAGTCATGTAGTGGTTGCAAACTCTCGTATTGGTATACAATTCTTTATTTTCTACCGTGGGTATTTTTATTTTCAAAGGGTTTTGGTATGAAACTTGTTTTATTTTGTGATGATTGATTCTATAGATTAATTTTTGTTATTTGCACGTGAACAAACTCCTCAAAGTCCTGTTACTGTAGGTTCACTTCAGCATTTCAACTCAGTTTCCAAAGCAGCAACCAGGTTTGATGCTTCAAAGTTCTCAGGTATAAGTTTTTCCCCTAATACAGCCATACATTTTAATGTAGCTATAAGAATGTGCACAGCCATACATCTTATCCAATTACATTGCCTGTTAATGGAATTGTTAAACCCCAAGTGCTGAATTATGCCACTTGTATGATTTCATAAACATTTGAATGGTATATGGTTTGGTGGTATCTTCATTAGCCCTACTGGCTTCTTTTTTGTTCATAGCAATAGGTAATTCCTATTTGCAACATATGTGCTAATGAGCTCTATCCCAAATGACACGCTCTCCCCTTCGTAGAAGGCACAGTTGTAAAATTTAGTACAAGGAGAAGTGTCTGACTTTTAAATCATGCACTTTCACATTTTGATTCTGTTGTTTTTCCATTTAGATCACTGTGCAAATAATATCAATAAGCTATTGAGTTTATCCAAAACAAAAGATCGATAAACTTTATAAGGAACCACTGGGCCTTTAAAGCTTAAAGAATGTATTAGGCCAATGTGTATCTGTATTGTTAGAGAAGGCTTTTCATCGGTGACCAATTAATGGTCTTCAAATCATCTCACTGATTAGCTTATGTCAATGTAATTGTAGCATATGAACTCCCACGGTGTACCAGCCAAGTCACCTCTTATTACTGAGTATCCATGGAGTCCAAGATGGGAAACATCAGTAATGGCTGAGAAAATCTTGTGAGTTATTTCAATTACTTTTGGTTCTAGCATTTGCTTTTCCATGCATAATTTTGCTGACATGAATAATTTTTTTAGTGAGTTTTTGGTGGATGAGGCTTTGAACTTCAAGAGGTACTGCAACGAGGCTCAACTACAACACTAGTGTGTAGTTACTGTTCTTTAAGCTCACTATCACTCTATTTGTGTAAAGTTTCTCCGTTGATATTCTTGTTTAATATGATCATATATTAAAGCTGTTGATGCTTATGTATAAGTTACTTCCAGTGCATGATGACCTGATTGTTTCTTTAGCTTGTTGAGGACCAAATTTAATGTGCCTTGCGTACAATGGAATGCCTATCAAAGTGAATGTCAGTGATGGAATCTAGAATAAGAATCTAAATTTCAGAGTTTTCTTGTGATTACTCTGATCTGTCTGATGCTATGAACCAATAGAAAATGCTGATATAAAAGAAAACCCAATCTTCATTGCTGGAACTAAATAATGAACCCTTCTGGCAATTGGTTGTTGAGATTCCTTGATAAGTGAGTTCTTAATTCTCACATGGTTCTTGCAAAGCATTGGGTTTTCAAGCAGCAAATGGAGATTAATAATTTCTTGAAACATAAATTCATTGCGTAAAACAGTGAAGCTTTTTAGGCTAACTGAAAACAGAACTGCCCAGTACTGATTGTATCTGCAATAAGTAAATTTTGGATTTCAATGGGATTCTAGCTTATCTGCAAGCTGGTCTTTCTAGCAGTCACTACTTGCAATTGCGAGCTTGCGCGAAGGAACGGGCAATCATGTTTTGCAATGCCAATAATTGAGATCCAGCAATTGTTCAAGAATACATTTAAAACAAACAAACAAACACAGGCAGGAGATCCACATGTAGTGTTTTTATTATTTTTATTTTTCCCTTCTTTATTAATATATGTAGATAAAATAATCAACCTTTGGAAATAAATTTAAAACAGTAAAAAAAAAAAAAAAACGGTAGGTGTTTACATTGTTGTCAATACGCTCTTGTGTTCGATTGACGTCTTAAATCACAATCAATAGTTTCAATACCTCGAAAGTCTCAAACCATCTCGATCAATACTATTCGCATTGCTGGTTTCAAACTGTTTCAGTCGGCTTTTGAATACTATTAGTTGCGATAGCTATGTCTTGTGAAACAAAATTAATTGAATGAAATTGCTAATTTTGTAAACTCTAAGAAAACTAATTTTAAGTTATCACTTGGTGGATTGAAAGTACAGACTGATTTGAAATTCTATCCTTGAATACATCACAATTTTCATACCAATAAGAAAACTAAGACGTTTACCCTTGAGTATTGACATTTTGGGTAATGTCTAATTTTTGATGAATCGTGATTTTGTGTGATTACCCGTCAACCATATTCAGTTTACACAAATTGCTCTCAGACTAATTGAAATAAAGAGTAATTCTAGAACAACATAACCGAACTAAAGGTATTATATTCACAAAATTTTTACAAAATTTTCATCAATAAATATTAAATTATTAATAACAACTCATATTTTAAAATTTGTTGTAAAAATGTGATCTGCATTTCATTTACCTAACCGAACCGCAAACAATATCCGATTCAGTAGCAGTAACAAAAAAGTGACGCACCGAATTCAACGGAAGAACAGGTTAAAAACGGTGGGACCCAGTCTTTTAACGTGCGCGCGAGACCCAAAACAAGCAAAGAAAAAAAAAGAGAGAGTTAGTTGGGAAGTTCGTACACTGTGGCCGTCACTCACAGTCACACACCCACACACAAAACCCATACAACCGATTTCAGAGAAGTTTTAACCCACTTCAAAAAAATAAAATAAATATAAATATCCCGCTCTCTCTCTCTTTCTCAAATTATTACCATCCTAACCTCCGAGTATATCTGTCTCTTTCTTTCTTCTTCAATATTAATACACACCACACCCACTCTCTTTCTCTCATAGCCTCATCCTCCACTCAATTTTCAACTACCAAACCCTAAATTTTCTTCTTTTTCCCAACAATGAGAGAGATCCTTCACATTCAAGGAGGCCAATGCGGCAACCAAATCGGCTCCAAGTTCTGGGAGGTTATCTGCGACGAGCACGGCATCGATCCCACGGGTCGGTACAAGGGAGACGGGTCGTCGGATCTTCAACTGGAGCGAATCAATGTGTACTACAACGAGGCCTCCGGCGGTCGCTACGTGCCCCGGGCGGTTCTCATGGATCTCGAACCCGGAACCATGGACAGCATCAGATCCGGCCCGTTTGGACAGATCTTCCGCCCCGATAACTTCGTTTTCGGACAGTCCGGCGCCGGAAACAACTGGGCCAAAGGTCATTACACTGAGGGAGCTGAGTTGATCGACTCCGTTCTCGACGTTGTTCGTAAAGAGGCCGAGAACTGTGATTGCTTGCAAGGTTTTCATTCTCTCTCTCTCTCTCTCTCATTTCGCTTCGCTTCAATTTTCACATATATACATAGAAATTTGTAGATCCTCTAATAAGTAATTACTGCATCAAATCTGATATTACTAGAAATGGTAATGAAGGATGAGAGTGATATTGCTTTGTCCTTTTTTGTTTTCTCACTTGTTTTTTATGCTTCAATGTGCTTGCTATATGAATTCATATACATATGTGTGTGTTCTTGAAATTAAGAAGAAGAAAAAAAAAAGGCTCACAGTGGATCTGATAGTCAATGCTTTATTGTTTAGCATTATTGTGGTAACTGTTCGATTTGCTTAGTTTTGTACTAATTTATGATTGATGATGATGACGAGGCTTAGTTGTTAGGGGGCCTGCTTTTTTGTCTGGCGTGGAGAACATGACTTTTTGGTGGTTTGTATAATCCAATAGGAAGATCTATTAGTGTTTTTGTTTTGATTATTTTCAATGATTGTGATGGCCTAATTAGATTTTTTATGCCAGCCGACATTGCTTAATTAGCAAAAAAAAAAAAAAACATTTACAGAGGCAGTAAATTTTATGGCACTCATTCGATTAGCCTTGTGGGTCCTTGTTTACAATGAAAAGGAGGAATCACATAATTAGGATTATGGGATATTAGCAATGGTAAAAGGAACATAAAGTGAAATTATAACATCTGCTTTATTTACTGGGATGCACATACAGTCATACACCCATCTTTATTGATGAAATGAATTAAAGTGCATCTGGATCTACATTTGAGTTAGTACATAGAAAAAGGATTTTGAGATGACAAAAGTGATAATTGTGTTTGATTGTTACTGTTTTGAAAATTAACGATTCATAATTAGTGATAATTTTGTCTCTTGTTGGCGAATAATGGCCTCTTAAAATTGTGTATTTTACAAGACACCCTTATATGTAGTGAACATCTTTCAATCAAGATGACACTGTG
This sequence comes from Quercus robur, assembly GCF_932294415.1. Taxonomy (NCBI): domain Eukaryota; kingdom Viridiplantae; phylum Streptophyta; class Magnoliopsida; order Fagales; family Fagaceae; genus Quercus; species Quercus robur. Next base: position 12,441,472 of record NC_065535.1, on the reverse strand, counting down.
CATTATACCTTTTGAGTATAATGTTTGATGATAGCAACAACCTATAATATTTTCTGTAAATATACGAAGCATGACAACTTCAAGCTTTAGACCCGAAGATGTAATTGTAGCAAATTTGAGTTGTAACCTTGGATAGGTTTTATTTTTCTTGTATCCATAACCTTAAGGGGTAGCATTTGGTTGGTGATCACGCTCATGAAGCAGAGGTCACTAGTTTGAATCTCTTTCCCTGCTTAAGAAAAAAGACAAGTTCATTGGCTGGTAAATGGTGTTAATATTAGTTGCTGTATACTAAATTTGCTGGTTAAACTTAAACTGTAGTTTTTATTTTGGCCAGGTTTCCAGGTTTGTCACTCACTTGGAGGAGGTACAGGGTCTGGCATGGGAACCCTCCTGATATCAAAGATTAGAGAAGAGTACCCAGATAGGATGATGCTTACATTTTCCGTTTTCCCATCTCCAAAGGTCTCTGACACTGTTGTGGAGCCATACAATGCCACCCTCTCAGTTCACCAGTTGGTGGAGAACGCCGATGAGTGCATGGTTCTTGATAATGAAGCACTTTATGACATTTGCTTCAGGACACTAAAGCTCAGCACTCCAAGCTGTAAGTATCAAATTGATTTTTGGATTCAATGTCAATATTAAGCACTACCACAGTATTTAAGCTTTCCTTTTTGTACCTCTGGTTTTGTAGTTGGTGACCTTAACCATTTGATCTCTGCAACTATGAGTGGGGTAACATGTTGTCTGAGGTTCCCTGGCCAGCTGAACTCCGACCTTCGGAAGCTTGCTGTTAATCTGATCCCCTTCCCACGTCTTCACTTTTTCATGGTGGGTTTTGCACCACTCACCTCTCGTGGGTCCCAGCAGTACATCTCCCTCACTGTCCCAGAGCTGACTCAACAAATGTGGGATTCCAAGAACATGATGTGTGCTGCTGACCCCCGTCATGGCCGCTACCTGACAGCCTCAGCAATGTTCAGGGGAAAGATGAGCACCAAAGAGGTCGATGAACAGATGATCAATGTGCAGAACAAGAATTCATCATACTTTGTGGAGTGGATTCCTAATAACGTGAAGTCAAGTGTGTGTGATATTCCACCAATGGGTCTGAAAATGGCATCCACTTTTATTGGTAACTCCACATCAATCCAGGAGATGTTCAGAAGGGTGAGTGAGCAATTCACTGCTATGTTCCGCCGCAAGGCTTTCTTGCATTGGTATACAGGTGAAGGGATGGACGAGATGGAGTTCACAGAGGCTGAGAGCAACATGAATGATTTGGTGGCTGAGTACCAGCAGTACCAGGATGCAACAGCTGATGATGAGGGTGAGTATGAGGAGGAAGGGTTAGAAGAAAATTATGAGGACTAAAAAGTGAAACAACTGTGGCAAGTACCTTATAAGCAGAATGAATTTTGATGTGATCAGCTCCCTCTTTACCCGCTGATCTACTACTGGTGTGGCTATCAATGTTTCTCCTTTTTGTTAATTGTTTTGTTTCTCTATCCATGTTCACCCTTTGTCATTACTCAATTGTTTGATTTCGTATTGTATGATGATATATTGATATTGTTGGTTGGTTTTTTCAAGTGTATCAATAAAAATTGTCATATTGCCAAACTCCATTTATAGTGGCCAGTTCGTGATTATTTGTTATCCTTAGAAATGCACTCCATAGTGTCAAGTTTGAGGTGAACCAGAAACAAAATGGAAGTAGTATAGTTCATAAAAACATTTTGTAGTCGGTACTCAGTAGGTGCCTGCAGCTTTGCCATTGTCCAGACATAAGATTGAAAAATTATGAATTTCAAATTTTTTTTTTTTTGATATACTGGATGCTAGGAAGTGTCTACTTTAATCAACATGTTAAACTGTCATTGCTTAACCATATGTGCATGAGCATAGATAGGGATGACGTGGGGTTAAACTATGAGTATTATACACTTAGGGCTAAACAAGATCAAAGTCTTCCTATTCAGTTATTAGATCAAAGCGGTTCTAAATGTTGGGCAGGCTGGGCAACCACTCCAAGAGAAAAGGACATTTGATCAGGCTGGGCAACAATATTGTCAGTGAATACAACAAGGCAGCCTTCTACACCACACACCTGTAGGATATATTGTTGAGGGGTTGCTGTATAAACCTGTTTCATAAGATGATTTTTGAATTTTCACGCCAAACAGCCAACCCTTTTATAAGTCTTAAGACTCTAAGGGAAGGCCCAGAATAGCATCAAAGCCCATATACGTTTTAGCCTGGCAAGGATTTGAATTCTTGACCACAAACATCTGGCGTTGAACGGTCTTAATTTGGGTTTACAGCTGAAAATGGACAAAGCAACTAAAAAGAAGACTCAAAAAACAAACTAGTATCATTTTAAGTGCTTGAGCCGATGGATGCACCTATGGCCTATGTAGCCAATTGCAAATCAATGAAACTATAAACAACACCGGCAGCTACCTTAAAATTTGCTAGGAAAAAAAATGGTAAGCAAATGAGTTATAAAATGGGTTTCAGACATCCAAGGAAGGATTGAGCAGCACAACCTCTCAAGCCAGGCAAAGGCGAAAGCTCTTAGATGGACATTGCGAATGTTTTGAGTGTCTCAAAACAAGCCTTTGGATTTGTCATAATCAGCATCAATATTGCAAATGCACCTAATGTTGTATTTATCCTTTATTTTTACGTGGCCTAACAGTCGTTTTAAATGAGAATGTGGGCTTCTATTATCTCTCTTTGTTTTTTGGCCCATAATAGGATGGACCAATATTATGAACAAGAGGAAGCCCCTACTTTCACCCTTTATAAGTAGCAATTGGCTCGTTGAATTGTTATATCTCAATCTCTCTTCATCGAGTGTTAGGACTTAGGATAGATAGTAGTTCTCCTCTCACACAAGCAAGCACTTTTCTCTTGCGTAGCCACCATTGTTTGACAAATCAAGGGTTCTTTTTTAAGATTTCTATGAGGGCGCATCATCAATCTGATTTCTTCACAATAACATCCTACATGTGATTTCAGAAAGTGTATTTGATTAAATTTTTTGAGTAAATCATAGCTTTCTTGTATATTATTAGCATGAGATTTACATGTTGCACGTTTGGCATTAGAAAAGTCTGAATGACAAATTATTAGTAGTGTGATGGGAAGAAAGAAAACCATGTGATAGACTACGAGACAATATGACAAACCACTGTTCACGAGATAGACCCTCCAAAGACAATTATGACAAACCATTGTTCACCAGCATGTGTGAATAGCTTCCAGATAGATTTAGACAAAAAGTCACTCCTTGTGATAGACTATGAGACAATATCCTGACTGATTCTCCTTCTACAAGTGTCTACCGACAGATTAACTTGAGTTAACTTTACTTACTCAAGTTACTTTTGAAGACAAACCATGATTTATTTCATCTATAAAAGGATAGATGCAGAAGACGAAAGAGAGGTCAAGAATTTAGGTCTATTTCTATCAATTTTTTCATTATCTGATGATTCAATAATATCTAATACTATTATATCTTTTTCTATATCACTATTTATATTTCTTCTTTCTAATGGTGAATTTAAAGTTTATATCTTTTTAGTTAATTTGTTAAATTATTATCTTGTGTCTGTCATAGATCTTTCAATTGATTTTAGTTTCTTGTCAATTTCTTTCTTTAGTCTATCATTTTCTTTTGGACTATTATGTCTCCATTTTTTATTGACCGAGTCTATTAGATTGTCTTTTTTAATTTCTTTCATTATTATACATTTTTCTCTTTCTATATCTATCATATTTAACTTCATCCGTATTGCTTTCATAGAACTACTATTATCTTGTCTTTTTGCCTCTTTTCTTACTATTCCTTTCTTTATTATACATTTTTCTCTTTCTATATCTATTATATCATTTTTTTTCCTGTACCATGTGCATAGAACTAGGGGCTAGGGAGTTTAAAACCATTAAAAACACTTTCATATTTTATAATCGGAAAGAAGACCTCGGGCATCCAAGGAAGGAGGCATTTGGATTTGTCAGCAGTGAACATTATGTAACAAACTAAGTACCATAGACAGTCAAAACCAAAGATAGTCTAGCGAATTTAGCTTCAGAACTCACGGCAGAATATATGTTTTAGCTATTTAGAATAAAAATTCCAAAAACCGAAGAGTTTGGATGCTACTTTAAATTGGCTTAGGAAAATTGTTTTAAGACTTTAAAAAATACTAGTAGTAATCATTTGAAACTTAAGTTATTTAGGACTTTAAGACTTACAATTATAAGATCTTGGCCCAACGTATCTAGTAGTGGGCAAGGTTTCTGTAAACGCTGTATTTAATAAGACTTAAGTTATAATTACACAACGACTGGGTTTTACCGAATACCCGTGAGTGAAATGGGCCAGATTGGCCCATGTGTTAAGGTTGACCGTAGATTGAGAACCAATTTTCCAGAAACATTTTTTTAAATCCAGGATTGTAATCTCTACGATTTAGATGATTTTTTATTTTGTGAGTCAATCAAAGATAAATTAATTAACGTTGGAAAAAAAAAGTGAACAAATATCTTAAAACTACTCAAAAAATAATAGTATTTTTTTTTTTTAACTTTTTAAAAATGATCTATTATCCATTAACTTTTCAAGAACGATTTTTTTTTCTTTTTTATAAGACATAAATTTTATTAATTCAAACCAGAAGAAATCATATCCAAACGCCAATTATGATCAGGAGTTTACAGATGCCTATAAACAGCGATGTAGAATTAAACAATGAAAATTGGTAAGTAACCAAAATCAACAACATAAGAGAGGAGAGAAAGTAGAGTCTATAATATAACGGCAATTTGAGATTTAGTATCATGAAAAGCCCAAAATAAGTTCATTATAAAACATCTTCAAGTTTTAAAACGCTGCACAACTTGTGAGAGAAATCAGAAAAATCTACGAACCCAAAATTAAGGTGAACAATTACAATTTCTTCAAAAATTGATTTATTTTCAATAAAATTAAAGGGAATGAAGAAATCAAAGAAAAATAAATATGAGATGGAGAATAAATCAAAGGGACAGCATCAGAGTCATGGAAGTATAAGATTGGAACATCGCTCACATTAAAAAAATGTAGAGCTTCTCGAAATCCAACATAAAAATTCCTCATCCTTTGCAAACCCTTGATTGTAACAATCACAAAGAGAGTGAAACCCTAATATAATAGTATTTGACCATGGACCTAGGTTGAATTGTGTTTATGTCTTAGGTGGAACTGGAGGTTGCAGACTGCAGACTGCAGTGATGGTATCTCATGCTTCTATGAGGTTATATACAAAACAAAAGGGACAGCGTACTAGGGTTTTGAGTGTTTGGGAATTGGGACTACCTAGTACCATGGTTAACATAAAGTTCAAGAGTTGGGTTAAATCTCGAACTGACTTTAACTAAACAAAGGGATTAGGTTTGGTTAAATCACGAACTCATTTGGATCTTCGGTCAAGGTTTGATGTATCTGGAGATTTGTCATTTTGATGCTTACGTGCTATCAAATGGTTGGCTAACACGAACCAATCAGAGCATCTAGAATTCTAGGCTTAAACTTAAAGGCATGGTGTGACACGTACGCACCTTCGATGAATTGTGGGAGTGTGGCATTTATGCCAACTTTTTGGCACCTTGAATGGTATTCGGACTCGTGACGCCGAGGGCAGAAAGGTAAAAGAGGAAGATATTGTTATTTTTGGTCCACTATTTTAACGAAAACGAAAATTGATTTTTTTTTTTTGAAATGGTTTTACATGATTTTTTTTTTTTTTTGAAGGGAAATTCAATAAAATTTCATTAAAGATAAAACAGAGTGCATGAGGTAATTGGTGATCTAAAATGATTAAACATTTTTTTTAATTTGATTTTTTTGACGGATGAATGAGGTTTTATTGTTACATGATTATAACAATTGTAAATAAATATGACAAAATTGGATTCGGTGTAAAATTGGGTATAGTTAAGAGATTTTTAAACTTAGAGTATTCTCATCAACAATTGCAAAAATTTTAGCATTTACAATCTCAAAACACTATTTTTTCAATTTTAACACCTCATTTTACAATATACCAAACATCAAAACTTCTATTTTTTTTACAACTTTATTTCAATATTATTTCTTTATAATTTTTTATTCCTTTTTTGTTTTTATTTTTTTCATCCTCTCTCTCTAGTCTCACTATCTCTCTCTCTCCCTCTTGTTCTCACTGTCTCTCCCTTTCTCCCTCTTGATGACCCACGCCGATGAGATCGATCAAGTTGACGATCTACGCCAGTCAACTAGATGATCCACGTCGGTCACGTCGATGATCCACGAACGCAGATCCACAAACCCAAACCCATAAAATCGCCAGAACACATTAGACCATGACCCAAAACACCAAATTCATAACCCACACAACCACTGCTGAATCTAACATCAAATCACAAACTTAAATAAATAAATAAAAAGAAAAAAGAAAGAAAAAGAAACCACTGCGATAGAGATCAGCTTGGCTTGATGCTTTGGCCAGGGTTTCGTCGAAGAGGGAGGCAGAGACATTGAGCAGAGGGAGAGAGAGAGAGCAGAGAAATGGGAGCAAGAATGATAGACGGAAGAAACATAAATGAGAAAGAAATAATAAGAAGAAAAGAAAGTGGGCCCCACCTGAATAAAAAAATAATATAAGTTTTTATAATTGGTGAACAATGTGGTCTTAAATATGAGATTGCACTATTCATCAATGCCAAATATTATGGCATTTAAAACACTGATGGAGGTGGTTTTTTAGAGTTTAGTGTGTCAAATGTCAAATATTTGGCATTTAACACACTTGATAAGAATGCTCTAAAAAAAAGAACATGTTAAAATGACAGTTTGAGTTGAATTGGCCTACAAATCACACAGTCGACCCAAATTTATAACTCCAATTTCTTTAATTTTTTGTTTGAATGTAATATATAATCTATTTATAAAACAACTATGATTATCGGTTTTTAAACTTTTATTTTTTATTAATCCATTCATTATACACTAGAGTTATAGAATTACAATTTTTATATTATACGAATGAGAATAGGAATTAGTATTTTTTTTTATGAGATAAGAATTAGTATTTAAAGAAATAGTAAGTTTTTTTTTTTTTTTTGAGGAATGAGATAGTAAGAGTTAGAATGGAATAACTAATCATATGGGTAATCAATATACAACAATTTTGGGGGGAAAGCATTAAAAAACAAATTAGAAATACTCTTCACTCTCAGGGACAACTATTCAATTCTTATGCAATTAAGTCTCTTCACCCTTTGACTCTCAAAAAAAAAAAAAAAAAAGTCTCTTCACCCTCAGAGACTTTTTTTTGAGGGGGATACAGGGAGAGACTTAATTGCATAAGAATTGAATAGTTGTCCCTGAGAGTGAAGAGTATTTCTAATCTATTATAATAATAAAAAATTGAAATTGAGAATTAATCTTGACCTTCCGTTTAAAACAAAATGTTTAAATAAGCATCCTGTCTTGTTTATCATATCAAATTAATAAACATATATTGCAATAAAGAAAAAAAAAATGTAATCATTTACCTTATAAAGATGCTTATGTTCTCTTCCATCTTCACATATATCCTTAACTATATGTAGATGCTACTTGTTCATAGAAACCCTGTAATAAGTCGAAATTTAGTAAGGATTCAAAATCAAATAATATATTTTACCTACCGCATAGAGTGTGGTAGAAAGAATGATTTTCAGATCTAGAAATAGAGCTGCATAATTTCCATTATTTTATTCAATTCTCTTAACAATTTTAGAAAACTTTAAATAAAACTCTAAATAGGACATAAAATGCATGACCAAAAAAAAAAAAAACCTGGCTTTGTTTTTTTTTCCTCACCTTTTAATCTTCCATTTTAGTTTTTAGCACACAATCAATCAGAGATCCATGAACTTGCTTTCGAGTTGGAGATAATTGATTTATAGGATTAAAATTATAATGGGCTTATATATATATATATATATATATATATATATATTGTAAATTACAGATTAGAATCTAAATAGGAATTGCAATTTTACTAAAAATCACCAGATTTTAATTCCTACAAATCTTGCTAGATTTTCACATAATAAAAAACAAAAATGCAAAATATATGAGGGGAAAAAAAGGATAGAGATTACCTTGTTTTCAAAATTCCAAAGCTTTGGGTTCAACTTTTACATATTTAATTTAGAGAGTTTAAAGAAAAGAAGGTTTCAAAGAAAACCTTTGAGCCACCCAACAATGATTCATGAAGGGGAGAATATCCTTTGTGGGTTTTAGTTAACTCAGTTGGTAAAGTTTCTGATAGTTGAATAAGAGATCTGGGGTTCAATTCTTGCTTACACTAAAAACCGATTGGTGTCTTGGTTTGATGATAAAGAGCTATCATCAGGAACAGATACTATAGGTTGAAACTTTCTAAAAAAAAAGAGAGCTTTTAATAGATACAACATCCATTAGATGTAAAGACAGGTGGCTGAGTTCATCTATGCAAACATAACATATATATTTTATATTATCTCTTTGTTAAAATCATATTTATCTCTTTTAGTCAAATTTTATACCGTAGAAATCAAAAAATAAAAAATAAAAATTTAAGAAGAAGAAAAGTTGATATTAAATTATTAAGTTTTTTTGTCTATCAAACTTTATCCAAAATGAAAACTTGATAAGAACAAATAAACGGTTGATTTTGTCTTAAAAATTGCCGTAATTTGCTTTTGATTTTATCTATAAAAAGCTGCTATAATTTAGTGTAGTTACTTGATGTAATTACAGCTTCTACAAGATTGTTGTAATTTTCATTTTATTTTATACAAGATTGCTACAATTTGGTGTAGCTATGTAACGTAACCACGCCTTCTAAATCACATTTTTATTACATGGTATAGTAAAGTATATGATATTTATAATTTTTTTGGGGAGATTTTTGGAATTTTATCAAGCGGCAAATTTAGAGTCTATGAAGCCCAGCCCAAGAAAACCCTTGTATGGTTTTGAAAAAACTGATTGATAATCGGGCCTTGTCCATTCATTCATTATATTTTATCGTGAGAATAGGAAATATTTTACAAGAGAAATGCCTAAACCAATGAGGGGATTTTGTTTTTTGGCCACCCACCCTAAGATTTAATAATCCTACCTCATCCATTCCATGATCACATCATCATTAGTTGAAAAGGCTAAATAGTAAACAGTAAAACACGAGTCTAACGCTCTGTTTGTTTTGCTGGAAAACTTTCTATAAAGATAGTTTTCCACGTTTTTCAGTATTTAGTAACATAAAAAAAAAATTGGTCAATGGAAAAAAATCTTTAGCCAACGGAAAACTCTTATAAAAATAAGGCTTATTTTCTATAGGTTGTTTTCTAAAAAAAATATTTGGAAAACAATCTCTCTCTTATGTGACATATAACTCCTATAAATATTATATTCTTTTTACTCAGGAAACAATATTTTTTTTCGCTCATTCAGCCTTTCTCACAATAAAATCTCTCATTTCTTCTCTTCCCTATGGCCTCTTCTCTTCTCACATATTTCTCTCTCTATCTGTCTCTCTTTTTTTTTTTTTCTCCCTATTTCTTCTCCCCTCTATAACACTGTTCTTAAATAAGGTTTTTTTTTTTTTTTTTTTTCCTCCTCAGAGACCCGTCAACAATTCTATAAATTTTTTTGGTATTTATCAAACTATTTGTACTGGATTAGTTTGTCGGAAAAACTATTTGGCATATGTGGCATTGAACTATTTAAAATGGAACTTATGGGTATAATGGTTATTTTTCTCTTGATTTGTGCCACTATTGTACACTTCCAGTGTACCTTTTTTTTTTTTTTTTTTTTTTTTTTTTTAAATAAAAATTTTTACGTTACTTATCAAAAATATTGTTCATATACATGAACAAGATGAGCATTTGAGATCATGAAAATTGGATAGCTAATTTTGATTGTATCTGTTGTCAAAATTTTAGTTTGAAAATCAAATTCATTCTTGGTTTTTTTTATTATTATTATTTATTTATATTGATTACATTAGGTGAGTTTACACAATACACATATTATACATGTTTTAAATTATACAAGAAATGTTTTAAAACTTGTGGATACCAAACACCAAAAAATGTTCTTAAGCCCATTTTCAAGGTTGTTACCAAACACGGGAAAATAAGATAGTTTTCCAGAAAATGCTTTCTAGAAAATAAACTATTTTCTAGAAAACGTTATTGTTGAAACAAACAGAGCGTAAGAGACAATTTTTCTTCGCAAATATTTTCACAGCTTTGAGATATTAAATTGTTGAGTAATTATTCATTACATAAGACCCATTATCATGTGAGAGAATAGAGTACCACCATATTGTACACAAAATCAGGAGTATTACATAATCAAGAGTATTGAATAATTTTTCTAATAAACTGCTGATGGAGGATAATAAAGTGGTGGATCATATGAGCATTAGTAACAACTTACAAACTCAATAATTTCGAAAAAAATTGTAAAATGATAGTGTAAGTAGTATTGCTAGAAATCAAATCATTAATCATATCAAAAAAAAATTGTTAATCAAAATTATGTTGTAACTAAACTAAAGTCTATGTTTATAACTCTAGATAAAGACAATAGTGTAAAACAATAGGTATGATCTCTTGATAGCTAAGGAAATGATGTAGGACACGGTTTAATTTTTAATTTTTGTAATTATTTAATTTTAGTATTTTTCATGTAATTTTTATTATGTTAGGTTTAGGTTATTTTTGGGTTCCAATTAACTCAACTAGTAAAATCTCTGATGGTTGAATAAGAGATTTGGGGTTCAATCCTCGCCGACACCAAAAACTGATTGGTATTTTGGTCTGATCATAAAAAAATATAATTAGAAGTGGATGTTATAGGTTGAAACCCTCTAAAAAAAGAGTTTAGGTTATTTATTTATTTCTTTTTAGGTGCTTTTAAATTTTAATGTTGTTTAGTCAAATTAGGGTTTTATATGCTTTCGTAACTGCCTTGGGGTTTCTAGTTGCCTTAGATTTTGTTTTTACTATTTAAACGCATTGTAGCCTTTAATGACAATTCAGTTTTCATATTATTATTAATAAAATATAAAATTTTTGTTGAATTTTTTCTTAGGTGGATTCTTTTTTATCACATTGTGGATTTAAGCAACCTTTCTAATCCTTACTACCTAGAAACTGACAGTTTAATTTCTGTTCATAAAAAAGAGCATCACATGTGTGTTTTTTTTAGACTGCTTGACATCAAAAAATCACTTAAAAGTTAAAACACAACAATTTCCTTCCACAGAAACTGTTAATTCAACAAAGTGTTAAATTAACAATTGCAATTTGCTCTAGTGTTCTAAAATTAACAATAATTACAATTTGCTTGGGGTTCACGACACAGCTCTTAACAATAGCAAAGTCAACTTGGATTCATTTAAGATCTATAACTACCTGCTTCCACAGACTCCGCAGCCAACATTTTTAAAACAGAACAGTACTATAGCACTATGCAATCGTTAAGTACGTCTTCTTTCACTTTTTTTCCTCCATCAATAATTTAGTAGAAACTAGCAAAAAAGGATAAAAATTCGAACAGAGAAAAAAGAAGTAATTGTGCCTTTACGATTTTTTTTTCTATAAATAATTTATTTGTTTATTCAAGGCTTAAAAGTTGTAACTATATATATATATATATATATATATTTTTTTTTTACTTTCCTTTTTTGATGTCAAACCATAATTAATAGGCCAAACTAATAGAGCTTCCACGCACTATAGTAGCCTATTCAGGTATTGAAATAACCCACAACCACATTCTACTATCCATTCCACCAAATATAACCACAAGCCCCCCTCATTGTCATTGTTCCCTCAGAAAACACAACCTACACGTGTTAGAGCATTCCCAAAACTAGCAACCACCAAGAAATCATATTAGAATCTTTATGCAATTTTGGACCTGTTAAGGAATTCCAGTAAGCTCAATTACTAAAAATTTTTTACGTCAAATAAGAGTTTTAAGAGTTTTAAGATTTGATCTCTAGTATACCAAATAACTAATTGGTGTATTGGTTAATGATATAGAACTATCATTAGAAGCCTCCAGTTATTAGGAGTGGACATAATAGATTAAAACTATTTCTAAAAAAAAAAAAAAATTCTCAGCACTTGTTATGTTTTAGGTCATCAAAATGAGTCAAATGAGAAGAAGAGATTTTCCAAAACTTTCATACCATTATATTTATAGAATAGAAATATTCCCTCAATAGAAAGGAAACTCCCAGATCTCAGCTAATTTTTACATTTTAGATACGCAATTAACCATATATATATAATACGGTAAATCAAAAAGCAATAAAGAAAAATAAAAACAATGTCTTATATTAGCGGCACTGGAGTTTCTTGACCCTACAGATCTGTATCCTTCTCTGTCTAGCTTGTGCTGCCATAGCCTTATATGAAATCCTGTTGGCCACTGTGAGATCAAAAGGTCCAGAAGAGCCCGCGCCAACAGTGTCCTCTATAGAAACGTTAAGATCAGGAAGACTAGATGGGTCCACATCGTTCTTGACCACGTAGCCAAATCCAGGACTAGTTGGCAGAGAGGAGTGCATTTGGTTAATTGGGTGTTGAAGTTTCTCATCAATTTCTGATCTTTGAACCCTCTGATTCACAATGAACAGTTTCTGCCTAACCACACTGTGAATTTGCTGTTGATGATCTTGATTTTGAGCATTGATGAGAGAGTTGACTGTGGGTTGCACTTGAACAAAACCCTTTGCAAGCTTGAACCTTTTGCCATCTTCCAAATATGGATTTTCCTTCATATGGCCATGACAAAACTGTACAAAACAGTAAATTCGTTAATAAATCATGATTACACTAAAAGGGACCCAAGCCCAACCCCAGAAAAAGTAATGAACAGAAAAAAGTACATCTTATCAATCAGATTATCAGAAAAAGGAAATAGTAATACCTCATGTTTTCTTGCTTTCAACTCCAAATTGAAAGCCTTCAGCCCATCGTAACAACGCATTGCATTCCCTATCTCCTGTTTGGATTTCACAATGGATGTTAGAGAAACAATTGCATCAAACTTTGTTGAAACAAAAACTGAAAAAAAACAAAATTTTCATGGAAAAGACAATTTAACACCCACAAGAAAACAAAAACCTAAAAAAAAAAAAAAAAAACTCACCCTCTTTAGATAATCCCTGCTCTGAGTTAACCCCTCCGTAATCTCCAACCAGTCCTCTCTCTTCTACAACATCAAGAACAACCAAAGCACACACAAATCAATAAACAGAGCATATAAATGACAAACTATATATTAAAAAAAAAAAAAAAACCCTCAAATATAAACTTCATAGCAATTGAAACTAGGAAGAGAAAAAGAAACAGAGAGAGACATAACAAAACCCAGTAAGCAAAAGTCAAAGAAAAATTGAGACATACCCTTTTAACGATTTTGAATTTCAGAGCGTTCTTGGGCTTGTCATCAGATTCACTACTGAGAGAGAATGAAAGAGGGGTCACGGGGCTCAAAGTTCCAGCCTTGACCGCCACAGTTGGAGCCTCAGTCTTACATGTAGGACTAGAAGTAGGACCCACTTCAACACCGCCATGAGTAAACGCCGGTGAAGAAGACAAACTGAAATGAAAACAGCCCAATGATTGTCTGGGAAGTCTCTTAGATCTCCGTTTAAGGCCGACCCATGACTGAATTTGTGGGTGTGTTTTGAATTCAACGAATTGTTGATGAAACTCGAGCATGGTATTAGCAGTCTCAATCTCCTCCTCAGTGAAGCCACTGAGTAAAGCGCTTTTGCTCTGTTTTGCCATTGTTTCTTTCTTTCTTTCTTTTACTCTTTCTCTCTAAAGGACTTTCTCTGTTTCAATAAATTCACCATATAAAAAGAGGACAAGTTGCAGAGAAAAGCGGTAGAGAAAAATAGAGAGAGAAAGAAAAGGGATTGGGTTAGAAATTGAGAGAGAGAAAGAGAGCGTGTGTGTGTGTGTTTTTGTTGCTTGGGGACGGGGATAATTGACACGTGTCGCACATAAAATCTAGGGTTTAGTAGCGCCTGTGCACACTCACTTTTAGTTTGTTCTGTATTTTTTATTTTTGTAATGGCAATTTTTTTTTTTTTTTTTTTTTTTTGGGGAAACCAATAGATTTTATTAAAAGAGCTATTCTGCCCAAAGAGGCTCAATACAAAGTTTGTTTAATTACAACCCGTAATGTCAATTTTGTCTCCCGGTCTTGTCCTATCCAAATTCCAACCCAGGTAAGTTTTCCTTGCCTTTGTGGCTAGAATAGGCCATAGGGTAAGGATTTTTTTCCACGCTCTAAGGGCAGGGCAGAGATGAATTTAGCCTTTTTAGTCCCGCAACACCCCCATTTGATTATTATTAAAGACTTCATTTGTATTGTTAAGTATTTAAATGCATGATATTAAGATTTTTTGTTTTATTGTGATATTTTCTTATTAAACAGTTTGAATAATATTATTTAGTCCTTATTAAAAATTAGTTTGATTTGATATAATAAATTTAGTTGTATTTTCACGTGTTTTATATTAATAAAACAAGTTTTAAATATAAAAAAAATTTAATTTTTAAATATAAAAAAATTAAATAGGTGTGAGGCAGGGTGTGATAGATTAACATGAAATAAAGTTTTGCAGGATAGGGGCAGAAATGAGGTAAGACAAAATTATGCGGATTAGAGGTGGAGACCTCATCCTTTGGCTCTATCCCATTGCCATCCCTAAGCTAGGTGTCTCCAAGAGGCAATTCAACCATTAAGCCATTTAGGTAATCGCCTAAGACCTCCTAAAATAGATTATATTATATCCATTTGTCTTGTTTATTTTTAATTAAGAGCCAAAAATTTAATAAATAAAAATTATTTTTAAAATATTATACTCTTTCAAATATTCAACATTTTATTAATACATTTCATTGTGTTTGTGGTAGTTTAAGAGTGTAACATTTTTTAAGGTTGGATTCTTTTTTATAATCTGTGTATCTCTTATAAAATATTAAGTAACAATATATTTTACATTTGTGTTTAGCTGGCCCTAAACTAGGCCCTATTTTTATAGACTATTAATTTGAGCTAGGTTTGAAAATAATTTGTTTGAAACTAAATTAATGTATTCAATAGAAATGATATTGTTAAAAATTTACAAGTTATAAAAATTTGTTATTATATATTTAAAATACTATACACATGAAAATTTTTCATAAAAATGTGACCATATTTTGCATGAAAGACATTTAACATGCTAATAACATTGTTAATATTTAATGATTTTGGCATGATCATAATGGTGTTAGTACAAAGGAAACCAATTCAATCGTGACTAAAGTTGTTAAAAAAATATATCAAATTGATAGCTTTTTGCAAATAAATGTTCAACAATACTACCATTAGAATATTGGAAGAAACTAATAAATTTTCATAAAATGGCTCACTTTAAATTACTGACTTAGTCTACAAAATGTGTTTATTTGGCCGTAGTTGTCTCCTACTTTCCTCTTTTTTTGGATACTTGAGTTCCAAAATTCCAAAACACATAATTTCTTCAAACGGATACGCTAAGGAACTAAGACATATAGAGGCTGTTTGGATCATCAATTTCCATAACTCATAACTCTGTTTCCATAACTCATAACTCAAAAATGGTGGAACCCATACCTGAGAAGTCCATTTGGCACCACATAACTCTGTTTCCAGTTTTTTGTTTCCATCACTCAATTATCTGATTTTTGAGTTATGAGTTATGGAAACTGAAAACACATTTTAGCTGTTTTCAGTTTCCATAACTTTGTTTTCAATGACATTTTTGTAGTTAAACACACATAGAGGGACCCACTGTTAGGGTCAGCCGTAACTTTTGACCATTTTTTTTCTTTCTTCTTTCACTGGTCTCCGTTGGCTAGGTTCTTTCTTTCTTTTTCTTTTTCTTCTTCTTCTTTCACTGGTCTTCATTGGCTGGTTTTTTTTATTTTTTTGTTCTTTCACCGGGTTCTTTTTTTGGCTGGTTTCTTTTGTTTTTCATCAGGTTTATGGGTTCAGTTCTTTCTTTCTTTTTTCCTTTTTTTTTTTCACTGGGTTTAGGTTTCTGGGTTTTTTTTTTTTTTTTTTTTGTTCTTTCACTGGGTTCTTTTTTTGGCTGGGTTTCTTTTGTTCTTCATCGAGTTTTTGGGTTAAGTTCTTTCTTTCTTTCTTTTTCTTTTTCTTTTTTTTTTTCCTTCTTCTTTTGGGTTCGGTGAGTTTGGGTACTGAAAAAAAAAAAAAAAAGCTGCACCGAGTGACAGGTATGGGGCCCACAAATAGTGTGAAAAATATTGAGTGATGGCAAGTGAGTGATGGTGCCAAACGGACAGAGTATTTTAAAGTGATAAGTGATGAGTGATAATATCTTTAAATGTTTTTTTTTTTTTTGAAATGGGGTTTTGATTAATGGAAGGTTAACACGTGTTAGAAGGTAGAAATATAAGGTTTATATATCGAAGCAGAGTATGCCGGGCAATTCCTACTTTACATTTTTCTTAAATACTTGTAGTAGGTTTGATTTTGATTTTTAATTTTTTTTTAAAAAAAATGTTGATTTTATTTGTTTTATTTTTAATTTTTAAAATAAAATAAAATTATAACGTTAATTTTGTTTTGGCCGGTTGGTGGAAATTATAAATCCTAATAATAATAATAATAAAAAAAAAAAGATGTGAAAGAGGTTGGATTGAGTTTTTTTTTTTTTACAATGACGGTTATTAACCCAAGCCCAAGTATTCTGAAATAAATGATTGATTATTGGGCCTTGCCTATGCATTTACATTGTTTCCCTAAGTTTTTTGGGCACTCCACTTTAAATGAAATGTGTGTTTTTT